>NC_083631.1:13577799-13940207 GCF_963584025.1 Labrus mixtus | reverse complement strand
CCTTTTAGAAAGATATGAAGTGATAGCATTCAGGGGTTTAATGTTGATGATCATTTTCACACTCTAATCAAATCAAGCAGAATGTAAAAAGCTTTAAAATGATCATGATTAGGTAGCTAAAGATGAATAACAAACCAAGCAAACACATCATAGACCACAAATAAAAAGTAATCCTTTGTCTTCTGAAATGCCACCTTTCTCACTTTAGGCTGCTATAATGTGCCGATAGAAAGAAAGCTTAAAAAGCATAGCAGTGGTAACTTACAGGTAAAGACTTGATTAGCTCTCATTTACATTAAGTTTTTTATTTCAAAATATTTCAACGATTCTTTCTAGTGTTTTCTGATATGGTCCAAAAATGACATAAGCCCACCTGCAGCAAATTGGAGTTTCTTCTTTCCAGGCTGGAATATGGTGACGTTGATCTGTCCCTCACTTAATCCCAGCTCGAGGGCACCCAGGTCATCAGCAAAGCGTGTAAACATTAGCAGCCCTGTGTAGTCCCAAGAGCGGAACTTAAACTTGACAAACATACGAGGCCTTCTGAAGAAGCCCGGCACCTGCAGGTAGTTGTTTGGGCCGGCAAAAGTCATCGGTTTGAGCAGAATGTCCCTGCAGGCGTAGTGCATCTTTTTCTGAGGAGAAGGACAAAAACATGTTTTTTTAATTAAGGCGAAAATATTTCCAGTGACTGTTATTTTACTGGGAGCAAAGAAAAACATGATTTGAAGACTTACTACAGACAATGGAGTCGATCATTACAGTGATAGCATGACTTCAATTGCTGTAGAGACGCAGTAATGGTTTTACCTTGCGTGGGATGCGGATGTCTTCTTCTTCTCTCTGCGCCTTGTAAATGATGTTGATACCATTGATAAAGACGTTCTCCAGGCAGCCACGGAAATTTGGTGTCGTGGGCAGGTGAGGCAAATTTTGCTCTATGACACCTCCTACATATAACTAAGAGAAATGTATAAAAGGCACCCACTCATCAAGTATTCAAATAAGCACATTAAATGTCCTGTAAGTAATATTTGAAAAGAGGCGTCAATGATCATACTGTATTTATAGTACCTGCGTATCCAGATCCAAGTGTGTAAACTCTCCATTACAGATGGCTGTCACTGCATGGCTGTCCACTGTGAAGTTCACCTGGCGACCATAGCGCTTGATGGTGACATAGTGCCAGTGTAGATTATCAAGGAGGCTGCCAGCAGTCAGCGTAGTCCGCCCATTAACTTTGTGTACTATACTGCTTCCTGAAGAAGAGAAAAAAAAAAGAGGGCAGGAACGAGAGGAGGAAAATTCAAACGCATAAACCAGCTTCAAGTGACGAGAGGAGATGCTGAAGTGATATTGAGGTTTCACTTTACCTAGGCTGATGTGCAGGTAAAGACGGCCTCTCTTGAGCTCCAGTGTGAAGAGGTCACCTTGAATCCCCTCACTATGTAACAGCAGACCATCCTGCTCCAAAGTCTTGAAGTTTATGGCAATGTGGTCTTCGAGTGTACGGGACCTCTTCCCAGGGTACATGTAGACCACCGAGTCATCCCCGTTATACTGTAGCACATAGGAATCTGTGGACAACGTCTCAAAATGAATCAACATTTCCACAATCACTGCAGCAGATTTAGTATTAAGATATTCCCCATTTTTTTTAGGTAATGTGCATATTAGGTTACAGATACAGAGTCTTATGTAGTATTTTTTGAGGGATTACAGATTATCTGAGTAAGCACTACATGTCATATTTCCTGGAGTTCTCAGACAAGTTGGCATTTAGTTAGTGAATGATGATCCTTAGCCTAGTCATTTATGAACAAGGAGCATTTCTTGCACTTCAATTTAGTGGCATGTTATCAAATATGAGTAAGGGTTGGGATTGTAGAATGTCCCTGGATGTGAAACAGAGGCAGTAAATCCCCGTCAGTGAGTTTTACCATAAGAGCAGCCAAAGAGCTCCAGCCTCACTCCGATCTTTCCTCCGTTCTCTGTGTTCCAGGCCAGAGGCAGTAGGCGTATGTGTTTAGCAGTAAAGGCGTAATGGAAGACATTCCTCTTCACCTGATAATAATTCCAGTTTCCAGGCAGCGTCTGCAAACAGATGAGAGCGGGCAAGGGAGAGAGTGGAGAGAGTTATTGAGTCACTGCGACGGTGTTAACGCCTTATTAAGGGACTGGAGATGAACTGATGGTGAGATTAGCTCTGTCAGTGTGGAGAGAGACAATATGCTGTGCTGACTTTGTTTCAGTGCCAGTGACAGTGAATATAATGGAGCACACACTGACTGGAGAATCAGCTGTAAAGATTACATTTGACCGGTTAATCCTCGCCTCATCCCTTCCCCACCACCCTGGCTCAGAGAAACCTACCGAGTTTCCTCCTTGCATGATGTACGGCGTCCAGGAGTCTGGTCGATCACCGTACAGCAGGGTGTACTTGGAGACCCAGTCATATGAGTTGAAGGTCCCCTGGGTTGCAATGGCCTGCAGTCGATACTTCCTGCCCAGGTCCACCTGCAGCCATGGCTGTCTGTCTCTGGGGGATGGGGACCAGCCACTGCTGCCTGAGAAGGGAAAGATACATGGACTTGATGGGGGTTTGTTTAATACAGAAACCATGACTCATGCATTTGTGACAATAACTGAACAGGTCTTTTCTGACAGACATTTTAAACATGAATCCAATTTGGGATGTAGAGAGCAGGGAGATTTAAGATACTGCACTTCTGGTTTTGCCGATTACCCACTATAAAGCTCTATTCATTTATGTGACTGCACTTGTGGGTCTATTGTTTAGCAAATAACAAGGACGTTAGCTAATTGAAATAGCTGACAGAAGATCACCAAGGAATTGAAAGCGTCATCTACTCAGAGTGTGGTTATTTCATTGTGTTGCCACAGTGGAAGTAGCATTTTGTCGTGATGGGCATTTTGACATGCAAATAAATGTACAGCTACATAAGTCGGTGCAGGTAGATGTATGTAGATGTTTCTACTTCCAAAATAAGATAAAATATCTGCGACTAGAGAGGTCTGAAGGTCAGTGGTGCATAATCATGGATGAACTCATCCCTACAGTTTGGAACTTACCATACAATTTGGCGAAGTTGGCAGAGTAGAGAAAGTTATCTCTGGAGGAAGCCAGGAAGGAGGAGGCATAGAGCCCAGAGACCAGCGGATCAACACATTCCTCTGAAGTGAGGATAGAGAAAACACAGGGAGTCAGGAGTTATTACAGGACAGTTCTTCATGCAGCACTTTCATTATTATTCAGATGTGGGCAGCAGAGACTAACACAGATTCACATCTTAATAAGAAAAGACCCTTTGAGCTTAACTAGAGGCACGTTTGTGCTCCACTGGATAGGATATACACATGTACCCGAATCAATGTAATAAAAATGGGTGTGTGAGGTCACAGATTCATGTTCCACAGTAAGGCATATAAATCTATCAAGCTATCAGGACATCTTCACCGAGAGTGCATCATGATTTCATCACGGGATGGGTGGGACCGGAAAAAAAAAATGCTCGACTAACATCTACTGAATGTGCACCATCCTCTGAGAAAAACTGCTGTTATCGTCATGCAGTTTTTACAACGCCCCCGTCCTATTTAAAAAAAAAAACAACAAATATGGATCTATTTTTGTGTTGATCAATGTTGCAGTCACATAATAATAATGTTGCAGCAATGCAGCAATCTATTATTGTTGTGTGTACACGCCTGTCAGTGCCTGTACATTCTGTATAAGTCTGTTCATCTTCTTGAAAAAGCACCGAGGTTCAATGTGCAAGAAAAACAAAGTCACACTGAGTCTATTCTGCATGAGGCCAAGAGACTGATAGGACCATCACCCATCTGCTCAGGCTCGCTCCCCAGCCCCCAGCTAATAAAAGTGACCATAATTCAACATAATCTGGCCTGTCGCTGCTGAGGATAAATGCTCGATGCCCTCACCTCAAGCAGCAAGAGAAACACTGTCTCATTTTAAGTGCCAAAGTATGCTCTTTAAATCACCCAGAAGATCAGACAATTTAATATTGATCTGCAAAAAAAAAATATCTAAATGAAATATACATGGTTCTTTTAAATATTAAGGTAGACACAAACATAAATAAGAATGTTTTAGATCCATTGTGCACAAGACCAACTTAAATAGGACTATATAGTAAACAAAAGGCTTTCCTCCTCCCTTATCAGTATAATCCTCTCTTAACATTTGGAGTTGTTTACTGGTAAACAGAGTTCTGGCATTTTAATCCCTGTTCTTACAATCAAAGAGGTCATGGAGCACTGAAGAAAGCCAGAATACAGTGGCTGGAAGCACGAGCACCAGCAGAATTAGTATGCAGGCTGCAGTTGGAGCAAGATGAGGAAGAGTACTGGATGTACTCAAATTCGAAAGAAGTTTTTCAGGGAGCAGAATACTTATCAGAGCAAACCCTGCAGGAATGACAACATAGAGGGCTTTCATCCATTGCTGTTTAATACCTTAAATGACGTGAAACATGCAAGCCGTAATACAGCACGAAAGAATCGTTTTCTGCCTCATGAATAACTTGAGCATGAGTTCTGTTACCTTTGGTGCAAAGACACTCTGCACAGTCAAGTGGAGAAAACATGCTGAGCACGGGAGATATGACCTTGACTTTCTGCGTTTGTCTGCCACCCTAAGAGGCTTTCTAAACCATCTCTGTCATACTGAAATCCCTGCTGGGCTGCAGAGGGTCGATAATAGATCTCTGGTGCATCTCTCCCTTACCAAACCCTTCACAGCCCTGGTGGCTCTTCAAACAATAATATTTAGAAGCTTAGTGCGGCAGACAAACTTCATTTGCTGTAAATGGCTTAATGTTTATCGATTTCTTTTAAGTTCTCAATTAGAAGTAAAAGAAAGGGAGTTTGACTTCAGATGTGGGGAGCAGCACATTCCCAGACTGCAGCAGGTTAACCCAGGCCACTCCACTCCTCGGCTCCTCCTTACTGTCACGCACTCCACACCCCCTAAATTAATTGTCACGCTTCTATTCTCCTAGATCCGGCTCCATCTTAACCCCCAAATGCATTCACTCTTTCCCGCTCTCACTGCGTCCCATTACATCATTCTCTCACTAATTATAATCCTGCTATTTTTTAACTTCCCTCTCTCCCTTCCTGCCTCGCTCTCTGCCCATGTGGGCGTTGTCATGTTGCGGTAGCTAAAGTGTACCTGAATGCTGTGCAGAGCATCCAGTCACCAGGTTTTCAGCCCTTGCCATGTGCTCCTGCACCCCCCCCCCCACCCCCCCTCCCACCTCCCTTCTCTGCACCACACAGAGTATACTCTTTCTCCATTTATCAAGAGACTGTGGGGAGCAGTGTTGCTGTGTGGAGCTCTAGCAGCACTCTTGCTGAATCATCAGTCTGCTGTAAGTGTGGGCTGCACTGTCTAGGCTGACACATCATTACTGCTGGCTGCATACAGTATAGAGAGGCTCCTCCTCTGGATGTCACTGTCATGCGTGATGCGTGGCAGCTGAGATCTCAGACAGAAACTCTTTGTATGCAGATGTGAGCTCACTGCAGCTGTCCACCAACACATTATTGACAAAATACTGCAACAAAACAGTGCATAGGTGAAGTAAGTATAGGATGTTCTGTTAAAGGGGTTCTAATAAATCATTCATGGCCAGGCAGGCATCGCAGCGGGGGGGTGTCTGACCACTCCTCTGGATAAGAAACACAAACATTTAGACTGAAGTTCAGACTTCAAAACAGCTTCTTCTCTGACTAAAGGAACAAAACAGCTCACTCAAACACAGCAAAACAGCCCTCCTTCTCTGGATAAAAAATTCCCCTCACATGTACCAGTCAGTTTCCTGTCTCATGGACTGGCCATGACAGAATGCAGAAAGCATAAAACTTGAGATTTATACATATGCATGACAGCCTCCTGTTTCAAACATACACCAACACACCCTCTGCTCCATCCAAGACTGAGTCCCTGTACTGTGTGATCTGAGGCTCCTTTTTAATCTGGCACAGCTCCACTGTACACATCCACATGGCAGATGAAGTTGACCTATAGCCTGCAATAATGCACCAGCAGGATGTACAATAAACCAAACCCACAGGCCTCTACTGGAGCATTCATGTATCCATGAGATAAACAAACCTTCATTCAAACACTTAGTCCTTCAATTGTTAGTTCTCTCAACACAGCAATACATCATCATTCACTTCCCAGCATAAGAAAGTTTCCTGATGTGAGCAGCAGCACAGCATCTATACAACCTTTTTTTTTTATCCAAAGTTTGCTTCAAACTATAGAACAACATCTGGCAGGATTTTTTTCCAATAATAACTGAAGGAAATTAGCAGATAACGGTGCAGAATGTCTTTGCAAAGTAGATCCATAAACATCAAATTCTATTACTGTAAACTTGGTTAAGTTTTTGTTTCCTATCGTGCAGGGCAGGTTAACTGAGTTATATCTCTTAAACTCAGTTATGTTGCCTCTGATAATCAAACTCACATTTAAATAGTGGTGAATGTTACTTATTCCTAAATTTCAGATAAATGACTATCAAGAAATCCAAGTCACAGCATCCCTCTTTCCTGGTATCCCACTGATATCAAAAATAATAACTCATGCAATGCACTGTTCGGGTTAATGACCTGCCAAGCCCCTTTGAGGACATCATCCACTGACATCACACATAAAGCGTTAGTATGCATACAAGCTCTCTGATAAAAGGGTGGATGGTGCCTTTACCCCTAGCCCAATTTTAACCTCAAACACAACCCCACCTCTGCACAACTAAACACAGAAGTCATTTATCTTGCAACGCGTGATGATCTCCCTGCAAGGTGGATCCACGCGCGTCGCGTGCAGGATTTCGGGCTGTGCGGACAGGTGATGGTATCACAGGCTTCCCAAAAAAAAAAAAAAGTGCTGCAGTGGGCTGGTCCCGGTCAGGACGATGAGCCATGCTCTCTCTAACGCCACTGCAAAACAAAATGTGCTTAGCGGATTTTGAGCATCAGCCATTCACACTGTTAACGCGATTCGGAGATTATTGTTTTACAAACAGCAAATCACTCTTGAAGAGCATCGTGCTTTAGGAAGAAGTCGAGAGTTGAAGCCGCACGCCGCAGAAACTTGCGTGGCTGACTGAGAAGCACTGCAATGCAGACAGTGGAGTGCGATGGGGATCGCCGTGCGCAACTTCCGCAGGGCCGATGCGGTCTGCTTCTAGACTTTTTTTTTTTTAATCCCACAAAACAATGCCCACATTAACTTACAAAGCAGTGAAAGTCAATCACCTGTGTTTTAATGCTGTCTTGTTTCACGGCAACGTGATTTACCCTTCAAAGATCCAAACACCTCAAGCTACATTTTGCCCTCCAGTGGTATTTTCTACTTATCCTAAAGCGAATGAACCTGAAACTGAAACTTTTTCTAAAAAATATGATCATATCCTTACCAATAAGCAGAAATGGCATGTATAAACACTTTAAGGTATTTGAATGACATACTAGCAGCCGATAATAAATGGAACAATTGCTGTTTCACAAGACTTACGTGATGAGCAATGTTGAAAACCCAAAAACAAGAGGCATATGCTCAGTATTTTGCAAGTCATCCTTCACTTAGGACACGTTTCTCCGTATAGGATATTTTAATAAGATCGTAGATTGTTCCGCAGTATCCTCGCACCCCCCTTTTAGCCCAACTTTAACTCGCGCAGCTCCAACTCCTCTCTCCGGGATGTCGGGCAGCATCTACCGGGGCGGGGACGCGCATCGGGTGCTTGTGCTGATGCTGCGCTTCGCCGAGAGCGCGCACTTCTTCTTTTATATCCTTTAAATTGTTTTATTCACATGACCGTCATGTAATGGTGAGGCTCCCGCATGATATCTTTCAACATATTGATGTAGGTGCTTCACTAGCAGAATGCCAGTGGGCCAGGTTGGCGTGGTCCCCGAAGAGAATAGATGCAGAGGAGACTGAAAGGGGAGGAGGAAGAAAGAAACTTTTTCAGTCCGCTGCAGATTGAGTATTGCTCCCAAATAGTTAAGAATAGTATTGTCCTTAAACTCAAATCTTGTGAGACTGGTCAAAAACAACAATCTTCCATCCAGGCTGTCATATCACCAAAGCACAAAACACATAATCCTCTTCTCTTCTGGATCTCATATCATCCCTTAGCACACTTTTCAAGGCTGCAAACTGGCCAAGAATGCACTGCACTATAGTGAGGGAGTGGTTAAGAAGTCTTTCTCTCCAGGAACGCAGAACTGGACCAAAATAGGATGTAAGTCCCTAGTATCCCGTATCAGCGGCACAACTACAGAGGATGAGAGTCAGAGTAGAGCAGCAGTTGCACAGTTTTGCATAAAGTCTGTCTGACCTTGTCCAGGTACTCAGTTTATGTGAGTGCATTCACAAATCAGCCCAGTAGTGAACAGGTTACAGGATGATGATGCCAGCTGTGTCTGAACCTAGTCTCATCCCTGCAACCACACACACCCACCCCCACACACACACACACACACACACACACACACACACACACACATACATACACATATACACGCGCGCGCACACACACACAAACAAACAGGATTGGGGCAGGATGAGACTGAGGCAGTGGGGGATTTGTGGCGATGGGTGGCACATTGACCAGAAAAAAAAGAGAAAAAAAAGGGCTTTAGGATTAAAAAGTGGGTTTATGGGACGGCAGTGTGTCAGTGATGATGTGAGATTGAATGCCTGGGCCAGCGTGGGATTTAACGTGTTTTCAATCAAATCAGATTGTCAGTTTGTAAGCTCCCTGCCAGCCACTGCACCCCCCCCCCCCTCCCTAAAATACTATAAGAGTATAGAATTATAGCTGCAGGGGCAAGACAATGGCAAATGACAAGGGAGAGTAAAGTAGGACAACAAATCAGCAGGGGGAACTGGCATCGGATATGACCCACAGGCACTGCATGGTAGGTAGGTTACATTTAGCGACAGGTACAAAAATGCCTAGATGCTATTATTTATCTTTAAATAACAATTTATCTGAATCAAAGTTGAAATAAATATATATATATACATATCAAGTTCTCATGAAAATTAAGATGTGTATTTTTTGTTAGTGTTTATAGTTATGTTGATTTGCAGGTTTGTCCAAACAATCTGCCATACCAACAAGTACCAATCTAATACGACTTGTATGAGATCTGTCATACAATAATTGAGATGTAGTGATTGCTTTGTTATTTGTTATCGAGTCGTCTCAGATAAACTACAACATGACAGTTACATCATTTTAAACCATCAGATGTCTTCTAATAATTGCTACAAACATCCCACTCATCTGCACCTAGCTTAGACGTTCTTGTGCGGGCTTTGGTTAGGCTGAGTTGCCATCTGTTCCCCCTGTTGACCTTTTACATTTGACCTCACGGTAACCATAGAGACAGACTTGTTCAGAGTTTCATAATACAGCCCAGCTGGAGTTAAACTACTCATCTGGGGGGGGGGGGGGGGGAACAACAACACAAGGCTCAAATGATAAACTGATTATCCAGAGCCACCAGAGGGAGAATTTTCAGCAAATATAATTCCAGCTTTCCAATGCTCGACCTTAAATCTCAAGGTCATGGTGATTTTGGCAACCTCTTTGCCACAAAATATGCCTAAAATAGACCAAATCCTCTTGATCATTTCTACCAATAGAGTGACATTAATCCATTTATATTTACAATGAAATCAGACTGTATTAAGGCAAGAAACAATATAAATCACCTAAAGTGTCTCTAAATGAATCCACTTTACACTTCAATCACTCATCACTTCTGGCAATATGAATGACTTACTGATTGCTTTATAACACCTCACCTTGTTTTAAGAATCCACATTTCAATAACAGATCAAGGATTCAATCTTGAAACTGTTCAGTTTACTTGGAAACATATTTAGTCAATAAGTAGTGACAGGAAATATGAATTGCAACAGTGATATCAGTCCTCACCATATGGCTCACTGCTCTTTTTTCATTCTTTTGCATTTTAACCTCATTTACATTTTGCAGGTGCAGCAGCAGTCAAAACACACCCGACCACTAGATGTCAGTCAAAACTCAGACTTGGATCGCTGTCTTATCTAAACTGCTGTCCAATGTTGTCTCTCTCTATCCATTCAACACTTCGTTCTGAAACTTTGAAAAAAAAATTTAATTGATGCCACAACATGTTCATTCATTATACATGATTGCGCTTAATGTCTTAGAGATAATACATTGAGTCTTGCAGGACATTAGTTTAAGCTATTAATTTGAAATAAATTCGAAAAATGCAATTAAGCGAGAGATTTTAGACTTCAAAATGAGACACAAAATCATGCACACTATAAAATATCAATGACTTCCTCTAACTTCTTAATAAAAACACAGATGCATTAACAAACACACAGGTGGAGACTCACACTGGCTTTGTTTCTCACGGGGATTTTGTTAAGCATTATGTGTATTTTCCATAGGGGTGCCACATGCTCTGAGGCTACAAGCAAAAAAAACACACACATTCTCACATTCAGGTATTCTCATTCGTAGACATACACCATCAAAGGCACAGCAACGTGCGCACAAACACTTCTTCTTACAAACAGGGTTCAAGTTATGACTCACGCAGAGATGTTTAAATTTGCTGATGTGTTGTCATGGCTGACTGCTACCTGTCCTGAAGATGGATGAAGGAAAGCGTAAAGTTTGAGTTATGAGGGCTTTCTTTATTTTTGTGTATGTGATACGTCAAAAACAAAACAGAGGAACGCTGACAAATGCTGGTTTGACAATATGTGTCAGAAACTGGAGAATTCAGCAAGATTGTGTTCTACTTGGACTCTGAGGCAGGTGTTTATTTTGGCCAGCACCTATGGGAACCTGATGTCCTCGCATACTGGCGGTTGAGCCGCTGTAAACAGGGCTATTAAAGCAGCCTGCGTGCTCTCAGGTGTCCATACTACGGAAAGACCTCCTGCCGGTGAGAGCCTATCCCAGCTGAAAATAAGCCCAGCAGGAGATGCCCAGACTGGGATCCCACCTGTGACGATTTCCCCACAGTGTTAGCTCAACTGGTGTGTCCAGGACAGCTGCTACAACCTGTTCGACCTCTGACACAACAATGGACTCACCAACAAAAAAAACTCAGTGTACAAGTGCAACTGTCCTGGCTTCTGCTGAGAGTCTTAGATTCTAAAAAAAAAGGTGGGGGAAAATGTGCAAAATGGTGTTTATTTTGCTATCTTTTTAATGGAAGTTGTCACTTGTGTTTTCCACTTGGTGCTGGCTAAGAAGTTGTGTCGAAACACTGATCTGATGTTAAGAAAAACAAGAACCAACACACTAACAGGCAACATGAGATTTGATTTGGACAGAGCAAGGCCATCGTTTTTTTGTCTCTGTGCTAAGACGATCTAGCTGGATGCAGGAGGAAGCGTCCTAATTACCATTGAAACCTGCACTCCTGGCCTAATCTGAAATATTCAGCAGTACAATCCAGATCCCTCAGATTGGGATCTTCCTGCCGTACCAAGCCATTATCAGTCTCTTTAGTCTGATCTTGGTTAATGTTAGGAATAAGAAAAGATTATCATTATTTAAAGTTCCCATTCTTGTCACTGCCCCCTTACCAAGGGTGATTCTTTGTGTCTGCCTGGTCAACAACACAGGAATACTAAGCCAACCAAGCTCTCATCAGATTCCACTTTGCTCTCTTTCAACAACCAAGTGATGCTTGTGTGTTGAAGTAAGAAATCATGACAACAATGCGTATCACTGCCCCATCTTTCAACGCATGAATACATTTTTATATTTGATTAATCTACTGAGGACACATAAGCACAAAGACAGCTTCACAAAGACACAAAGAGATCAGTGCTGACACCTGCATTAAGTTTAAATACAGGCAACAGCTGCGACCTAGTGGAGATACTGAAACACTTTTGTTTCTCACGTTTGCTGCCAACACGAACACACATGGACACACACATAGAAACGCACACAGACACACACACACACACACACACACACAGACCAACCAAGCAAGTGACACACACACTCACCACTGGGTTGAGTTTCCCTCATGCAGCAGACAAGCCGCAGTTATTTAGTCTGCCTCCCAGTTTGTTTGCCCACTGTCTTCTCTCCTTTGTTGCTGTGCCTTTCAGCTTTGTTTGATGGTAACTGCTGACTCTGGTGAATGACATTTGCAGCTCGGAGGGCGATGAGTGAGGAAGAAAAGGGTCATGCCAAATTACAAATCATAAAGGTGGTCATGTTGGATAAACATATACGTCTCTGTGCGTGTGTAAAAGGCAAAGCCTTATCTTCATACTCAGTAAGAGTATATATACTGGAAATGAATACTGGAAAGTATTTCAATCTAACAGAGGATAAGGTCGAAAGGAATTCTTAAGGTCCATTTCAACTGCACTATGTTATGCACGCGCACACACACGCACGCGCACACACACACACACACGCACGCACACACACACTCTAAGGTATCCCGCCAGACATCCAAACTGTGTCCAAACTGTGTCCAAACTGTGTCCTTCCCCTCCCCAGCTCAGTTCCTTGGAGTCGAGCTCCAGTAAAGTACCTTTGGCAGGGACGCTTCAGAACGGCTTGTCCTTTCAGTGCTGGGCCCCACTCCACTCACGTCCTGCTGCAGGGGAGGGGGGTTGGTGCATCTGGAGGGCAGCAATCAGCGCAGCTAGGACGGGAAGTCTATTTTGCAGCGTTTAAAACCTGTTTGCAGTGATTTTATTCTGAAATGGTGGGGGTGAAAAGTGGGTGAAAAGTAACAAAAAAATATCTTGCTCTTATTACCAGAAGCTCGTCTGTTCAAAACTAGAGCTAAGATCATGAGCAGTTAAAAGTGAACATTTTTCCTGATGTGCCATTGGTGAACAAGCTTATAGCCACAAGCAATAGGGTGTTTGCTGTATACTGAGTGTGAGGGGGAGTTTGTTTGGGGTAGGGGGAGGTTACAGAAATAAAATACAGCCCTACTTCTTGCAGGGTTCACTCTCTGCATCCATGAATGTTGCTTGTGGAGGTCACAGCTCCTAGCAACAGCCTGGATAGAGTCCTGAAGGAAACACGAGACAACTCACAAACAGACACACACATACCGAAAGTTAAATGGTCATATACTGTACATTCTGCAAAACTGATCCGGACTAAACTAACTTTGTTTGCATGCATTATGTTTAGGTTTTATTTTTACCAGCCTGATTGCAGAGGAGTTATCCAAGATCAACAACTGACTCAACTAGGAAGCTAGAAAATTCCCATTTTTCAAGTGTTCATTAAATTGATCATAGTGAGATTGTTCACATCATCTTAATGCAAAAATTAATCTATACAGACCCCAAACTGCTAAAAAAAACAAAAAAAACAATGCATACATCTCTTAGTGCACAATATTTACTTAACCTTTAGGTTACAGTTTTAAACCAGCCCAAATTATTTGCATGTTTCCTCTCCATCTTTGTCTGTTCTGTCTCTTTATAGCACAAAGAGGAAACTGCATTGAAGACTGCATTTGCTGTGTAGTCTCTGAAGCCAAACGATTCACTATAAATAGCTCATTTGTGGGAGGTGTCACATTAACTTTGATGTTTTTCCACAGATATTTTTTGAGCTTTTAAACTCAACAAAAAAAAAAAAACTCAACAAGCAATAATTATTCGCCTCCCCTTCCATGCCACTAAAGCCTTGATTTTCTTGATTCTTTTCATCACAGAAATGCATTGGATTAAAGGAAATAAGGTCACTTACATTTGCTTTATAAAGGGCTGCTGGGCAGATTGAGTTAAAGTAGTGAGCACTTTTTCCATATTCAGTGATTATACAGCTTGTGCGGCTAGGAGCCACTCTTAAGGCTGATATCTAAACACAGGAAACAAAAGCGTGACTGCAGCAGAGAAGCACAGAGCCAGACTCCTTCACAATCAGCAGGCCATTTTCAATGACTCAATTAATCCTTCTGACATGTCCATCTCTGAGCAGTTCACCATGTAGCCCACCATTTAATAATTTATGAAAGCAAAGATACAACAATGAGTCCTGCACTCTTTGCTCTTGATTTATTCACATAAATGAACTTCTCTGCAAAAGCACACTTCTGCACACGTATGTGTCAAAATGCAAAATGCACACAGACAACACTAATCCGGCACAGGTTCAGATTTTGGCAATGTGTCATCAATTCTGTATTGAGTGCACTTTCACACAGTCAGCATCCTAAAAATAGCAGAGGGACTTTGGCTCTCTGCCCAGACTCCTTAACTGTCAATAAGTTATCTTCTCCTCCTTTAAAACCTACAGAACCACAACCGTTAACTGCTCTGGCCCACAAACACCCACGAGTCAATTGTACATTACTTTGGTATGGACTGCCTTAAGTATGGAGTGATAGAACTTAGTCGATTTTTCTGTGTCTTTAAGCTCATGGCAGATAATGAGCTGGAGTATCTACTGGGACTCTATATCTGTTTTTCATTTCCTCTTTGATGTCAAAGTACCAGACGATATGAGAGCAGCATAGCTCTGCTGTTTGTTTGTGTTGTACGTTGTTTTGTCTCCTCTCCAAGTTTAGTCTCAGTTTCCTGTTTCTTTATCTTCTCTGGTTTACAATTCATCCCTATCAATGCCACATCTTCCTCTGCCTCGTTGGTTCCAGTATGACTTCAACTCCCTCGGCTTTGATGACAGTGACAGATAAAAAATAAAAAAAATAAAAACTTCTAGTATTGCTGTGCTTTACCAAATCTAAGGAATGTATCTTTTTCAAAGTTCAGTTAAAGGTGAGTTTTGATGCAAAGCTGTGACAACTGAACTATGAAACAGCATGAATTACATGCAGCATGGATAATAGCCCTGCCATGTTTAATGCTTCCAGACACAACTGTTCTTTAAAGAGTGATGAAATGAAATGTTTCATTACAAAAAATGTTTGCAGTTTGAAGCCCAAAAAACAAGGAACAAATCCTGTTGTATATTTCAGACTAAAACTTTAGTAAGATTGGATCAATAATCGATACGAAGTCTTTCACATTCATATCAAATAAGATAGATTATTCAAGTGTAGGATATCACTCAGTCTCTTAAAACTTGAGAAGCTGAGCCCATGTACAAGAGTCTGGAGCGTTAAGGGTTACTGTAATAAAGCCAGGAAAGGAGGGGAAGGATGGAATGCAAGGGGTTAACTGGGGTGAGAGGGTCAGAAGTTGAAGCTGGGAAGGTTTTCCCCAGCCAGGCCTTCCATTGACACAAGGCCGTGTGCCACACAGTCCCCAGGAACAGATGTACCCACAGCCAGGGTTAGAAACACCTCCCTCCCTGTGGTGTCCCTGATACGGGTAAACACAGTTCCTGAAGTATGTAGGAAGGTACCAAACAGGCACAGACAATCTGCGACAGGGTGGGTGCGCAGCTGAAAGCAGATACATCCACTAATTGTTCATCAGTTTCACTCTCTTCATCATCATTTTATTCTATTTCCCTTACAGAAAGCATCTCTGTCATAAACAATCCACATGCACAGCTGGATATTTCACAGTGGGGACTTTAGGTCAAGTGGTGCAGTAGTTAAAGGCCTCCGCAGCAGCCCTATCCCATTACATGGGCCAACAGCCGTCAAACAGCAGTCCTCTGTTCACAAACCCCGAAGCCTAAGTCTCTGCTGGACCTGAACACACTGGGCTGATGATAGAGGGGGAGGTGGCACGGCAGGATAAGGGTGAAGTTCAATGCTGGACACAGTGGGGAGGAAATCCTGTCTGAGTCAAAGGTGAGGGGTCACTGAGGGTCAGTTCCCATCTTAAATCCTAAGTTTGGGGCTGCCGGATAAACTCTATGGACCAGATATCTGAAGAGAAACAGCAACTATCTGTTGAACAGGCGCAGAGCTTCTTAGTCCATAACTTCTATATGTGCCTGCTCAGTTTTAAACCCAACTTCAATTGCAGACGTCCCACAGTATTCCTTCAAACGTATCAAAGGATTTCCCACAAAGGGAAAGCTCAGAGGAAAACATAACATACAGCCACCACACTGTAAACCATGCAGGGAGCTCCCTGGCAGACAAGATTTCACAGCCCCTTCTGTTGACAATCAATCTGGTTCCCCAACATAAAAGTCTGGCTGCGATGCGGGCTACAGTGAAACAGGATCCTGCAGACACAAAACTCAAAGATGGAAGAGAGAGAGAGTTACAGAGGGAGAGGAAGAGAGAATGGAGGGAACAGTGCATCGCTCATGCTCTGCTCTGTCTCTGATCAACTTGACATGTGCGACTTGTGTCTACTCTACGTCTCTGTTGGAAACCCCGCACACCAATTTCAACAAACACTGTTGTGGGGAGTGGGAGGCAGGAAGGGGGTGGGGACCTGCTAGAAGTTAAAAAGGAGAGGGTGAAGGACAAAGTTGTATTCACTCCACAGTAAAGATAAGTTGTGTCAAAAGGAAATGAGCAACGCCAACTGAAATGCAAAAAAAAATCACACATTTACTAGCTTAATCACACGCAGCATAAATACCCCTTCAACCTTCAGTTCTATTCTTTTCCAGCAGATTCAAACTTCCCTCTCCTCTGGCTCAAGGCTATCCAGGCCGGCTGGTGTTCATACTGGGAGCCCGACCAAATCATATGCCCTTCTTCTGATCTTGCGCGTCAACCCGACACACTGTATCAGGTTATCTTGCGTGCATCCAAATGTGTGTGTGTGTGCACCTCTGTGTTCATGGAGAATCATGTGTCATCTCCTGGAAAGAGCTAGGGTAAGAGGACAACAGCGGAGGGGGCAGAGGAAGATAGGACTGAGGAATGGAAGACTTAAGAGATTGTAAGAGAAACTAGGATCATGCGATGTCCTTTTTTCTTGCCGATTCTTTGTCTCTAAATCAAAAAAAAGGAGGTAACAGCTTCTTCTGCTGTTTGAGAGTTATCCAGATACATTTCTGCTTTTTGTACTGACTTCAGCTCTCTAAGGATCCATATGGGGGAGGGCTTTTCTCGTTTTACTTTTCTTTCTTTCTTTTTTTTTTTTACTTCAGCTAGCGTAGGCAGGGGGAGTGAGCTCTAAAAATAAAACATATGTTCCTCCAGGTCTGTGGGATGGAGGGGCCTCCGGCATATTGTTTTGGGATATGGGGGAGGACAGGGAGGATCTGGCTTAGAGATACTGAAGAGGTTACAGACGGAGATAGAGGCTGTTGTACTTTTAAGACAGGAGGGAATACTCTGTCTTGCATACACGTCTGTGCAAGCTGATTTTAATGTGCATTTACATTGTAAAAGAAAGATAAAGTGAACTTTGTTCAGTTAAGTAGACATCACTGCTTTCCAGTTAGCACCGAGGGTTCAAATGTGGGGCAGTTTGTTTGTGTGTGTGTGTCTTGAACTGATCTGTGTGTAAGACTGGGTGAGGGGTGGTCAGGATTACTGTCAATAATGGTGAGCTGAAAAGGTGCATCCATGAGCCTTTTATTGCAAAGCCTTCGGGGAATTACTAAGGGCAAGGGATAAAAGTATGAGCGGCAGTGTGCATTGTGTGATCTCTGAGTCAAAGGAGTGTATCCATCAAACTAAAGTGGGCATGCCAGCAGCCAATAGAGCTTTTCTTGGTGAGGAATGGGTTAAAGCCAACTGACTGAGATGTGTGGGGGAAGTTTGCACAAAGTAGAGAAGGGGAAATGAAGGGATATTAAGGGAGAAATAAGCATGAGTACCGAGAGGGTTGGATATATCACGTGTCTGGATTTAGCACCAGTCCTCCTATACCTCCTACTGCTGTATCTTTGTAGACTGTTCAGCAAAGTGGAAGAGAAAGAGTGGGGGAGGTGGCTAAGTATGTGTGTGTGTGTGTGTGTGTGTGTGTGTGTGTGTGTGTGTGTGTGTGTGCATGAAAAGAAAGAGACAGAGAGTAAAGAAAGAGAAATAATAAGATATTTACACACAAAAAAAACTGTAACCAAATACATAGCGTAATTAGTGGTATCATGACCCTTTCTAATCTAATTGGCCCTTCAAATAAAGCCAGACCGTTATGGTCTTAAAGTCACTCACTTATGTAGACTGCTTTTAACTTGATAAAAAAACAAACGCATAAATCAAAGCCATCTCACTGCAGTGATGAGCCATGAAATATTTATAGATACTCAGTGGAGGACAGTCACTTGATTATTAAGTACTGCAGGTACACAGCATAAGGAAACTTATCAATTACAACATTCAATTACATTTATTTAATAGCCTTAGTAAGGGATTCAATTACTGTACAGTTAATAATGTGCACATACTGTACATAAAGGTATACTTAACTGTTAACGTACTAGTAAAAAAGACCCAGTAGAGTAGGTCACATAAATAACATTGCATGGGGGCATTCTGCAAAAATGTGAAGTCTGTTTTGCACACTTTGAGACTTTCTGTCTTTTACTTTGGCCTACATATTTTTTTTGAATGCAGGACTAGTTTACGTCATACCTTTTTTTACTTCAAAAGATTACCTGAGTACTTCTACTATCCCTGATTTCATTTGAAGTAACGATTGTTTTAAAACACTTTGAAGCCCTTTAAGTTAGGCCCTTCAATAAACTGTTTTTGTATAACATTGAGAGAGTCCTCATGTACTTTATACAGTATTGTTTATAAAATGTCAAGAATTAATGTCAAGTGTATACTATTCAGATATGTAATTTTCATATCCATATTTATTTTTTAATAATAACGTGACATCAGGATAAGAGACGAGAGAAAATGTAAAAATAATATGCAATGAAATGGGTCCACTGAGCCTAACCTATCTGACTCACCACACTGTGCAGAAAACTTATATCCCCCTACAGATCTCCCAGCATGATAAAGAAATATACTCTTACTTGTGATTAGGCCTACTACTGCAGACAGTCAGTTCAGTGAGTAGGCCATCGTGCTGTTTGGGATTACTTGATTACTATCATCTACGCTGCAGGATGTACGGTGCTTTGTCAGCGTGAACGAGACGGCGCGTCACTTCGGGGAGTGTCTGTGCTCAGCCAATCAAACTGTAGCCTTCAGCTGAGTGGGCGGAGCCGCTCCTCCCACACTCCCCTGTCCCAGCTGCAGCACGCTTTTGTTCAAACTCAGAAGTCAGACAGTATACGCTTGACAGAGGTGCACACCGATGTTACTCACCGAATGTGTTTCTGAATCGCTGACACCGACAGCGTCGCTTTTTTTCCCCCCCCCTCACCTCCATTTCTTTTTAGCCCAGTGATCCAGTTTTGGGAAACTAAAGGTTAGTTGTTTTTCGTGTGCTTCGATCGTGTGAAGTTGTTCAAACAGGGACAGCAAGGTTTCGCGAGCACAGCAACTGGAGTCCTGGAAGAGGGGAGGATTTTCCAAGAACCGGTTTCCTTGTCGGTTTGGTTGGAGTTTGACTGCTGTCATGTACAGTTAGTTGACAGTTTACATGTTCAAAGGAAAGGGGAGAGTAAGCTTATGCTTCCTTTCATCCTTCTCGCCGGACATCTATGGAGAGGGGGTCCCGTATGCTCTCGCGCAGCTCTTGGAGTTACTTGGGGCCGACGCAGCACCGATAGTGTTGATTTTACCCACCTGGATAGCAGAAGACGACACACATAACCTCATTTGAATGCCTTTGCAAGGAGTCTGCTGGTTTCTGTGCTGCAGGCAGGGCTTCAGTTTGCTCGGACGGGACTATGGGGAGAAAGAGGAGGAAGAGTCTTTTGAATTGCGCAACAAGGAGGACTTGACTCCCAATGGACGGGTATAAACTCTCCACCTGCACTACACATCAAACTCACGCGCATGACATGCCTAATACACACTGCTAGTGTTTTTTTTTTTTTTTTTTAAGTACATTTGAAATACTGAAGTGTCCTGAGCATTTCATAATGGAAGGTCATTTTCAGGGGAACAATTTCACAATTTGTTAGAGAGAGAAAAAAAAATAGTAGAAAAAGAGGTGGTTCCAGCAGTTTTTAATGAAATGATTACTATTGAAAAGTCAATATGGATTGAAATTTTAAAGTCTACTCAGAAATGCAAAATCGTGTTTCAAACGATTGGCTCATATTTTTGAAGTGTAGCAAATGACACTGTTCTCATGTTGGCAGCTTGTCTGTGGTACGCCACCTTCTTAAACTGATGAAGTACACTGGATTCACTACTGCTGCCCAGTTTTTCCACGTTCATTGATGATTGCATGATCTTGGAGACACACACACACACACACACACACACACACACACACTCTGGTTCAAGCTGAAAAGCCAGTGTTTTGAACTGATCCTGTGTGTGTGGCCAACGTCCGTTCCATTGCAAATAAGACTGTGGCCTTGTCTTCTCTGTAATGTTAGTCATCTGATCAGGCACAGAGAGTTCAGCATTGTCCACCCACTTGTGAGGGGGCATTGTTGCCTTGTATTGAAGTAGGCTCTATCTGTATGACCCAGCTTAAAACTCCTTTTCATGTACAGTCTCTGAGAAAAAGAATTCCCCTTAAGTATTTCATGGAATTGCCCGCCTTTCCTCGCGTCGTGCTTCCTTTTTCAGAAAAAGAATGGTACTCCTAGTTTCAACCTCTGACTTTTGTGTTCGCTCATTTGCCATTATCACCAAAGTGTTCTGTGCAGAGACACTCGCTAACTGCATTACTTTGTGGATCAGAGTAATACCACCTTAAGCCTCTGCTTGTATTGCCTGCCTATCTATGTATTGGCCCTTTTGTCTGCTTGCAGCCAACCAGTGCAGCGCCGCAGCGATTTGCATGAAAACGTTGAGCAGATAAGTTTTACACAGTTATTGCCTCAACAGAAGTCTGACAGCACCAGCCTGCAGATAAGAGCAACATCTGTTGCTGCGCGGTATCCAGAGAGGTGTTGGTGTGTGTGTGTGTGTGTGTGTAGCACTCTTCTTCTTGGCTAACATCACGTTCATGCTCATAATGCACCATCTGGCCGGCCAGTGGTGGTCAAAGGAACACAGAGTGTGCTCCATATTCATGATCAATACAAGATCACAGTAACATGTCCCAATGGAGGCGCCTGATGCCACCTGAAAGTGATACTCAGGGATCTACTTTTCCAGTAACTTTCCCTGCATCACTTTCGTGCAACCAAAGCTCCATCTGCAGATTTGTGCTCCTGGTGACTTTTAGGTTGATCACTCATGAATGAAATTGTAGTTCGGTGGTTTGGAAGAATACAAGGCTTCATGAGATAATAAAACATGTTCAAGAATTAGTTTCTTGCATACTTTTAGATTCTTTAAAAAGTGATCCTGTTGCATGTCTTGGTAGTATTAATTTGTTGCCAATACATTTAACGAATGTGAGCATATGTGACTTGTATTTGGCCAAAGAAACAAGAGTGTAATCTCTGTGATATATTTCTATATCATCTGGTGTGGCCTTAGTATATCGGATTACTTCTTAATGGAGGAAACCATTTAATGGCTGAAACTCAGAAAGCAGGAAACGACTTTGTTGGACTTAACTTGTCTTATTTTTCCTTTGATGAAGTCACCCAAGTGTTCTAATGTCATTGATTATTGGTTTCCTAATGCCTGCAGGTAATCAATCCACTCCCGCAAATCCTGTTTCCTCTCCGTCTGTGACATTGACTAATGCTGTGTGTTGTTACTTAATAATTTGGACCCCAGCTGAACCCCTTTAAGCCAGTATCATCAGCTGATCCACTCTTAGGCAGGACAGGCCGTTTTTTTGCTCCCCAGAGCCCCTCCCCTTTAAATATACGCATCTAACTGGTACTGTTTGGCTTACAATTGTGTCAACAGAGGGGGTGGGGAAGAGGCCCGAAGATGGTCTAATATGATCCCAAAGGAAAATCCCTCAGGGCTTCGTTCCATCGTTTACCCAGTGAGCTCCGAGGCCGTATTTTCAGACAGCTGGTCAGACCTCCCTGGGAGTGTGTGTGTTTTTTGGGCTTCAAAATACTGAAATACTGCATTTAGTAGGCCTCTTGTCAAGCTCCTGCCAGGGATGAAACCCACAGGGCTGGAGGAGTCTCCCCTGCCCAAGACATCCAGAGCCTTCACCCGTGATCTCCTGCGTCGTTCTCTAACGCGCTTGCCAGAGGATCCCGCCCATGTGTAACATCCGCAGCGCCAAAGCCATAGGCGACACACTGTTCCTCCTCTCACTCAGGTCGGACTCATGAGTCGGTGCTGACGCCTGTGTGGACTTGGCCCTGAAGAGCCCAGGCCCATGTCAGATCCTTCCCTGCGTGTTTACGGTCCCCGTTCAAAGAAACTGCTCTCCAGCAGCTGCCCAAACAGTCAACACGGAGCTTAATGACTCCAGTGTTGGGACAGAAGGCACTCATTTCAGGACAGGACATCCGTCATTCTCTCTCCCGTGTTTCGACTGAAACTGTTTTTTTTTTTTCAAGTTTTTATGTCGTCACGTTTACCAATAAATGATCACCGCAGAGTGTGAAGGCCTGCGCAGTTGTAAGTGCGGGCTAGCGGACCACAGTGCATCCCGTTTCATGGAACAAATGGGCACAGTCTGACCGGACTCGGAGCAGGTCCCATTAACCTTCACTACTGCCCTCTGTCTTCAGAGGTGTCACGGTACACTGGTTTATATTTGGTTTCCGTTGCGTCTCTGCCTCACCACCTCCAGGCCACACATCTGGTCTTCAGGCCGACATTGGTTGAGCCCAAGCATTTCCTCCTGGTTACTCAGCCTCCCAGGAGAGATGGAGAGATGGAGAGAGAGAGAGAGAGAGTAGACGGAGGGGGGAGCGGGAGCGGAAGTCAGCCACGGAACGAACACATCACTGCATGGTTCCCTCGATGCTCTGCTCTAGTCTGAAAGTGATTCATCCCCTGCCCGTCCAACAGGAGAGCGTTTGCCAGCTCTGCATTGCACGCTATCCTTGTTCCTCATCCCACAGCCCATTAACTCTATTGAAAAAGCTATAATTCTCCAGTGGGTCACGTATTGTGAAGAATTACTCGAAACACTTTTACATGACCAACCTCTCCCATTAGTTTATTGATTCTCTGATTAGTTTTATATCACAGAATTAGAGCTTTGATGATTAGTGATTTGTCATGTTCAGAGCACGCTGTGAGTCTGAAGTTTCTTCTTTCGGGCTGCTGCTCTGTTGAAGTCATTTATGGTTTACAGACAGGTGTAGGTCATTACTCAACACCTTTTGACACTATTTGACAGTACCTCTCCTAAGTTAAATATGAACCAAATCTCATTATCCAAACACTCATCTTTTCCTAATTCCCTTAGAGCCCATCTGTCTTATAAATTTGACGCAGACTCCAGACTGTAGTTTATGAATCGGTATGTTTTCTTTGTTATTTTAAGCCCTCCAAAAAGAAGCAGTTTGCTTTCTTTTGCCGTGCAGAGGCTATACTTAGGCTAGTTTGCCCAGGAGTAAAGTGTTGTGTGTGTGTGTGTGTGTGTGTGAACTGCGAGGGGCCCAGAACTGACCTGGATAGTGTTTCAGGTATAGGCCAACACCCCTGTGCTGGGCCAGGGCGGCCACGAGAGCTGGCTCAAGGCTGTGGCTCACAGAGACAACAAGTTTGGCCACTGGGACACCCAGTGCATGCCCTGCACACCAGGGAATCAGTCTAAATGTGCACAGGCCAGCTCTGCTGTTTGATGGGGGGGGGGGGGGTTTCCAAGGTCAGGTTGAGAATCCAGCGATTTTAGCACTGAGAAAGGAAACATCCTTTCCACATCTTCTTCTTAACGGGGGGAGTCCAGGAATGAAAAGTTAATTGTTTCAACCATGAAATCTGATTTTATACGTCTGCCAGTGGCAGCCCTGTTTATTGTCAGTAGAGGCACTAACCCCAGTTTCCATACAAAACTGACGTCCAAGAAATGGGGAATGTGAATTTAAAATGATGAAAAGATGGCATGCAATCTAGATAACTAATCTAAAATTTAACAAGTAATCTGTTCAAGATTTGTGACTGTATTCACCAGATGATCAACCTTAGTACACATTTACACAGTACATATTTACTCTTTTTTTTTTTTTTTTTTTTTTTTTTTTTTTTTAAATGATTCCTTGCCATGTGTCTTATTGTCTTTCTATGTTGAATTTTATCCGGATATCTTTAACCACCATCCTGTGACTCTATAAAAAAAAAAGTGGATAGAAAACATGAAGGCATTTCTTTCCTGTTAGAAGTGCTCTCTCACAGATCAGGGTTACTCTTAGGTTAACAACCTTCTCAGAGAAACGACTGATCTCAATATAGGCATCCCTAGGTTTTCTGGTCAGGGTGCACGCAGCCATTGCACAAAAGATTCCTCTGTTCCCCACTCCTATATTAAATGAGCTTGTTTTGCATGCCATATTTCTCTCCACCAGCTCAACCCTTGCAAGTGAAAGCCAGGCATTACAGGAACAGAGCAGCTATGTGCTGGGGCTGCCAGGGGCGGCCTGCATGCTCCACTGTAACATGGCCACTGAAGGCAAACTGTTGAGGGATTACTCCAACCTGTGGACCAGTTTTAAGGACAGGCTACTGTTTGTGTTCCATTATCATCTATTTACACTATTCTCTCTCTTCTGTTGACAGAGTCCAGCTGAGGTGACTGTTTCTCAACCGACTCGCACAGCCAACGGAACAAACGGGTAAGAAGAGAAGGAGAAACTGATTTTTATTTAAGACCTTAATTAGAGGAAGTAATAGTTCCTTGTATTTTCTCACATACTTCCCCTCAGTGCCGGGCATTTCTGCATTAATACTCAAGCAGGCAACTGAGTAGTAGGCCTCCCTTGAGTTTAACTTCATTTCCACTGTATTCGGTGTCATGGGGCTTTTCTCATGTGCTTTTGCCATGACACACGTTCCTAACCTCATATGCTGCACTCATGCTCACATGTGCATAACGACAGGCATGATGGACTCGGATGTACATTGACGCAGATGACCTGACATTTCCCAGCTGCAGCAGCGCATTGACTGCTTATGGATTATAGTTGTGTCATTCAAAGGTTGGCTATGAGGCCGATAATATGTTAATCTAAAGCAGACAACTAGACGATCTACATTATAGATATATACTGTTTTGGTTCATATGAACAGTTACATTGTCAGATTAACTTTATCCAGCTTCGTATCCACCGTAATATGTCTGTTTTATTCTATCAAGTCTGAATATCAGCAGGGTTAACTTTTTTTTAAAGCTCAGATCAATGGTTTACATGTCTGGTCTCCACTACCCAGCTTCTGTAAAACAACCATAATGTCAGCTTAACTCTATCAAGATTCTGAATGAACAAATCCCAAAAATTGTGTTAGTTTCAACTCTTCACACCCTGTATTTTAGGTTATGTGAAACCTCCATTTGCCTCACCAATAATGCAATTCAAATCCTCATGTGGTTGACAAGTGAATGTGAGTTCCAGTGAAAAGGAGTAAATCACAGACAGCCTGATCCCAACTATTAGTGCTGGGCTGTGATCTCAGACAGTGATGCAGCCATGGCTCTGCTCTCTGTTTGGTCTCGCGCATTTTAGGCCCGTCTCCCCTCGTCGGCCGTCTCTGCTGTGCGTCCGCCGTCTCTCACTGGCAATCTGGTCACGCAGATCAACTCGTAGCATCGCACACCTCGATGACTAGATGAGGGTCTGCAGCAATTCTCAACAAGACACGAGTTGCCCCAGGGAGTTGCCGGGGGAGCGGATGTTGAGACATTTTGCTGCAGTCATACAGGACATGTTAACTCCTGAGTGAAGGAAGGAGGAAGTAAAGACGTGAGGACAGAGAGCCTGGCTAACTGGACTGAGTGACTCAGTCCTTTGCAGCACTCCCAGAAGAGGTGTGGCACAGACGTGTGTGTGTTTGTGTGTTTGTGTGTTTGTGCGTATGTGTGTGTGCACTTGTCCCTTCTACAGTAGTGTGGAGGTGTCCTCAGGCCACATGGCATAATTAACTACTGGTTTTGAAGGGAGTGTGTTAAGAGCCGGGCTGTAATCATCACACTGAATGTAGAGATTAGAGAGCGTCGTGCTTGGTTATTACCTGGCTGATGACCGAACACGCCCAAAAGTTCAGCGAGAGGGGAGCCAAGACAGGCTCTGATAAGTCTGGGCAATGTGATGTTAAAAAAAAAAAAAAGTGCCAAAGCAATACATCATCAGTCTGGGATGATAAGCAGGACAGCTCTGTCATTTATGGATCTATTGAATTGGACTCAATAGAACGATATCTTTTTTTCAACTATTGGTTGGAATATTGCTCTAGATGTGGAGAGATTGTGAAAAAGGGGTTAGGGAGGGAGAAAGGCCCATAACTATAAAACAGGAGGGATAGGTATAATAATGATCAACAGTATGATTCCAAAAGTTTGCCATCATGATGTATTGGAAATTTTTGTGCCTCACAGGATGTGATATCACGGGAATCACTGCAGGGCATGTGCACAGTTAGGCAATAATAAAGGTGAGGGAGTGATGATGCACTGAATATCAACACTACTTTGATTCAGTCGTTGACTATGGTCACAGCTGTGCTTATCTTCAGTACAAAATCTCAACTTCCAGTGTGATATTGCTTTGATACAACAGCTCTACAGGCAGCGTGTGGTATTAAAAAGTAACACCTTTTAAGCAGATAGTTATTGTTCCCTGAATCATTTTAGTTGGCTCAACCAACACAACTGGTTTAGGAACTGGAACTTGACTCGAACCAAGAACGACTTAGACATATTTCCTGTACTGTGGCTACTTAGTGTGTAAGTGTACATGCAACTTCGGGTTTAGTACATTTATCTGTTGACAGCTGCTTCTGTGGTCCGTGTGATTCTGAGTGACATAAACCTTCTGCATCTTGAAAAGTGCAACTAAGTTAAATGTTATGGTATTATTTTGGTTGATAAAAAACTTGGAAGTATGACTGATGGAAAGCATGGAAGAGATAAAAATAATTATTTAAAAAAAAGTGAAAGTCCCGGTGATGTTGTGACCTATAGCAGCACTCGTTGGATAGCTTATGTCCAATCAGATTGGTTGGTCAGAACTCTATTAATGTCTTTGTCGCCAGTATTTTTGTTTTTGTAAACTAATATCAGAAATACATATTTATACATTTTTAAGGATTATGCTATCAATTAAATGTGCCACATACAAGATAGTGTACCTTTATTTCCTCTGTGACATGATGAGGCTGAATTGTTTTGGTTTTTGGAAAATACATTTATTTATATATATAACTCAATCTGCTCTGATGTATATGTACTGCAGGGACTGATCTTGAGAAGCTTGAAACAAAAGTTTTAATGGAACACTATTAGTTTTTCTATTGTTAGGAGCCCTGTGAGTGCTCTCTGTGAGTGTGCCAGTTGACTGAGGATTTGGCTGATGAGCATTATCTCTGCAGAAGGACACTGCGATGTCTCCCCATCTCTGTCACTGTCAGCACAAAGTGCCAAGCAGCTTGCTCCCTCCTGCTGTGATCTCACTCAAATCTGTCTTACATCATCGCTATTTTTTTTTTTTCTTTTTTCATCCCCACTTTCCAGAATCTTAAATTCCTTCTCATGGGTCGGCCAGAGCGGAGAACAAACTGTACAAGAAGGAAAGTGGACACTCGAGAGCTGCTCCAACTCCTTCCCTCACTATTATTTCCGTCTGATTTCTCTTCAGCACCCCCCCCCCCCCCCCTTCTTTTTTAACAGCTTTTGACAGACAAAACCTTGACTTTTTGGGGGGGGTTTTTGGTGTGGGCTGCCAGGCTGAAAGGGGCCAGTGTTTCTGAGATTATTTCATGTGTGTGAATTATGTGTATGCAAGAGAAAAGTGTGTATATGCATGAAATATGTGGGTGTTTGCTTAAAAAGTAGGCCCCATGATAATTGCCTGTCTGTCAGCCATATGTCCATCCCAAGCTGGCTCTGTTTACGACATCAGCAAATACAAAGAAGTGAAAACCGCAGCACAAAGATTGATCATAACAGTAACTTCATTTTCAATCCAAAAGTCACTTACTCTCCGTCATAAAAGTACTAACTGATCAACCATCACTCTCCTTCAGTCACAAACTCAGACTTCCTGTTACACACACACACACACACACACCCCTACCCCCTCCTTTCTCAAAACATGATTTTTCCCCCCCCCTCCTTCCCTGGCCTAGTCCAGAGTTTCTTGGCAGTGGTCTTAAGTAAACAGCGTATTTTTAGCTGGGAGGTCATATTGGCCCAGTCTTAATCACCACATTCCCATTTTCCCACCAGCCCAGCTTCAGCCAGAGGCCCATGATGCACTGTGGGGGAGGGGATTGAGACTAAATGGAGCGAAATGTATTCCTACGAAGAGGAGCTGATTATTTAGCGCTCCAGTATTACCCTCTACATTTCAATGAAGGTTGTCTTAGATGGTGTTTTTTTTTTTTTTTTTTTTTTTTTTTTTTTTTAAATCCTCAGCAGTTCCATGAGCTGTGTGACTTGATGTATGGCCAAAACTTGTAAACACAACATGATCCTAAACATCCAACAAAAGGCTGCAGCTTTGAGGTCATTTGTTTGATCGTCTTTTCGGTCTGAAAAAAAAAAAAAAGAAGAAAATCTGATTACTGTAAAACATTTAAACAAAGGTCTTTTTTTTTTTGCAAGCATGTATATAGTTGTGGTGACAAGGCTCTGCTTTGTATGCTGGGACATGTCCCCACTGTTTCCACTGCGGTCACCGAAGCCCGACAGCAAGGACGCTACTTCTCTAACTTTAATTAGCGTCTCGCCATTTGATTTCACCATGGACTAAAATCAATTACTCATCGCTCAGGCAGCTCCCACCAAATACATTGTAGCAAACTAATGGACTGTCTGTGCAGCTCATATATGTTTTATTTAAGAGTCCTTATCGTCACAGCCATGAAGGGACTCCAGACAATATGATGCAAATCACTTATGATGACCTTATTTCATCATCATCTGCTTCTCAAAACAGGGATGTATGCATCCAACTTATATATTCATTCATAGTGCTGCATTTACATAATGTCAGTAGAGCTGGAGAGTCCCTGGGCAGGACACTGAACCCCAAATATCTCCGGTGTGAATGGATGGGTACTTCATCTAGCTGCTTCTGCCATCAGTATGTTAAAGTGGTGTGAATGGGTGAATGTGACTGTAGTGGCCTACATGGCAACGCGATTTGAGCAGTTGGTACTCGGCAGACTAGACAAGTCTCATACAAGTCCAAGTCCATTAACTATTCCCTTGCATGAAGTTGGAGTTGTTATGACTGTCAGGAATGTACTTACCTGACTCGAAATATGTCGGCTGACAGAGACAGTTCAAATTATTGTGGCAACTTTTATTTGATCGTTGGAAATTGTACTTTATACAGAAACCACAATAGTGACACTTGACACAAAGTCAAGTTTGAAAACAGGACAAAGTCAATACAGGAATGATGAGCGAGATTTATGTCGAGTTGAGCTGAGGTGTTAACTGGCATAAAAACAGTCTTTAAAGATAGGATAGGATAGTACTTTATTGTACTAAAATCCTCACTAGCTAACCTCGCAGCCACACATGTTGTTCCTCATGTGGCTGATTAGGCCTCTCGTCATGACTACGTGGGCGTGTACAGACTTCTCGACTCTCCTTTTTTAGTTTTGTTGCACCTGTTAGGGTGGGACAAAGAATACCTGTATCTCTGCTCTCAGAACGGGTAAATGTTTGCTGACGTCATGTAATCACCAGCAAACCTCCGACAACTTAGCTGAGCTTCACTTTTCATTCACAGTATCCTAAGCATCATTAGCAGTACAATTGTTCAGTTTAAATCATTAAGCTGTGTGATTCTTTGCTAAGAGTTATAAGTAATGTAAGACAGTCATTTTGACTGGTGAAAATTCTTAAATAGTTTTTACATTCCTTTGAATCCTTTGGTTTTTTTGGTTGTTTTTTTTTGCTGTGTTGCTCCCTCTGTCTTTATTCCAGGTAGTTAAACACTTAGTGACTTGTACTCCTGCTGAACACACGACACACAAACTACAGCACTGATGACAATGATGGATAGTATTTAACAGCTCATGTTATCGTCATTCACATACAGCACAATGTGTCGACACCCCCTCCCATGTTGAGAGCTAGCAGTTAATTCCCTTGGCTAAGCTCACTCAACTTTGCTTTGGGAGTTTAAAGGGATGTATTTTTAGCCCAATTCACAAAGAAAAGTTCCTATCCTGCCTGCCCCGATACCTTTGAGATAAAAATACTTACTTTTGCGTGTGAAGTGCGTACTGAAGACAAACGATTGAATAGCATTTTATAAGACATCCAAAATGTGGGGCTTATTCCTATGATGCCCCTCCTCTGCAGTAGCTGATTTTGAGTCCTCAAGGTACTCTCTGTCGCTGTTCTACTCCCTCTATTCTCCGAGCTGTCCAAGTAATCTCCATGTCAAATTGTTTCCTGCCCCTCCAGGAAGTTACCCACTAGAGGCCCCACTGTCACGGCCTGTTCTGGGGCTTCTGGGTGCGGTTGCGTTGGGGGGGGTTGAGTGAATGTTGGGGGGGGGGGGGGGGGTTTAAGAGCTGCTGGACAGCTGTGGAGATCCAAAGACTCCACATCCCTCAACATTGCACAAACGCCTTCCCCAGGAAGTGATACATTTTAGTGTTTTGTTTTTTTTCGTCAGCCATCTTTTATTTTTATTTTTTTAATCCATAGAATGGTGGGCAACTGAACAAAAAGGAGATATTAAATGATGCTATACAGATGTTACATAACACATTTAAGTTCATGTAAAACTTGTACATTGTAAAAAAAAAAAAAGACTAAAAATATTTTTTTGTTGTCATGAGTAGAATTATTTCAGTGAGTTTCTTTTGCTCCATTTCTTCATGCTCTTTGGATAAGTATTGAAAAAGCAAATTCACTTCATTGTTAACTTCATGTTTTCTATGACCTGGACCATTGAGCTGGCCCGGCACAGACAAGTTGGTCTGTTGTCTATTTATGTTGTTAATTTAATCCAGGCTCTAGTCCTACTTTATATCTTCGTATCACCCTGATAACAAGAAATAAAATGACCCACCTTTTATGACTTAATGTCAGAGGTCAACTAGAGTGTCTTTAGTCTGAGACAACATTCAACTCTGTTCAACGTGTGGGCCGGTCTCATTTTACAGACAAACGTTTTGTGGAATTTAGAGGAAGGAGGAAAGAATGAAGAAGTCATATGAGAACCAGAAGAGTTTGTTCTCATAAAGAAACACATGTCACACTTTGTAGAGACAGCTTTACGATGTCATTATAACAAGCTGCTTTTTCCTTAGACTTGTTACTTTGGGACGCAATGGGCTAGAATAAATGTCAGAACCTGGGTATGGACTTCTTTTTAATCCTCAGTCTCTTTTCCACAAGGTGTAATAAGAGCTGTGGCGTAGACCCGTAACGTATCTCGCGTTATAAAGATGGGTGCAGATGATTATAAAATGCAGAAAAACAGATTTATGTTGGCATGGCAATGGAAAAACATCCAGGTCACAAAGAAATTGACTTTTTTTTTTTTTTTTTTTGAATTCAAAGAACACTTTCCAAAATGGACGATCATGTGTTCCTCATAATCTCACGATACATACAATGGGAGCGACAGTAGCTTGGGCTGGGAACCGGAGGGTCGCCGGGTTCGGGTTCAGGTCCCGGTGCGGACCAAATCTCGAAGTTGGTCTGGTAGCTGGAGAGGTGCCAGATCACCTCCTGAGCATTGCCGAGGTGCCCTTGAGCAAGGCACTGAATCCCCCCCCCCCCCCCTCCACCATCAGCTCAGGAACCCCACTCCGACATCTCTCCATTAGTGCATGTCCATAGGATCCTGTTTCTGCATGTGTGTGTATATTTCAGCCTATGTGTGTGTTGCATGACTTAAAGTTGCATGATCAATAAAGTAAATCTTAATCTCTTAATCTTACACCATAACTGTAAGGATTGTTTTTTTTATTTTTTTATTGCTCTTGACATTTTCGACAACAGCACACATTTATCCAAGGCATTGAACATAAACACCCTTGCGGTGCACTACAGGCTTTACACTCCAGCCAGGGTGCCTCTCTTACTATGACTGTAATCCCTCTCCCGTTCGGGCAACATATAGACCCTGTCTGCGTGCACGTCTGAATTATGTAGCAGGAGTTATTAACAAGCTCAAATGAGAGACGTGGTCACATTTCTGTGTTTATTTTGATGCCTTTTAAGTGGAGTCCTTTTGGATGCACAGACTGTCAGAGGTCCCATAAGAGTCAGACCGAGTATAATGTGACACCACTCTGACTCTGTCCTAAGTCTGCTCGCTTGTGATGCCGTGTACCACCTCACATACACACAGGAAAGCTGGCCAACAATATAGAGTTTCACTGTGTCTGAATAATGTCTTGAATTAGAGACTGATGGCGATAGGCCAGACCTACGACTGCGAATACTTTTTTTTTTATAACGGGGAAACATTTGTATGCAGTTACGCATTGTAGTCTCTGTTTGCCAGCATTGTTATAGAGGTCAACATGATAAACAAGAGTCAGAGACGGGATCAGGTCAGTGCACATGTACGCAAAGGAAATGGCTTCTGCAGTCATGTAAGCTGAGTCAAAGCAGATAAGGTATATTTAGAGTCATTGATTACTGCTGTCTTCCGTAAGGAGGAACCCTCCGGAATCATCGGATCAATAAGGACATAAATCAGCTGGCGTGGGAGTAGGTGACTAGAGGGCAAATAACCCTGGGAGGGAGGGGTCAATTCATTTCCTGAGAAGTGATCCTGGGAGGGGGGGGGGGGGAATAGGACAGGAAGGAAGGTGTGGCTTTTTACTGATAACTCACATGGTGGTTAGACTCAGGAATGGGAGTGTTTAATGAATAAATAGATAAAGGATTAGGAAAAATGCAACTTCTAAACAATCCAATACGCTGGAAATGGGCCTTGGTCTGAGATAATAAAGTCTTGAGTCTGACGCCAACCATTCCTGGTCCAATGCTGAAGCATCCTAGTGTGTAGCGGGCGGGCGGAGGGCCGGAAAAAATGATCAAGAGGCACTGAAGATCAGCGGGTCAGCTGATTTACAGATGTCTTTGATGTTTCTGGTTTTAACCATCCAAAAGCTGTAACCTCTTGAACCTTGCGCCTTCCTCTTACTGGCATGAGCTGGCTGGCCGAGAGTCAGGCCGGCGTCGCTCTGTCACGTTTATTTTCAGTCGCTCCCGCTCGGCCCGGCCCGGCCCGCCAAAGTGATAAAAGAGAGATGAGCTGTCCACAGTGGTGTGGTATGTATCAGTGTGTGTTTGTGTGCCCGCGTGCTGCTAGGGAGGGAAAGTGGAAGAATGCTGGAGGACAGATATTCGTGGCACTTCTTCCAGTCCCCCCTGTGTGAACCCCCCCCCCCCCACTACAGAGTATCAGAGAGACTTGTAGTTGGCACGGTGTCACATGGTGTTGGGGGTTCAAAGCCAACTGGGTGCCTCTTTGGCCAATTAGCTATCCAATGGGAGGGAGTAGTCAAGGGAAGACCGGAGTTGAGAGGGAGGCCAGGTTATTTACATTTCTCTTTCTGTTCCTCCACGCAGACACACTGTCTCGGAGGGCTCTGAAGAGATGAAGAGCCTGATCATTGAAAAGAATAAGATGGGCCTGGAGGAAGAGTCTGAACTGCTGGTCAAAGGTAAGTCTGACATGGCACAGTGCGCCACCATTACTCTGCTCGTCCTGTATTTTGAAGGCATCCACCTGCTGTGTTTGGTTGTGGTGAACCCGTAGCTGATTCACAATTTAAACTCACTCACTCACCAACAGCTAGGTTAATGAAAAAAGTTGCTTCTCTAGTATTTATTTATGCAAATTTAGAATATGTCTGTGGTTTGGACTGTTGGAAATACAATATTTGAAGATGTAAGATAAGATTAACTTAATTGTCCCATTTGGATATTTGCCTGTGACTTCACACTGCTCAGTAACACCTTTTGGCTTTTTGAAAACCTGAATGGGCATACTCCCCCATTTATTTTCTTTGCAATTTTGTGACTGAACCGTTTATTATGAAAACAAATATCCATACATGAAGCCTTACCTGCAGCCCTACTTTGTCCTTCCATTTATTGACGTGCTCTTATCAAAGCTGAGTTTGCACTGTTCATCTTATGAATCAAGTTTTTCTTACCCTTTATAATAATTGTCTCCTAGTAACTAGTATCCCTGCTCCATGCTGCGCTGTCGCCCTGTAGCAGCTCCCTCTGTGACCACATGTGGCCCACAACACTCCCCCCCCCCCCCTCCCCCCCTGTGTTCATGTTAGGATTGCTGCAGGCATCAGGGGGCGCCACCTTGGGTGTCTGCTGCTTTTGAGGAATGATGTCAGAAGTTATTTCCGTGCGATTCTTTTTTTCCTCCTGGCCTGCGACTTGTGGGGAGCAGTAAAATGCCAGCACTTGGATAAGTTGCGTCCTGTTTGGAATGGCGGCAGTCAGATTGCCTAATTCTGACAGCAGTTACTATGCACCCTTGGCTAGTGCCCCTCCCTCACTGCTGTGCCCTCTCTCTCTCTCTCTGTCCATGTCTTACTGTTTGAAGAAGACAGTTTCCCTCCAAAACACAGAACTGCTACTTTTTTCCTTTCGGCTATTGAGTACACTGTCACGTGGGATTTCAGCTGTGAATCACACCCCCTTACTTCAACAGACCGAACTATAACAGCACAGAAGTAGAACACCTCGAGGCATTAGATAACCCCTCTCGTTCCTCTTTGTTGCACAAGGATATGTTCTCCAAAGTTCTTCGATTATGGCCTTTCCCCTGGTTTGGTATTGATGTTTTTTCATTAGCACATCCTCGGGCTATAAAGGGTTAATATTGCCCCAGTATCTGAAATAGGCCATGACATTGGCGATGTGGACTGATGATGGGGGTTGAATTGTAAAACTCATGGAGTTGTGGCTGAAAGACATTTAAAAATATTTTTCTGTTAACATTTGAAATGAAGTACTGCTGTCATGAGGAAGAGTTACTCACACTCTGCAGCTTACTTAAATGAGTCTGATATATAAATGTGAGGTCCAGGCCTGGTTAGAATTTGTTTTATTTAAACTGTCTTCCTCTCAAAGTGGTTTTAAAAAAAAAGAAATCCACATTGTCAAAACTATAAAATCAGGAAAATTGGCAGATCTTGCAGTCTTAAGTCCTCATAATTGTTGTTGTCTTTTGATTGGCTATTTCATATGTCATTGTGAAATTTAAGAAACTGTGAAGCAAACTTTCAGGAAACAGGAGAGACAGGAGGCTTGCAGTAAAGAGACGGAAATGCACAGAGAGAGAGAGAGAGATTGTTTGCTCAATCTCTGTAAGAGGGGGCAGGGCGCTGGGGGTTAGAGGTCACAAATGAAACAAATTAACGGCGAGCCGTGGCCCCCAGGGGAGACATTAGTAGGCCACGGAGATGGGATCCAGATGGGGGGGGACTATGGGAGGGGTGCACAGGGGGTCCCAGTTGCTGCTCTTTCTCCTTCTGCCTCTCTCTCTTTCTTTAGTACTACTGGTTGTAGTTCCCAAAAAGAGCAGCATCTGTGGGATGTCCCATGACTGTCACAGAGGCGTCTCGGCAGCAGGAATGCCCCTCTCGCCATGTCTCTCACCCAGTCGGCTTGTCTGCGTTCCCAGTGTCCCACAACCAGTCTGTCAGCAAGATCAGTCTGATTTATCTCATGGTTTTTATTTATCCATTTCACATTTGGTTCTGATGCCGCCCCCCTGTGTTGTAGTGTTAAGTACCTTCAGTTTTTTTTTGCTTTAGGCTATATTGGGTGGGATTATGGTGGGTTCAGGCCCGTCACTTATACCACATAGAAGCATTTTTAACAGGAAACATAGCCTGAGAGGCTGATCCTTCACCTCTGATCTCTCTTTTTATTTTTATGTTGGAGTCGCAGTGAGGCCGTGGAAGCTTTGCGCTGCCTAAAGAAAGACACTTTTTAACACTAGGAGAAGACTTGCAGAAGATAAATGGGGGAAATAAAAGTTAATCGGGTTCGGAAGAGAATAAGAGCATATTAAAGGGAAATAGATGGAGCCAAAATGAGCACTGGCTAACAGGTGTCACCCAGCTTTCTAACCACAGAGGAAGTTGTGATGCTGATGTGGTGTCATTGCAGTTTTCACTGGGTATGAGGAAACTGCCTAATTGTTCCTTTTTTTAAAACGCCCTTCAAATATGAACGTGCATGCCATCAGAACAATGTTGAATGTACAAATCCAACAGTTGTGAAACTACCAGAGTACAGAAGGTGTCTGGGTGGGCTTCATCAGTCCTTCTGATGAACTTTGACCCCCTATTAAGGCTCAATAATGCTCAGCAGGCATTCTCCCTCCAGGCAGGCAGCATTTTGACAAAATACTTTTCAGAAAATCTATATTAGATGTTTATTTGGAACGATTTGCACATGATTCTGAAGGGGAAGAAAAGAGTTTGGGCTGTAGCAGTCCCTCAGGTCTTTGGGAACACAACAGTTCTGCGTAGTAGAGCCAGGCCTGGCAAGGCCAATGAGCGTGCCTCTGAGTTGGCTAAGAGCTTGTCTAATCAGCCCTCTTTGTTTCACACTGTTCCAGTACATTTCTCTCTTTCTCTCTCTCACTCTCTCTCTCTCTCTCTCCCCTTTTCTCACTCTGTCAACCTCTAAAGTGGTAATTATCTAGGCTACACGCAGGCTTTAATGCTCGTGCCATTAGCTGGCTGTATTTTTTTATCTCCCTTAGTACTTACCCCGACAAGGCAGTAACATTCAGACTGCAACAAACTTTATAGACAATTACATGCTGCGGGGATTATTCTGAGCAAAGACACGGTGAAGCAGTACTGGTTTAGGATCTCATTGACGAGCCAACCTCCCACCCAGACCTTTCAAGTGTAAGGTCTTAATATGATGAACTGGACACACAGGGACTTCTCTAATATCATAATAAAAGGCTTTAGTATTGGTGAGGACAAAAGCAGAACTGATTGGCGACTTTCTTGTTTCTGATGACTTACTTGATTGTCTCCAGACTCTAACCGTTATTACTCTGGAGGCTTTAGAGAATATTTATCATAGTAAGGATTAAAGAAGTGTATTCTTATCTTATAATTATCGTATACTGAGTATTGGTAAGCACACTCTCAGTGAGTATATTGGGCTTATGCTGGCATGCAGAGCTGTAAATAAATGGAGTTTCTTGAATACCAGCTTTGTCTTTAAACTTCTTTCATAATGTCTGAATTCAAGAGCTCAATCTGATTTATTGGATGCCTTGTTTATCCAGCCAAGACTACAATGTATGTTTCACTCTGAAGGAAAAGAAACAAACAAAAAAGGAAAAACAGAAGTGGGCTCTTAAAATTGATCATTTATATGCAGACTTTGGATATATTGATTAAAAAGACCATAACCATGAACCAGGTCTGAGGTTACAGTTAAAGTTATTTATTGGACTTATCAAGTCAAATACATGAGAGCCTATTTGTATTGTGAGTTTCCATATGACACCTTTGTGACTTTCATTATTAAAGGATGGCTGCTACGGGAGGTGAGAGGCAACTGGATCAAGCAGCGCCGGTACTGGTTCGTGCTGAGCCAGGACTCCCTGGACTACTACAGTGGACCAGAGAAAGGGGCCCGCAGACTAGGAACACTGGTCCTCACCAACCTCTGCTCTGTCATCTGGCCAGACAAGCAGACGTACAAGGAGACGGGTGAGGGGCACACAGACAGGGCTGATGCATAGCTGACTCACACTCGTGTTTAAACAGCTATAATCTCTGTGGAGTCCCGTAACTCCTTTTTGTAAATTCACTCTACGGTTTAGTGGTCAGACATTTTCAAAAAGTTCCTAGGATTTTTTTTCCCCTGGGGCTTTTGATATGGAAGTGATGTTTTGTGGTCCCTTTCCTTTCCCAAGAGTTTTGTAACTGTGAGTAAGTTTGGGAAGCCCCAGCTGCGTTTGGTTCAGTACAGGGCTCAAGGTAGGTCAAGCAACCTCCCGTTTGAGTAATCAGCGCGGGCATGTCCCTCCTTTTTCTGATGAATAGAGACAAAAGAAATGCAGAATAAAGAGGAAAGTCTTTGCTATTTTGGAAGAGACAGAGGGATGACTTTACTTTTGTACACCCAAACCCACAAACAAGGATCGTATTGACTAAATATTCCAGGGGACTTATCAGGGCAGAAGTGTGCTTTTCTTTGTCACAAGCTCTACTATCTGTTTCACCGTTGTATAACTTTATGTTCCTCCTTGAAATGTGTCACCTAAGAGTTGCGTGAAACATGCACTTCCTCTGTTTACCATGGAGTTCTCTTTAAAGGTCATATCTCTGGCGTTATTGACCCATTACAGAAGAGGGTAACGTAATCAGGCTCAAATTGCTCAATCAATACAACAATGTCCTAACCTCATATTTTTTCGGGTTTGTACTTTACCAAGAACATTGGCAAAGAAGGTTATATGTTGCCAAGTCATACGGCAGAAGAGCCTGACAGCATAGGGCTGCAGATCAGAACAGAATGCAATGTGTAATACTTCCTCAGCGCAAGGAGGAAGTGTGCCTTTTTTTTTTTCATCTTTATTGCAGGGTGACCAAAAGAAGACTCACTGAGGGGTTAAACATTTGTGTTCTAACTCATCTGTAGAACAACTGTCCTGGTTTGGTTTTGGCATGGTCTGAGGTTCCTTTCAGGCTGACCTTTGGTCCTCAGTGAAACTGAGAGAGGAAGTCAGGGAGAGGGAGTCACGCTAGATAAGCATGGTGTCCTGTGCACGGAACATTTCACTGTTGTCTTCCCCATTTATTAAAACAACACTGTCAGAAGTGGAGCTGTGGTTTTGAATGTAATGTAAAATGTGATGTTTCTCTTCATCTTCCTCTAAGGCCACTGGAGTATCACTGTGTATGGGAGGAAGCACTGCTACAGGTTGTACACCAAGCACTTCAACGAGGCGGTGCACTGGGCATGTGCCGTCCAGAAAATCATCGATACCAAAGCACCAGTGGAAACGCCAACACAGCTCCTGATTCGAGACATCGAGGTGGGCAACTACAAAACACACCTCAAAACATTAAGCATACATTTGAGGCTGCTCAACCCGAGTGTGTCCCTCCCTCTGTTACCATGGAAACCATGAGGTTCTCGCTGGGCCAGGGGGAGTCCAAAGTTCGCTATGCTCGCCTTTTTTTTTTTTTTTTTTTTGAATGACTTCATCGTATTCCACCACACGTGGACAGGACATAATGACAGACCTGAAGCAGAGAGGCTATTTCAAGAGAAATAGAGAGAAGTGCTCACAGACATTGGATTAGACAGGATGCGTTTGGATTGACTTTCTCATGTTAAAGGAAAGTGAAGTCTTTTTTAGAAAAGGGGTTTGCTAGAGAGCCCTGATGACTCGTCTTGAATAACTCTTCCCCGGCAGTGAAAAGAGGGGCCTTTTTTCGCTGAGGGTGCAGAGCTAGATAAGCAGTCTTGTGCCTGGCCTCCTGTCACTGTAATCTCTCACAGAGAGTCTCTAACCTGAGAGAAAGTGGTTAATCTGCTAGCCTCCGTCTGCTTTAGCAGGAGGGGCCAAGTGTGTATGCTGTAGGAAAGGAGGGGAAGGGCGGGGGGGCTGCTTTTTAAGATCTCCTTATTTATTGTTTGGCTTCTTCTCCAGAAAGACATGCCGTCAGTGTTTCTCTCTAACACTCTTTCTCACTGTTGCTTCTCTATTCCTGACCTTTGAACACAGGCACACTTTCTCAAATAGGTGTGGTATTTTCCCTCTCAAAATGTGAGATTAGAGCTGCTGCAACACAAAAATCAAAGGGAGAATGAACAGAAAGGGCATTGTTTCCACAGGCCTGCCTGCTTATCTTAAAAGCATAGATTCATGTTCCAGCAACAGACAAATTGGAGAGCAGGGATTGCAGTTTTAGCCTTAGACTTACAATCAGAGGCATTGTGGTGGAAAAAAAAGATGAAAGAAAAATGCAGAAAAGATCTGAAGAACAATTGAATAGAAGAAATCTTAAATCTGTACTAGAATGCATTTTAAGGATAGTTTTTGTTTTTACACCTTGGTACACACTCATACACACACAAAAAAAGCGAATATCTGGAAAGTAGCAACTTAACAAAAATGAAATCTAAAGTAAGAAACATTGTCACCTTAAATGCCCCTTTTAAAGTCACAGAAAACACCACAACTCAGAGCTTCTTCTGTACAAAAACAAGGATTTCATGGCATTGACGCATTATAAGTAACATTTCAGGTGCACTCAGTCTTGTTTTTACAAAAATCAAATGGTTTATTTAGATCCCTAGCTGTTTAATAATATGGTTTCTCATCTTACTGCCTGCGTCCTGTTCCTCTGCTGAGCTCATTGTAATGTTGGCGTAACTGCTGAACAAGCAGTTGTTAGAAGTACTCTAAAGAGCACAGTTTTATTAATGACGGACAAAACTATGAAAAGAAAACCTGAACTGTAATAATCAAGAATTAACCTTAGAAACTAAAGTTCATCGCATTAGAAGTACAATACTGTTGGCCTTCGATACTGAAGACGTTTGTAAGGAGATACTGTAGATACCACTCCAGTTTTTCAAATATTTGTATCACCAGCAAGTTTCTAACTTAGCATAGCATATAAACTGGAAATGGGACGTGTGGCTACAGCTTGAAGCGAAAAAGAAAATCTGCCTTGTAGACCCTTGTGGGCGGCAGTAGCTCAGTCTGTAGGGACTTGGGTTGGGAATCGGAAGGTCGCCGGTTCAGGTCCCGGCACGGACCAAGTCCGGAAATTGGTCTGGTAGCTGGAGAGGTGCCAGGCCACTTCCTGAGCACTGCCGAGGTGCCCTTGAGCAAGGCACCTAACCCCCCCCCCCCCCACAAGCTCAGGAGCGCCCGCCGTAGGGCAGCCCCCTCACTCTGAGACCTCTCCATTAGTGCATGTCCACAGGATCCTGTTTGTGCATGTGTGTGTATTTCAGTTCATGTTTGTGTAGCATGTTTACTAGACAGAGTGTAAAAAAACGAATTTCCCCTCGCGGGATCAATAAAGTATAAATTCTTCTTCTTCTTCTTAACAATAACCGTATTCGTTGAATTAAAGAGGAAACACTATGTTGTGCTCATTTATTTCGGGGGAACAGTTGCTGAAGAGACTTTTGAAAGCTACTGGTCCATCCCAAATAAATTGACTGCAACACAACACACTCCTTAAAACAATAAAAACAAGTGTATTTCAGAAAAAGTTGAACTGCCACATGTGTAGGTGGAGGTCCGAAGTGGACAGGGCATAGTCTGTAGGTCCACCATGTACTGTATGAACGGTGTATGGATTTCATCTGGGGTGCTACTTCTCCTTGCATCTGGTCCATAGAGCAACATCTTCTGCCACACATTTCAAGCAGACAGGCCTGTCACCAGTGTGCACCAAACTCTTCAGAAGAATGTGTCAACTTTGGCCCACTAAGGAGCGGTGAAAGCAGGCTTGTCTTGCAGGCAGAGAGAAAGAGTGGCTGATTTTTTTCTTTTTCTTTTGGGGTGGGGGGGGGGGTTAAGAAAGAGAGAGAGAGCCAGAGCAGTGGCAACGTTACTAATGAGCAACAGGTGCTGGAGGGCAGTAGCATGGATGCCATCTGTACCTCTGGAAGGCATCTATCCCCATAGGCAACACACGCACACTAAACTCATTGACACCAGGAGATAAAATATAACGTGTCAGTCATGCTAGTGTGGCTTGCTGGGTCATCTCTTGACCTTCCTGCTGCTTTGAAAGTTGCCAGAGCTGAATCGTGACCCTGGTTAAATCGACCCCACTCACCCCCCCTGACAGACCCACTCAATCACCCACTCACTGACCTGCTTCCAGGTTGGCTGCAGGAATATTGAAGACATATGAAAGTTTGTTCTTTAATGTGTTTGTAGTTTTATCAGTCGTGTTTTTTTTTTTTCTTCTGTCCTGTAGGAGAATAAGTTCAACCCTGAAGTAGTCGAGCACATCTACCAGCACAATCCTGTCCTGAAGTACACCCAGGGCCCCCTGTATGCTCCTCTCCTGCCCTTCCCCTACGGCAGCCTGGAGCACACATGTAAGTATTTTTAAACTACAATGTCAAACAATATCAAAGCAACAGTGTTTTGGGGTTGCAGATGTACTGATTTCAAAGTGCTTGGAATTTATATGACTACACTTCATCATCAACAAGTAATCTCACATCTCAGTGCTGAAGGATGTTTTTTTTTTGGAACTGCTGTGAAATAAAGAATCTCAAATATAATAGCCCTGACAATATTAAGAGTTATATATGCAGTGTAATAGAAACTAGCCGCTGTAATAGAAACTACGTATGGTCACGTGGTATCAGGCATTTTCTGTTACTGTTGCCGTTTATGGGTTTTTACTGCTTATTTGAATCAAGCAGGGTGATCTGTGTGACTACTGTGCAGTTGAATTAGCATTAGCAATGTAGATTATTATGATGACTTTTATTTACCACGCTCATTAGAACATGTGCAAACAGGCAAATCACAAAAGAAAAAACAACATGTGTGACAAATGAATGTGTTGCATCTTAAAAGTCACTGATAAAAAAGCTTTGTATGTAGTGTACAGATATTCTAAAGGGTTAAAAAAAAGAGAAGAAAACAAAAAGTCAGTCAAAGTAAAACATAGTATTGCACTTCTCTTCTCTCTCCTCGTTCAGACCACAGCGGGAAAGGCTACGGCTCGGTGCGTGAGGAGGCCGTGAAGCTCTTTAACTGCCTGCAGCAGTTGGAGTCGGCACGAGAGCCGGTTTCCATCATCCAGGGCGTGCTGCAGACCTGCTTAGACCTGCGGCCCCTCCGAGACGAGGTCTACTGCCAGCTCGTGAAGCAGACCAGCTACACGCCTGCCCCGTACACTGCAGCTCACCTCCGCTACTGGCAGCTGCTCACCTGCATGAGCTGCACCTTCCTGCCCGGGCCGATAGTGCTCAAGTACCTTCGATTCCACCTCAAGAGGTGAGATGCACTTAAAGAATAATGTTAAAGGCATGATGCATTTGACTTTAATGTTTTAAGAGTTATTGATATAATTTGTATACATCCAGTATACCATGAATAAATCCTGCTGACTAGAGAAAGCTGTTAATATCATCTCTTCCACGTAGTATTATAGTTCCAAGAAAACGGAAAACATGCATTGTGACTTCTACCTTGATAGTTTAAGTTCATACAAACCACCATCGCGTGCTAACGGTGTTATTGCTGTGTTTATTTCATGTTTGTCAGAGTGAACACAAGTTGTTGCAACCAGATGCCCCCCCCCCCCCCCCCCCCCAGTCTCACAGGAATGGGACATTGTCAGATGTTGGTTATAGCAAAGGAGAGCATGAGATAAAGGTGGAGTAGTAGTTGTAGCAGGAAATACACAGGATCAAGCAGGCGCCAGCACCACCAGTTTAGATATGGAAGCGTGGGTATGCCCTCATGTGTTCGCCCAGACAGATCCAGTGTTTTAGAGCTGGATTTGCAGGTCTGAATTAGCCCCTCTGCCAAGCATACTACTCTTAGTTGTTAGAAGTGATAATCTCCTGCTCTAGATTTTCTGTCAAACGCCATGTCATCAAATCTCTCACTCAGTTTTCTATCTTTAAGTCAGCGCTTGGAATCACAGCGCAACTAATGGAACTGTTGCATGCGAGGCCGATTCATAATAACGCGGTGGAACTCGCTACCAGTGTGTTTTGATACGTCTTGCCCTTGCTCTCACGCACTCTCGCTCCGTGGATCAGCGCTGAGGCTGCAGCTGGGCAGAGCTAAGACTGGAGCTGGGCTGTGGGCCCAGAAACCCTCCTCCACTCCCTCAGTGCCCTGAGAAACCCCCAGGGAATGTCTGCTGTCAGAGAGAATAGGCCAAGAGAGAGGGGGAAAAAAAGCAGAGGATGAGGAGGAGGAGGAGGAGGAGGAGGAAGGGACTAGAAAGGAGGAAAGAGCAGAGAGGGATGAACAGGAGAGGGTATAGGAAGGATCACACAGACTCAGTGGAACATTCCTAATTATGTTTCAGCAGGACAAATCCTACCCTGTGGCCATAAAGTTATGAGAGAGCAAGAAATCGGAGGGAAAGAGAGGGCCTCTCTCTGTCTGGCAGAATGTTTGAGGCCCTCATTTGTCTCTCTCTCTTCTTTGGTGTGTTTTTTTTTTGGGACGAACATCTCAGTATAATTGTTTCCTTCCCATTTTTCCCTCTATTTACACCCAGTACTGAGCTCATATCTCCATCTTGTTGTAATTCACAGCTTTTACACTCCCCAAAGAGTGTTCGACCCGAGGCTCCCGTTTTAGTGTCTGGCCTTTGTGTCCCCTCTTTTTTTTAAAACAACAGCGCACACACACACTCTCTCACCTACCCACTCCTGGACCCTCCGCTGGGAGGAAGCGCAAGGTCACTCCGGTTCAAAGGAGCGGAAACACCTTTTCCTGTTTCGTACTCTACCCGAAGTCGAGCATGTTTTCTTTGTCATTTTCCTTTTTCTTTGGAGGATTGATGGATGTTGAGCTTTTTTAAGTCCCTAAGAGCTAAAGTGTGAACATTAGTCATTCCTCGCCTCATTGGCTCTCAAGCTTTGCCAGCCCAGAGAAAATAAAGAACTTGGTTGCATCAAAAAGATGAGGTATATGTAAGTGTGCTTGCACACAGGCACACACGGGTTACCTATCCACCCATATCACTTACACTCTTTCTGGCATTCTTTTGTCGTCTCTCGTGCAGGATCCAGAGCCAAAGTCCCGAGTCGGAGATGGATAACTATGCGTCATTCATCAGCGAGGCTCTGGAGAAGACCAAGTGTCGGGAGTGTGTGCCATCCTGGGAGGAGATCCAGATGCTGATGAGCCGACAGGAGATGCTGTGCACTGTGCACTACCCTGGTCCTGGATCCTGCCAGCTCTACATTAGCTCACACACGACTGCCAATGAGGTGTGGCCTCTTTTTTGTCTACTTCTAAAATCAACTTTTTAACCTCTTTTAAACGTAGCCTAATCTGGATTCTAATCACATTAGTACATGTAAGCCACTGTAATGACAGAAATTCATTTTGAAGTATTCTGTTTTCACACTCTTAAACTGGTTTGACTGGTCCTGTATTTATCTTCTTTTTTTTTTTTTTTTTTTTTGCCCCCTTACCAGGTGGTTCGAAGGATGCAGGAGAAGCTCAGCCTGCAAGAAAGCAAAAACACGTTTGCACTGTACGAGCAGAACGCACTGTGGGAGCAGCCGATCGCAGGCGGCACTCTGATCGCAGACATCCTGACCAGGTTTGAAAAAAAAAAAAAAAAAAAAAAAAAGCAAATGTCTGTCTTCACCCTGTAAAACAGAACAGACAGACACTTTGAGGAAGACAGACACAATAAAAACCGAGCCGGCAGACACACGATCAAAACACTCTGTCTGACAGGAATCTGAGCTATTTTTTTTCACTCGTGAGATGAACACGTACAGAGCAGGGGGGGGATTGTGTGTTTATCTCCATGCTTATATGTTATCCAGTATCCTTGATAACATGTGACCTTGTCTGGTCTTGTTGGTCAAACATGAATCCCTGCTGGGAAACTGGGAAACTATTTCTGTCAGGAAAGCCTGCCAGCCGCCAGATAGCCAAGGTGAAGCTGATGTCATTTGTGCAAGACTAACTCTCAAATGAAACGACGGCTGGAATGTAAGGGCATTTCTTTTAACAAAAGTGGTGTCCTCGCAGTGCTTAGTGACAGAGTAAAGATGAAACCGAGTTAACCTAGAAGTTACTAAACAACAACATTACACATGACTCCTTGTAACATATTAACATTGAGAATTCTTGGTGTGCCATTTATATACGAGTGTGTTTGGTCCATGTCCCGGCTTTCTGACCGTTTCTTTCCCCGTTCTGCGCAGCCTCTCCTCCAAGGAGTCGGAGTCTAAATCCCAGTGGAAACTCGTCTTCAAGCTCTACTGCCTGTTGGATGCTGACAGCATATCAGTGGACAGCATTGAGTATCTCCTCCTCTTTGAGCAGGTAATGGAGCAGAAAGCAACTCCACAAAGGGCAGAGTCCTCCTCCAAATGTCTCTTTGTTGTCAGGGACCATTTCACTGCCGAACATGAGATGCGTTTTACTGTCTTGCTGTGAAACATTTCTTGTATTTCATTGGACTATTAGGTTTTTTATTTTTTAATCATTTTTGTCTAATGAGCTGTGATTGCAATAAAAACACCGTGCTTTATGGGCATGACTAAGAACTCTGGCTGTAGCGCAGAGGGGGCAACAAGCAGCCAGCACTGGCTCAGTTAATGTTTTTCCTGAGGACTCTCATAAAGAGTTATGGGACAAAATAAAGCAGGGTGGGGTAGGAAGGATTAATGGCAGGGCTGATGCAGTTACTGAGAAATTGTGCCTAATTTTCTTCCTTGTCTTTTTCTCTGGCTGTGTTGGCCTTTGCACTTCAGTGTCATGAGATGGTGGTGCGTGGCCAGCTACCAGCCTGTGAAGAGGACCTGCAAGCCTTAGCGTCCCTGAGGCTTCAATGTCTAATGGGCGACTTCAGCACACACGCCCCGTGCCCGCCCCTCGATGAGCTTTTCCCAGGTCACATGCTCGAAGCCAGAGTCCTCATGTCCCTGTCTGCACCCCAAGCCCTGCCTGCATGCCAAGTGGCGGCACAGGGCTGTCCCGCCACACAGCGCTTCCTGCAGGGAACGCTGTGGAGCCACACGGCTACAGCGGCACACAAGCAAAAAGTGGAGCTGGACATGCGTCTGCGGAGCCGGCTGAAGGAGGAGGCAGCGGCCGTCATGGGATCAATCTTAGAGCGTTGGAAAGGTCTGGTTGGCTACAGCCGCAGGGACAGTATGGCTGCTTACCTCACAATTGCACGACAGTGGTCGGGCTTCGGATGCACTCTGTATGAGGTGGACTTTTATATTGTGAGTATTGCGAGGTCACACTAACAACAGTAAAACAAAGCGAGAAACGATGTTGCTCGTTCTGTGCCGTACTTGGACACCTGATGTAAATTAAAGGATCTCTATTAGCGGTTCTGACATCTGCTCCCCTCTCTCTCTCTCCTCCCAGAGTTCAACGGGGAGTTTTTCCCAGAAGCTGTGGTTGGGTGTAGCTGCTACATCCGTTTCTCTGTATCGGCAGGGAGAGGCAGATGCCCTGGAGTCCTTCCCCTATGGCCAGATCTGTTCCTATGGGGTATCTGATAGCAACACTTTCAAGATCACAGCTGGGGATCGGGATCTGATGTTTGAAACCACCAAGGTAAAATGGCTTATGCTTAAAGTGAGCATACACAGACTGAGCTTAGACACCATCTATCTCCACTACAGACAAGATTCAGCTTGTGTGCAGTGCATTGGCTAAGTGGCCTTATCACAATATGCTCATAGAGCAAGTGGAAGAAAAACAACGCTGTCTGCTCATGATCCTCCCCTCCCTCCTGTTCTCTGACCCAGTTTAAAAACACTCACTAATTGGGTCTAAATGGAGAGCACACAACCAGCCCCTGCTCTCCAACCCATGCAAACCACCAAAAGTCTGACTTCCTGGTATTAAACAGCAACTGGGGGTGAATTTTATTGCTGTGGTTAGATTAAATATTGGGCAACATTTCTAAGAAAGGAAAAAAAAGGCTGTCCTTCCAAAAGGCTTTTTTTTTTCCAGTAGAGAACAACTCTCGCCTTTCACAGGGGCAAATTCACTTGCATCTTCCGACGGGGAACAAAAAATCCCTCTGTGATCTCTCAAGGGGCACAAAAGTGTCTCTTATTTATTTATTGGACGCACAGGCAAAAATTTAAGTAGAACCGAGAAAGGCTCCCGCTTTCAGGAAATGAAGGCCTCGCAGAGCTCTGACATGAATGTGCAGGGTTTTTGAGCTTCTGGGCAGGAAACAGGAGAGAGAGAGAGAGCAGATTTACAGGGGGTGATTATGGTTAGGCCTGGAGTTATGGGTGAGTGCAAGATTAGCTGCTGATTCAAGGGTAACAGTTGGAAGTTGAAGAGTGGGTGAAGGGTGAGACTGTAGCTAGGCATGGTGTTTAGAGAAGGGTTTCGGGAATAGCCACGCTCGGCTATAATTGTTTAACGTCTGCCACAGCTGCTGAGCAAAATATGCCACAGTGATATAATTGTGTAATAATAATAATAATAAAAAGAATGATAATGAAATATCCACACGCATGTAACACGTCTGTATGCATGTGCGTGTGTGTTCTCCACAGTCTGACACAAAACATCACCCTCAGCTTCTGGATGATCCAGTTTTTCTAGCAGCTGAATGACATCAGCCCTCTCCACCCTCCTGTGACAGTGCCAGACAGACACTAAGATTGCCAGATTGACCCCTGTCTTTCTCTCCCTCTCTCTCTCTCTCTCTCTCTCTCTCTCTGTCACAGCTAACTGAGATCATGCAGCTGATGAATGCGTACTTCAGTGCCATCCGTCGACAGCGAGGGAAAGGGGAAGACGCTGACATCACCATGGTTTCCAGGCCGACGCCCACCCTTCTGGAGCTGCCCTCGCACCCTGTCTGAGTGGGACCCGTACCCTGGACATTCCCTTTTACCCCCCACACACACCCCCCACCCCCCCCCCCCCCCACCCACCATCATCCTCCACGCTGCCCCTTGTGAGGCCCAGGCCCGGTCCTCTGGACACCACGCCTACTCCACTGGGAACGGCACGGCAGCCAAAACAAAGAGCGGGCTGTTTTCACTCCCCATCCATGAAAATAAACCTTTGCTGAGCTTTCCAGCTGAAGGAACTGGCTGCTGGAGGACGGTTGGTGGGGGTCAGGGAGGGGGAGAGGAGAGGAGGGGACGGAAAGGCAAGGCAAGGGGGTTCTGTTTTGCGAGTGAGGCCCGAAAAACCCACAGAAACCAATGTGGTTACTGATGAGCTGTCACATACCCTCCACACCATCCTGTCATGCAACCACCTCTGTTACCCTACATGGAAAGCCCCCCCCCCCATCCCCTACCTCACCCCAACCCCAGCCCTCCTTGACAATGTGAGACTTTTGCATGAGCCGTGCATCAGGGAGAGAAAGCATCACAAGAGTTAGAACTTATGGCAACTACTATAAGCTGTGTGGTACTCCCCTCGTGAAGGTATGGCTTTGAGTGAAACACTACTCTGTCTCTCTCTTTCTCTCTCTCTCTCTCTCTCCCACTCATTGTGCCATATTTGTTCTGCCTTTCCTAGAAGGCAGCCGTCCCTCATGCACTGCTGGAATAGTGTTGAGAACATTCAATGACACACACACACACACACACACACACCCTCCCTTGTCCTTGGCTCTCACTCTCTCTCTCTCTCTCTCTCTCTCTCTCGCACACACACGCACACATACACACTCTCTCTTTCTCTCTTGCTTGCCCTTATGCTGACATGCTCCTCAGAGACGGTCAGTTTTCGTAAGGTCCCTGCCAGGCTTGCATTACCTGGAACTGTTGATGCAGTGAGCCATGTGAACTTGGAGCTTGAAACAGATGTTGAACTCTGTAGCTAAGTGACTTTGGCTGCCATGTTCATATAGACTCTTACAGATGGGATTCTCTTCTGTGTGTGTGTGTGTGTGTGTGTGTGTGTGTGTGTGTGTGTGTGTGTACGCGTGTCAATTTGTCAATTTCCTGGATGACACATTGAGGGTCCGAGCTAGTTTTGTTTCATATAAACCAAAGGACTCTAAAGACGTTTCTTCCTTGTTTCCACCAAATGCTCTCATGTCACGTGTCTTTTGTTGTGCTGCTTGTCTTGGCTGTAATCCTCCTCCTAAGACTTTAACACTTGACTGATCAGATGACTTTTTTTTTTCAGTTACTGCTCTAATGCAGCTCTATTCTGCTGAAAATAACAGGTGCTTTACTGTTTGTTATTGTTATTTTCACATTGTACATATATATTGGAAAAAGCTCAGCTTAAGAGTTCACATAAAAACCCTTAATCATCAGATATCTGGAGAATTAAAAGAAGAGACACCAATATTATCCATGCAGTTCCCCCCCCCCCCATCCACCCCCTTTGCTATTTAAACCGACCTTTTTTTAATCAGGCCATGGATGCTTTTGTAGAATTATTTATGCAGACTTTTTTTAAATCGTTCTTTACGTCTTAAATGCAGACCCAGTTGTTTTTCTTTGACATAAGGTTCACCAAAAGCTACAAATGCTTCTGGTTGTGTTCTCCTTTAAGCTGTTTTTGTAAATCCTGTGTAGCTCCTTCTTTGTGCTCACTGTCTGAGTATTCTTTTGAAGCCAAAGTTATGCCAAGTCATGGATTTGAGCATGGACCAAAGATGTTTGTTTTTATAAGCTTTCATGATCAGAAATAATCCCAAAGCAGACAGACCCCCCCCCCCCCTCCCCCTCCCCCATTTATTTGACTGTTTCTCATTTTCCTATTTCTATTCTTTTAACTTGAATGTCACACGAATATGAAGACATCCCGTTGTATACATAGTTCACATTATTTTAATGTAGTCAATGACCTTTAAGGAATCTGAGACCATAGATAGGCTTCTGTCAGTATCATTTTTAGATTGCTGTCTGCTTCACAACCCCATGCAATAACTAGCCTGAAGACTTCTTCTCACCATGAAAGGCCTTGACCCGTCGTTGCAGTCAGCCGTCGCCTGCTCAGACGCAGGTTTTCTTTTTTTTTTGCATTTTCTACTGCAGCTGCAGGCAGCTCCAAGCTACATGTATGAAAAGAAAAAAAAGAAATCAAACTGCGGACATTGTTGCTTTGTATTAAGCTTGTTTGTATGCTGCATGGTACCTTTTTATGTAATGAGTGTATAGTTACTTGCACTATTGTTTGTTTTTGACTAACTTGGAAGTGCAATAAAGACAATAAATACTGTATGTAACTAATAAAACAGCACCATTTTACCATACTGTGTCTTTCTGTACGGTTCTTAAGCCGCAGCGCTCATTTCCTGTTGTATTATCAGAACATGTGCTTTGACCAGTGAAGCAGTGTAAGACTATTGTTTTCAACCAGGCTGGTTTTCCAAAAAAGCCTGGAGTTTGGCGCCAGGGGCAGAGCTCCGAGCTGCCTCCTCCACAAAGCTTTTCAGGTTAGAAACAATAGCTGGTTGAGCAAGCGTTGCTAAGTGGTTCCCCTGTGGTAATGAGCCTTAACTGAGTAGGAATAACAGCCCCCACTTCTCTGCAGCTCCAGGTGAGGGCGGGGGGGGGGACATTTTTATCATTTTAAAGGCAGGTTTGATTTTACACATGAACGTAGCATATATACAAAGCGTGCCTTCAGTTAACATCACAAACATTTCAAATACAAACTAATAGAAAAAGTGTTTATTCATTATTTTTGAACAGGTCCAACAACAAAAAAAGCACTGTATACTTGTAAATTCATTTCAAACAATACAGACAATGCCATTGAACCAGCTTTCCTGAAGTATATTTACAAGACATAAAGATAAGGTGATAAAACTAGATCCATTTTCTCATCCGAGCAAAGCGTTACTTTCTCTATTGCAGATGACTAATGCCGTCAATGCGGTTCATACAGAATGATGGGTATTTGAACGTCATATTTCAGCTCAAGCCCAACGTCTACTTGACATTCATGCTCAGTGGAGAATAATGAGCATGATGTGTATCAGCAGCAGACTGTACAACGCACTTTGTCAGAAATGTTTGGGAAGCAAGAACCGGCATTAAACATCATGCAAAACATTGTGTCAAACCCACTCCCAATATTCAAGGCATTGGCTCTGTATGTGTCTGATGTTAAACAGCTAAACAATAACGGAAGCACTGTGCTGCGTATAAAAATAGAACAAAACAAGGCAGCGGGTTTTCTTACATCAGTGAACAATATACAAGGGGGGGAGAAGCAGAAACTGAAAACAACTTTAACAGATAACAGATTTGTTTTAGTATACAGTTAGACTTGCTTCAAAGAAGTACTCCGCTTTTATTTCATTGGACAATTAGGTAAGGATTATTTTTATTTCAATCCTCTGAGTATCTCTGGGATGTGACACAAAACAAGTATGTTTTACACTGCGATAAATATTTTTTTCAGAGAAGCAGTTATAGCCAAACACCTGTCTACAATTCAGTTTTGAAAACAGAAGATTTTTTTGGGGGGGGGGATTTTTTTTAATTTTTTCGATGGAATCATCGAGCTAAGCATTGTATGCAGATAGGGTTGTAGTTGAGATACCGTGACAAATAGTTCATTGTTCTTGCGTTCCCCAGGAGATGTAGTCGGGCCGCGTGGCTGCGCTGTACTCGTCCACCAGCTGCTGGACCACCTCGCGAGAGTTGTCCAGCTCGTCAAAGTTGTCCTTGAATATGTCCTCTTTGCGGAACTGCTCCAGGAAGGCTTCGCGCTTACGCAGTTTGTCGTACTGCTTGCACGTCCGCTCGAACAGCTGTGGGACAGAGAGAGGAGAAAGAATGAGTCTCAGACTGTAAAAGGGGGAATTATCTACAGGTTTTTCTTCTGACTGCATACTCTCATTCTTTCCGTTGTTGTTATCATTAATGACTTCCTTAGATAACTGTTATTTCCCCTTCTTATCTATAAGAGCTGAAGTTTAAGGTAAATGTCAAATGTTTATCTATATAACCACCGGTAAAAGCTTCCTCAATCAGATTAATTTAATGGCATCACAGCATTTACCCTTCCATAAGATATCACAGCACCTATGTTAAAACAAAAACTGAAGTGTCAATTGTCTACTTTGGCAGGATTCCAATCCAAAAGCTTTTTTTGGTGGAATTCCCCTTTAACTGCTGCTGTTGAGTCTCCAATTTGAGACAATGGACATCTTCAAGTATTGACTCAGAACAAACACAGACAGGTCTTCACTGTATAAATACACACTGGAGGAGAATGTGACTGAACAGGCTGCAGTGACATGACTCCAAGAGGAGCACTTACAGAGGAGATACTTGTGTGGTTGGCCATCATCAGGCCACTGACTCGGTGAGCGGAGGGCAGGTAAGGGGACTTCCTGGACAGAGCCACCTGGATGCTGGCGGGACCCCAGGGAATGAAGCTGGCAAGTTTACGCTCCCGGATTCTTTGGAGGCTTTTGTGAACCTAGATAAGATAGATGGGTAACTTTATTAATCCTTCGCAGGAAATTACACCGTCACAGCAGTGACTGCAAACACAGTCAAGACGCCATACAAAACTAACAAATACCATCTAGGCACATGAAAAAATAACACCTACAGTAAAACCTAGTTTTTGAATGCTCTCCAGAAGTGTGAAACCATGAGAATAGAGAGAGTTTGCACCAGTACCTGTGTGGGGTCAACCTCTCCCTGGATGATATTAAGGATGGCGATGTAGCAGTGACTGGGCTGCCTCTCTCTTCCTGTGGACACCATCACGTTCTTGGGTTGCAGAAGCCTCCTCATCACATCCAGTACTGTGGTTTTCCTCACACTAGCAACCTGAGACACAGAGTGATTCATAAGTCAACATTTCTGACACGGACAGTATTTCAAACACTTGCTGCTTACAAAAGACTCAACGGCAGATTTCATTGCGTTGATTGAAATCATTCTCAATTTGATTCCATGTCTGCAAGCTGCTCTGAACTTACCGACTGGTCGGTGGTGAGTGGCGTGTATCCAGTCATGAGGAAGTGGAGGCGGGGCGTGGGGATGAGGGAGGCAATCAGGCCAATAAGGTCGTTGTTCATGTAGCCTGGATAGCGCAGGGTGGTTGTGCTTGCAGACATGATGGTTGAAACCTGTGTGTATAAAGGTTTTTTAGATGCATGGATGTTTACAAACTATCAGGCAACTGCTAATTTAGTAAATATACCCGCTAGCCCCTAAAAAAAAGCTTAAATTAAATGTAAAGTATGTGGTGGGGGTGGGGGTGGGGGGGGTGGGGTGTGTGCCTCCTGTCAGTAAGCAGGCATGCACAGCTCGTGGAGCTGTTTGATTCTCATTTCTAAGAAAGTTGAAATCCAGTCTGACGTTTAACGGACTTGCACAACTCGTTTTCTGGTGAACCATTGGCGTGCAGAACAGTCTGTCTCGACGTTTGACGCTGTTTGAACAGAGATCTCAAACTAAAACCTGCTGACTGACGAGCAAGGAAAAACAAGCGAGGGGAGGATGAGGCTGTAACGCAGTCTTTCACTCACCAGCTGATTGATCTGGGAGAACGAGGGGTTCTGGATATGCAGCCTGTCTGTGGCTATGCGATTTAGAGCTGTGTTATCCAACACCACCTGAAAAACACACACACACACACAGACACACACAGGGGAATTATTAGACAGATGAAGAGAAAACAGAGAGGAAAAGATTCCCTTCAGCACAACAACAGGGTAAAAGTCAATACAGTGACACAGAGTGAGGAAATAGGAGTAATGACACAGTTAAGGAACCTCTTAAGGAGCAGTACAGTGTGCTGTTGTTAGGAGAGCTGAACATAAGAGACACACTGTACAGTTACAACAGGGGGACTGATTCTTGGGCAGATTCTGTTAGCCCTCCAGCTAATTTAATCAAGATGAGGGCCTCATGCAAGACCCTGGAGGAAGTAGGTATTAGAGAGGAAACACCATTACACTGTCAGGGCATCTCAGACTAATACAATCAGCAGTTTAAGTCTGGGGTTTTATTAAGTTTGATTTGTAATGCCTCAGTGCTGCCGCTGCAGTTTGCCTCTTTATTAGTCTGCTACACAAGCACTGCAGCGTAGTGAGAAAATTCAACAGGGGTTTAGAAACAAAAAGTAAAAAAAAAAAAAAAAAAATCAGTGAACTACATTTGCTGTAGAGTTTCACCAGAAAGGATTTGAAATGTGTTCACAGGAAGTCGTTGAATTAGAAGGCTTCGTTTTCCATGTGTGTGATGGTGCACGGTCAAAGACAAACGATAGTCTGACAACTAGCAAGTCTAATTATCAAAACTCAAGTCATGCTTTAGTCCTGTATTTAATTCAGTTTTTGTTTGTCGGGTCTGGGTTTTTTTTGTCTGGCATTGATAGTGTTCCCTTGTTGGGTATTGTTCTGTCATTTATTGTCGGGTATTGTACTGTTGTAAAACATTTGAAAACAATAAAAATGTTGGTCATAAAAAAATAAAACTCACACTCAAAGGGTGAATTGATATTTGTCAATGGGAATTTTTCCTTTTTTGGGGTTGGTGGATTTTATTCCTATAATGTCTTAAAAAACGACATTAAACAAACCTGCACTGGCTCCCCAGCCAAAAGGAGCAAGTGCAGAATAGATTTGTGTTTATTAAACCGTTTTTCTATTATTTTGATTGCAGTATGTTACAAACCTGTGAGACTTCCCGTAACCAAACTTAACCTTTTAAAATATCGATAGTCTTTGATGCTTAAACACGTTTTGAAAAGTGCTCTAACCCCCGCCATTTACGTTAGAAAACACAAGTTTTGGGGGGGAAATTATTTTGTTTCCCCGTTTCAGGAACACTCACGCTCCCATGTTGGATTTGGACTCATCTAAGTGGCACAATTACACGTAAAAGAGGGCTTGAACGATCTTGTGGATTCGTTTGTAAAGCAGAGAAATCTACATCCAATGCTGCTGCTCACCACGCAGTCTGCATTCTGGGTGAGCCTCTTCAGTGTGAGCAGAGAGTTGTACGGCTGGACGACCACATCGCTCATCTCATCCTGGTTGGGGAAAACTGAGTATGTCTGCACCAGCTTCTTTGGGTACCTGGAGTTCAGATAATTTTAATATTAGAACAAGAAAATGATTGACTTTGAATCAGTTGTGTGTGTGTGTGATATTTAAGTATGTTTTTTTTATTTTGTGTGTTTGTGGACCTGTCATTGAGTTTCTCCAGCAGATAGGATCCAAGGCCAGAGCCCGTCCCCCCAGCGATGGAGTGGCACAGGACAAATCCCTATAAAGACAAACACTTACTTGTTACTCACTGCACAAATGTGCAGCTACACCATGTGCCACGTGTGTGTGTGAAGCTTACTGTAAACTCTACTGATGCAGAGTACTGAGTGTGGGTGTGTGTGTGTGTGTGTGTGTGTGTGTGTGGGTGAGCAAAGGCCTCTCCTTCTCTGCAGTTAAATAAATGAAAGTGCAACCCCACCTCCTAAATAGGCTTCCTCACCCCCCCCCCCCCCCCCCCCCCCCCCCCCCCCCCAAAAGACATCCCAGTAATACCTGCCTTCTACACTCGCCCGGCTATTATCATCAGACTTCCTACACGCCACACCCTGCCAACATACACACGCTCTCGGCTGCACGCCCCACCTTCCATTCCAACGCACACTTGAGTGCACACATTAAATAATAATGTGGGGTCATAATGTGAATGACTTACAGAATTGCAGACCTTAGAGAGGAAATGTGAGTGTTATTTTATGGGAGGCTGGCAGCTAAAGAAAGTCCACCAAAAAAAAAAAAAAAAAAAGAGGCTAAGAATAATAGTGAGGCTCGGCTGGGCCTTTGCTAGTTTTAAGATGACAGTTACTGGCACTGCTTTAGCACACTTTCAATCAACACTTCTGGAAGCAGTCGACCAAAACAAAGACACAAACAGCTTTCTGATGTGGTGAGATCGGTTTAGTACATTGAGTACTTTTTGATACCATTCAAACCATTGAAGGATTACTGAACAGGCCTACATGGCACTGAGTTTTGAAGGCCAATTTAGCTTCACCTACAAAATAACACTGATGAGACATCAAATGAACCCACAGAACAAAATGTTAGAACAAGCACAAAGAGAAACAAAATGACAATATAAGACAATACACGACATGGCTGCAGCATTTGTGGGTGATTTGAGTTTTGCTTCTACAAAAGAGAGAGAGAGGGGCTTTTAACATGTCAGTGTCCTGAGATTAAGATCCATCATCCTTAAACCAAGAACATAAAATCCTGTTTTTAAAATATTTGAACAGAAATAAAATCTTCAAAAATGATTGCAAGAACAAAAACCATGGTATTGCCTTACATGTTTGAGATGTAGACACCCTTTGTGTGTGGTAAGAGGCTACATTAGTTTATATTTCCACAGCAATATCATATTACTTTTAATCTGTTTTTTTGAAATTCCAAACAATTAAAGCCCTAAGAAAGCTGATATGTGATAAATGATATACTTGCCTCCAGACTGTCACTGCCATCTGCCTCCCGGTCAATGATGTCAAAAATGTCTTCTTGTATTTTTTTGCCCTTTGGGTGAAAAACACACACAAGCATAGCTTTTAATACATTGCATTTGTATTTCTTTAACCAGGTTTCACTGTGTGGGAATAAAAAACATTTCCAGCACTTCACCTGTGAATATCCACTCGCCCAGTTATTCCCAGCACCTCCACCGTGCTCAGACAGGTAGATGTTCTCCGGGTTGTACAGGTTCGCATAGGGAGAGTTGAGGATGGAGTGGATCACCCTTGGCTCCAGATCCAGGAGAACTGCTCGAGGGATGTAGTGCTCATCATCAGCCTGTTGACGGTGAATGGAAAAACAAGAGCAGGGGTTAACTGGACATCCTTCATTCAGCCTGTAGGGTTAGTGCGTCCTTTGCGGGGTTTGAGTTACTTTAGTGTACTTCACAATTACTCCATCTAGTGGCACATAACGGTGTTGCAATTCAACAAGACACAAGCGTCTACTGATAGAAATCAACCATCAACATACATTAAAATGTACCTTTGCGAGATAATTAAGTGATGAGGTCGCATTTGGGAACATTACCTGATAGAAGAAAACGTCTTTCCTGTCGGTCCCCTCTGTTGCAAACTCCTCCACAATCCCCTCTGGACTGATGCCATGCTCTGCACACAGCTGCTTCCAAAACTCAAAACCAACTGAAAATCAGAAAGAGGAGAAGGTAAGCAGGCCGTCAGCGTTTTGTCACCTTTAAAATCATGTACTGATCAAACAAGCTCATTAGATAAACAAACGTAAAAAAGTGTGTTAATCTAGCATCCTGTTACATGCATGACAATATACTGGAAGCTGATGTTTACTTACAGCATATGAAGTTATTATTATCTGTTATGCATGCTGAGGAAGCTACACTGATGTTGTCAACACAATGATGTACATTTTTGAGCTTAGCTAAACTTGATGCTAGCGTCGTTACACAGCAGTAAACCTGACAGATCGTCTCCGCTAGCTAACTACAATGTTGACGTGTAGGATGAAACAGGGATAACTTAAGCCTAGTCCATGCGTCACGTACTTTGATTCCCGCACTGTCCGAGCTGTAGCGTTATGATTTCCCGCGGCATGGTCAGTCTTCAGCCCCGCTAGCTGCTTGCTAGCTAAATAATACATGAAAAGTAGACTGCTGATCAGTAGACCTCTGCACCAGCAGCCCGCTGCTTCCCGCTTCTGGTGACGCGTATTTGCTGCGACGTCTCGCTGACTGTCGCTTAACAAACAAACACTGAAGCGCGTCAAACGTGGACTGTTTTCTCCTCTTTAACTGTGTTTCTTAAACCGATTATGTCAGTTAAGTGTTAGGGATATTATTTTTTAATACAGTTGTTGTTCGGCAGTAAAATAATTAAAATATATATATATTGCATAGGTTTTACAGTTGACGCTGGTTTTAGTGTTTTACTCCTCAAGTGCAACCCATACATTATAACTAAGTGTTAATATTTGTTTATTTGGGAGGAATCAATCACGAACTTATTCTCTCTTTAAAAGAGCACCAATCACATTTAAAGTATTACTTAACATGAATAACACATTTCTTAACGTGTAAGAAATATAAGAGTAACACAAGATAAGAGTACGAGTCAATCAATCAATCAATTTTTATTTGTATAGCCTCAACTCATAACAAGTGTTATCTCGAGACACTTTACAAAAAGCAGGTAAAATATTTTACTCTTTGTCTGTTAACATTACAAAAGAGCAGGTAAAAGATCTTACTCATTGCTATGTTACAAAGAGTATATTAATAGTAACAGCCTACAAATTATTCATGGATGTTTTTAATTCTCTAATGCGGTGAATGAACTCTGTGTGAAGCACATTGGGTTGATGCTCACTGCTTATTTGATGCATTTTATTTTTGGAGTCATTTTGCCTTATGTTGATATAACTTCATATCTGTGCTGTAGACTTCTCTGTTTGATATCAGGTTGAGTTTTTTATTTTATTTTATTTTATTTATTTAACCTTTATTTAACCAGGTTGGTCCCATTGAGATTAAAAACCTCTTTTTCAAGGGAGAACTGGCCAAGACAGGCAGCAGCAAAAACACAAAGTTACAGACGGAAATACAAAGAGAGACACAGTACAATTTACAAAGCACAACATTTTGGATTAAAGTAGAAACCATCTATGAGTCATATCTGAGACTCAGTTGTTCAAGCAGCCGAGCTAAAAACATCGACATCCTATAGAATCTGCTTCCATGTCTTTCATTTTAGATTTAAAAAAACATTTAAAGACACCATGCTCCTTGAGCTTTAAGTCATTCTGCAACAGATTCCAGGCTGAGAGGTGCAGAATACCCAAAAGCCCTTCTCCCAATTTCTGTCCGAGCATTTGGGACAGAGAGCATAAAGAGGTCCTGAGAGCGCAGAAGAATACTGTCCAGTACTTCTCTGCATGATAAAAACACAGATATGAGTGCTGATTTTGAAGTTAAATACCGCTACCTATTATTAAGAATAATGCCAAGATACAGTCACCATCAAAGTGAGAGTTATAGACTGGCCGTGCAAAGATTTCATCCCCTAGTTTTGTTTCCTGCCTTCTTGATTTTTTTATTTTTATAAAATTAACCAGAGTTATTACTATACTTACGTTTCTACCTTGACACAATGCACTGCTCTATCATGAGCATGTGGTGCCCTCTAGTGGAACTCTTTTTTTTATTTTTTTTTACCACTTACCTGGTTTACTGTAATGTGCCCGGTCTAACCTAAAGAACAATATATAATAAATATAATATTTACAGTCTATGCTAAAGAAGTATAAGAGGAGCTGGCCCATACCTAAAGCCATATCTATGCTTTATCAAAAAGTGAAGTTTTGATCCTACTCTTAAAAGAACAGGGAGTGTGAGTTTCATATAGACAGTGAAGATTCATTTACAATCTATACTTTTTTACGCGAACCAACTAGCCTAATTCGCATTCGACGGAGCAAATGTCCAATGGTTTGTTAGTTACATAAAAAGCCATACACATTTATGTGGGATTACCAAAGAAAACATAAATCAAAAGTTGAATATTTTAAATAAAAAAAATAGGTTATTTGATACGTCAATGCCCTGACTGGGGTTCCCAAAAAATTCCTATTCCACCTGAACGCAGCATGACACAGGCGCTCGAGCGGATTGTGATTGGGTAGTTGACAGAAAAACAGGTTACGCCATATTGTCAGCTACCGAAGACAGCGCAAATGTTCTTTACAAAATGAGAAAATAGTAAGTGTCATCTTGCTTTAACGTATCTCTACAATGCATTGGATACTACGCTATCTTGTGTTGTAGTCATTTGTTTAGTTTAAGACGCAAATACGACGATTCAGCTGGCGTCGCTAACTGTTAGCTTAGAAATCCGTTAGCATATAGCTGGTGGCCGGTTTTGTGAGAGCTGCTCCGTGGCGCCTCTTATCAAGCGTTTTATCTGCGTCCACCTAAGTCTTTGTTTTTTTCTTTTTCAGGCTTACTTTGTAAACTCAAAGATGGACCACATTGGGACAATGGAAGGCGGACCTGTGAAGGATTGCTCTGCCAAGCAGGGGTCTGATGTCTGTCTGCGAAGTCGACCATGCTCCTCCGAGAGAGACAGTCAGGTGCGGGCTGTCAAAGCCGCTCTACAGTCCAGGCTGGGGCCCTATGAGCCAGTCCTGACCTACCTACAGTCCGTCCTCCTGTGGGAAAGACCCTTTCAGTGTGTGCTTCTCTACATCGTGGTAAACATTGTGTTCTGGTAAGTTTCAACTTTGAACGTTTTGACTTGCAAACTTGATTTTTTTTCCTGTGCTTGTTTGTGTCAGTGTTATAGCAACCTACATCCAGACGAAACAGACCGTCTAATTAGTGGGTGAAAGCCAGCGTGACGGCGAGCAGCTGGGGATTTGAGACAATGCAAATGTTTCACCTGTCAATTCAAGGCAGCACAGATGGCTGGCAAGTGCATCTATTTATGGACTCAAGCTTCTCAGGGTTCTACTTCACCTCTCCTTTATTTTGCCCCCAACCAATTGGTTTTCGTCATCTTGAAAACACTATGGTGCCCTGGATTATCCCCAATGACAGTTTTCTTGTTGCCGTGTGAGTGTGGCTGTGAAAAGAGGACGAATCTGCAAATTCATGCCCATGTGTTTTAAAAACACAAGCTGGAAAAGTCATTTTTTTTTCAGTTTGGCTTCAGTACACCTAGTCTATGAAGTATGAGAAGTAGGTATCATGGACTCCAGTTTGTTTATAGATACAGTATATCTGTTTGACAAAGTGTAATTTAATTCCATTGCCTCAAACCCTGGGTTAGCAATTCAATTAAAAATGTTCTTAAAATCAAGTGTTAGAGGAAAGTAGGGAATATATCACAGGGTAGGACTTTAGATAGGTGTTAGCTAAATGAGGTGACCTTGATATGGTTTCATTGTAAGAATCACTGGCCTGGGACAAAGTGAGTGAGGGCAGGGCTGACTGGCCTGCTTGTGGAGCTCAGGCACTCAGCCTTTATTCGATCAGACCACTGGGCACATTTTCTGCCTGTACTGTCTCGCTTTTCACGTGCTTCAGTGCACTCTCAGGCCAGTAATGGCCCCAAGAGATGCATTCATCAACTACATTTTGGCTTCAAACAACTGATGATGAAGTGTCAAATGTAGGCTAGAAGGGGAAGCAATGACCACCCTTCTGACAGCAGGTATAGAAGTAACTTTCAAACAAGACCAACACCATCATTTAACTACATGTTTCAAAAGGTTGATGCTAGTCTTTGATTTGTTTTGTAATAACTTGGAGTGTACCTGTAGTTGTTTACTCTTGTATGTGCTCTTGCAGTGCTAGGTTTACATATGAATGTTTTGTTTTTATCATTAGCTTTTTATTGCTCTCCTATCCAAAATACAAAAAAACACTTGCTTGGTTAGCAGTTTCTTTGTTGGGATAATCTCTAACTGCTTATTGGCAAGGACGTAACACTGTTGCAGTAAGCACCTTTTTAGTCTTGTGATCTGGAAGCCACACTTGGGTATCCAATTTGTTTATTTAGAGAGTGGGGTTTGTGTGAAAATAGACTTCATACTTCCTCAAAGATGAAAACCATATGAAAAACCCACCTGTGCTATGATACAGTCTGCTGCTAAGACCTTAATGAATTATCCTGTTCTTGGTTTGTTAACTCTCTATTTTTATGAGAGTGGCGCCATTGGTTTTTAGGGCAATGTTTATAGATGTAATATGTGTGAGTTATTCTTGTCATATTTCCTTGTTAATTTCTGAGTTATCAATAATGGGTACTTCACAGCAGATCAGAGTCAGTATCAGGTTTATTGCCACGCACGTTTACACATATAAGGATTTTGATCAAATCACATAAAACCTGAAGAGTATGAAAGTAGACCCCTTTGAACAGCAGTACTTCTACTGTCAGGTGTTCAATGATGGTGGAATAACATCCTCTTGAGACACTTGTGACTAAGAGTTTTGTGGTTTCATGAACTAAATGGCGGAATTGTGGCACTTTCTTAATTGTGTTATCCTGGGGTAACAGGCATCATGAGTGCCTTCTGTTTATGTGTTGCTCTGTTTTTTTTATTCCCCTCCAGGTTCTTCGCCCTGACCTCACTGCGCCTGCTCTTCCTGCTAGCTACTCTTCTGGCTGTGGCTGTCTGTGTTGATACCTGGAGGAATAAGATCTGGCCTGAGATTAAAGGTGCTACAAGTTGCTATTTGTGGAAACCTTTTCTATCTTTTTAACAAAATCTTACATGATATACATTTTTGTTTAACTTTCCCCATGTTATGCCTTGTAACCTTTCACATTGCCCTAGTTTACTGTGATTGCAACACATGTACATTGTAAGAATAGATATGACTACTGTCAGCTGACCTTTACTCTTGTCTTTGTTTATTTATGTGAAATACACATAAGAGTACAGCTGAACAGAACCTGATCTACACATTAAGTGTACAATGTTTATAGGAGATTTAAGAGTGGAGAAAAACTCAAGTGCAATGTACTCTCAGTATAGTCTACACAGATGTGCATAATGGTTTATCATGTTCCTTAAAGTGATGTATGTATTATCTCTCCCCCAGTCAAAAACCAAGACGAATCAGAAAATGAGAGGTGTGTTAATGTAACTAGACAGCATTCCCTTAAAAAAATAATGCCAGCAATAATAATGGTAAAGTGGAAAACTGAAGGTGTTAATCATTTTCTCTGTTGGTGTAGCTGGGGTCTGGTGCAGCCTGGCATTGTCAGTGTGCCTGAACTCTGCCACCACATCGCTGAGGCCTGGGTCAGTACAGCAGTGCTCACATGCAGTGTGGTGCAGTACAAACAACAGAACCCTGGCAAGGTGAGCGCCTCACACAGCAAGAAAAATTTAAATGTATAAAAAATATTGTCACATTGGATTGGCTAATTAAAATCTCAAGTACTTTAACATAGATACAATCTGCTGCATTCATTCTATCCTGTTACATTGTTATGAAATATGATGCAAAATTCATCCTGTATTAAGGGAATAGTGATTAGAATAAGAGTGAAAATGTCATAGTGTTGTTGGCTATGGTCACTTGCACTGTAAACAACATACATTATAGCTACTGACTTGATTCCCTGTGTTTTGTCACTTTGCATCAGTTCTGCATCCTGACCTGTGGAGTGTTCACCTGTTTGGCTGTGGTTGGACGATATATTCCTGGACTAGTGCTCTCCTACTCTGCTGGTAAGTCCCAGAAGTTTAATCAGTCCTAACTACAGATCCAGGATCCTTCACAGGAGCAGGTTGGTAGGGAAGCTCCTCCTCACTTGTCCTATTAAACTTTCAAAGGTGTGAAACCAGATCGGTCAGTCTAGCCTGTGAGGTGATTAAAACCAGTATGAGGTACACAAGGAAGGAGTAAAGAGTGGGAAGGAAATGAGTAGAAAGCTCAGACTGAGACCAGGCTAATCTCCTGACCTCAGACCAGTACAGGCTGCAGGGTCAATAAGCGAGAGCTGCCAAGGTCCACTGCTGTGACGTCTGAAACAACCCACAGCAGCTTGTACTCTACATGTCAACTCCCTGCTGGTCCTTCTGTCTTACGGTGTGTAGTGAAGAATAACAGACCTCTGTTTATTTGCAATAATGAGAATCTGCACAGAACACAAATGGGCACAACACATGTTAAATAATTTTCTAATCAGCTCCAGTGGACCTTTCTTTCTTTCTAACAATCAGTAATCTGCTCCTCTCCTGTAGTGTTGGCCACTCTGCTGGCCCCTCTGGGAGTCTATCATAGGATCTTTCAGCATGTGTGTGTGAAGCTGGAGCCGGCCCTGCAGCGGCTAGACTTCAGTGTTCGTGGATACATGATGTCAAAGCCTATTGATAATCAGTGTAAGTGGTGAATCGACTTCTATTTAAGTACCTATTTTACCAAGTCAAAGTCACATGGAACTTTGAACATGCAAATGTAACAAATGTAAAACACTTTTCCCTTTGACTGTTGGTATTTTAACACAAGCTAAAAACTCCCCAAAAAACATGACTTGAACTTGGTCTTTGTTTTCACAGCATTAAATTTAAGTGACATGTTCACACTTCTCACTTTAAGGCAGTAAGTCATCAGTTTGAGCTGAAAGGACAACTCACGGACAGTCATCTGGAGCAAATTATCTTTTTTCTCTACTTAATGCTTTAGGGCCGTCTGCACAAGAAATACTGTTGTATCAGTAAACTTCAAGAAAAAGTTTTTAATTTTTGAAAGTTTTGTTGTGATTAATTAAAAAAAAGTTTGTCAGTCCATTGTTCTTAAAAGTCAGGTTAATATGTTGGTGAACCCCTATGTGCAAGGATTCTAACTAACTAACTGTCATCATGATCTGTGAATCGGCCAATCATCTGGACTATAAACTATGATCGTGTATTTATAATCCAGGAAGCCTTTACATTGAAAAGAAGAGTATATGCTTTAAAATGACCTAAGTAAGTAATGGGTCATTTACACTCTGTGTGCCGAACAGTTACTTTGAATAAGTGGCAGCAGGAAAACCATGTTTGTAGTTTTAATCTGTTTTACAAATGTTTGTCTTTTAGTTCTTCGGAGGCCGATTCATGGTGCAGCCTCAGGTGAAGCCAGTGACAGTGAGGAGGAGCTGGCTGCCTTCTGCCCAACAGTAAGCTTGTTAAACTACCAAAATCACTCAATATTTAAAGCATGAATCAGTTACTAAATCTGTTATCATTGCTGGTGAACATGGTTACTCTACTGGTGTCTTTAAACACATTGATTTTCTGTCCAATTACATTTCTTAGCTCATCTTAAAATGCTGTAACAAATACTGCAGCTGTTCAGCCTACAGTGTCAAAATCTGTCCACATTTTTCCATGAGAAAATAGGTTAATGGGGATTTAAGTCAAGTTGAATTTAGCACTCTCTCAATGTGAAAGTGAAAATATTCACATAGTGCTCTCACTGCAGACCTGTTGCTTTGTATTTCTGTACAGGGTCATTTAAAGTAACACAGCTGAGCAATTTCCTGCTGGGTTGAAGAACTTCACATGATATGATCTGCCTGTTTATTTTGGTCGTGTGAGTGTGTGGTCAGAGTAAAGCCTGCTAAAGGTGTGAGAGCAAACTAGTAACAGTAGCAAAATAGAATTTGACTGACATCTAAAAAGAGATTTGTTTTTCTTCTTTCTCTCTGTTGACTATCTACTGTCTTTCCTAGTTTGATGATGCTGTTGTTGCGAAGGAACTTGCTCTAACTGACTCTGAGCACTCTGATGCTGAGGTTTCCTACACAGAAAATGGAACATTTAACCTATCGCGCGGCCAGACGCCACTCACAGAGGGCTCTGAGGGTAAGTTTGCAGGTTTCGCAGATATTTCTTTGCTGTATTTTCAGTTGTGATCTTGTTTCTCACAGTGTGACTGTCTGTGCTTTGGTCAGATCTTGACAGACACAGTGACGCTGAAGAATCCTTTGCTCAAGACCTCCCTGACTTCCCCTCGATAAACCCTGATGCCACTCTGATGGATGATGATGACGACACAAGCATAGGTCTACCTAGCCTGGGTCAATCTGGGCTAGCTAGTCATCGGGCCTCAGTACTTGATGCTCATCTGGACTCAGACCAGGAGGATCTGGATGCAGAACTGTCCCTTAGCGGCCTGCCGCCTGCTTCTGATTTTTCTGGAGACCTTGCAGGAGTCATCGCCAGTAACATGATTCAAGCGGCGCTGGCTGGTGCACTGCAACCTCGGCGTCCTGCCCAGCGCAGAGATGGCCCTCCCAGGGCGGGGGCTCACCGGAGCTATCGCAAGCAGTCCAGCTCTGAGCTGGACACTGACTTGGATGTAGAGGACTTTGAAATGCTTGATCAGTCTGAACTGAACCAGATGGATCCTCTTGGAGGAGGAGGGGGCAGTAGACGGGGAGAGAGCCAGGGGTCTAACTTTTTGTCTAGCTTGCTGGGTAAACCACAGTGAGGTGTGTGTGTGTGTGTATATGTGTGGTTATGTGTCAGAGAGAGAGTGTGTGTGTGTGTGTGTGTGTGTACATGTTGGTGAGCTATGAGTGTGAATAGTGGAAGATGATTTAGGTTCCAGCAGCCCTGCTTCTGATTGGCTTCAGTTGATCACTGTGAAGTACTTCATTTTTTCTATCTTTTCAGAATCTTTTTTTCTAGGACTTTGAAACTTGATCATCCAGAAACCTTTTACTTTGTAAGCTGAGCAATAGGAAGTGCAACAACACAAGTACAACATTCATACATCAAGGAAACCAGCATAATTGAGCCTCAATAGATTCTTGTAATTTTGTGCACCCGTAAATGACAAGGGTTCTTGTTAAATAAAAACAGCAGTGCCCATACAATCTTTTCTACCTGGAAGTCTACACATACAGGGCTATACAACATGGGACCAAATATGACATTCCTGTTGGTGGAGCTGAGCCATGTTGCTTTGAAAATGAGATCATGAAACAGAACTTAGAATTATTTTTACATCACAACGTTTAAAACAGCAGTTCATGTTACTGTTATTCCCTCTGCTGTCCTTTCAATAACATGGGTTATGATCTGTTATGATCTGTTAGAAGATGACTTATTTAAAGTTACAGGTTTACAGAAAGCTGCTGTTGGTTTGGACAGCCTCCTATGATAGAGATGAATCATATTTGGATAGGGATTTCATTAGCTGCTCTTTGGAAGCTGTCCTTGTCTGGGAGTTTTGTTTCGATCAAAGAATGTCACATTACAGTCTTAAGTTACCGAACTCGGAGGAGAAATACATGATGTTATGTTTGTTTATTGTTGTATTTATTGACTTGTGCCCCTAGGTGAGGTTTGCATCTTTTTCTGTGTGAACAACCTTAAATTGTTTTTCATTTTCCTGCCCTTTAACTACAAATAAAAAGCATAATATGTGTGTTCTTAAACATTGGATTAGTCCACAGCTTTTAGTGTTTAATTTATTTTCTTTTTTCAGAAATAATGATTAAACGTTTCGTTTTGTCTTTTACCATCTCTGTATTACATATAGTTAATGGCCATGCTGAACATTTTAAGTGAAAATTAATCATTTCTGGATTGTTTTGCTATTTTGATGGGGACTTATGTTTACAAAAAAATTGGGTAAAGATAGTTCTCGTATCCTATGTTAAAGGGTTGTATATGTAAAGGTTTAGCGGCTTTTGTGTGCAGGTCAGTCTGACCTTATGATGGACAAATCATGTCAATATGTGAAACCCAACAGTGGAAATGGCACTTAGAACTTCTAAAAGCCACAGATAAGATTTGTCAAGATGGCCATATCAAAAAGTCCAAAATGCTCGTGGTTTAAATACGGAAAACACATGGCTTAAATGTGTGACTTTTAGAGAAACCCATAGCTGCACAGATTTAACGCAGAAAAAAAAACAGCTGGATCCTCATTAAAAAAAAAAAGTGCACTGATAGGAAATAGCTGGGATTTGGAAGATTTAGGACGATGCTTATAGCTTCACCATGAGGGGCCAGTTTCTCTCTATGAGTGATCTGTAGTCAGTTTGACAATGTCATGTGCATAGTTGTGCATTTTCCTCTGTATCTGGTTTTGATATGTTTTGATGTGTAAATCATAATGAATAAAATGTTTGCAATTAAGTCTATATTGTAGTTTAATTTGAAAGATGTAAAATGAATCTCAGATGACAGATTAGGTTCTCAAGACAATTCTTAAATCACAGACGACTGACAGACAAATATAAAGCACATTTTTTGTTAAAACTTTACAACTTATAAACAGCATTGTTTTTAAAACTCCTATGATAAGTATGATACAGTAGTTTTGCTGCTCCCTGTGGTAATAGAACATTTAATTTACTACCTTGTCAGTCCATCTATCCTGCACTCTTCCTGCCATAATGGGGTATTTGATTTTTGTTTTTTATTTATTTATCGCGAAGTTGACGGGGCGATAACCCCCATCTTTAGTCAACCTTCTCTAAACCAACCAAAATGACAGAGCTCTCACTCTGCTCTTCTTTTCGGATACCTCATTCTGCTCCAAATCCATCTTGCAGATAAAGTTTCAAGAGATTTCAACTGGTATGAGGCGTCTTCAAATATAGACGATCTTTTAGTGACGCATATTTCGCGCGAAGCTTTGTTTGGCAAGGTAGATTGAAAGAGACGAGTGTAGAAATGAGTAAAAAAGATAACGGTAAGAGAGTTTTTTTAACTGAATTAAGTTATTTAGCGTGTCTGACTGTTTGTGTGACCAGCGACGTACATTTGATTTCATAGATTATATGATAGAAAGTTAAGATGACAAGCTGTCCGTCAACGTTAGCTTACGTTATATAGCACAGGTACACAACAAACGTGATGAGTTAGCTAAGATAGCTATGCTTGATGTTGATCAAATACAATCCTTAATCTGATGTTGAACTCTGCTACCATTTAGCATTTTAGTTCATACATCTGATCCCGCTGCTGTCATCCACAGGCTCGACTCTCATCCTCTCTTATCTGAATGAGAAGAACCGTCCTTACAGTGCCCAGGATGTCTTCTGTAATTTACAAAAGCAGCATGGGTTGGGAAAAACGGTGAGTTTAACACTTAATACAATATACAGATGTATATATATATATGAAGTGTTTCCTACATTAAATCACTTATTGCACATTTGTAAATTCACTAGGCAGTGGTCAAGGCCATGGAGCTGCTGGCTTTGGAGGGCAAGATAAAGGAAAAAGCCTATGGCAAGCAAAAGATCTATTTTGCAGATCAGGTTCGTTTTTTCCTTCATTTTAAAATGCTATGCTGCTGAAGAAAGACAACTCTTTAAGTGTAACCTGTTATTCATAAATATATGCCGATCTCTCCCACAGTCTCAGTTCAAAGATGTGAACGATGCAGACCTGAAGGCCATGGACAGGCAGATCTCAGAGCTCAGTGCAGAGGTGCAGTCTCTCACCCAGACCTGCAGACAGCTAGACGCAGGTGGAGTTCAACACTGATCTGTGCAAGTTCACACTGCGGCAAGATGTTTCAGTTTTGCACCTTTGTAGGCCACTTGATGTCATCTTATTTTTTATTTTTTAAAGAAGATTTTACTAGAATGAAAGGGCACTGTTTTTCAGAGGTGAAGGAGCTCAACGGCTCCCTGACAACTAAGGAAATCCAGTCAGAGATCCAAGAGCTGAAAGCGGAGTGTTCTGGGTACAGAGGACGTCTGGAGAAGATTAAGTCCGCCACAAATCATGTCACACCAGAAGAGAAAGAGAAGGTTGGGAATGCATGCTTTCTAATGTCATTAAAGCATCTAATAAACCTACATTGGGACTGTTTACATTGTGTTTTCTTCTATACAGTATAGTAGTACATATTTTATTTTAAATTGCAGGTTTGCAAAGAGCGGAACATTTATGTGAAAGAGTGGAAAAAGAGGAAGAGAATGGTAACGTATAAGGAGCTAAAACTACATCAGTAATCACTGCTTCTGTTACATTTTTATGTTCCACCTATTCTAATATGAGATTTTTCTTTCATATCCCGGTCTAAACATTTTATTAACTGTCAGTCAAACAAAGTCTGAAAGTGAAAGACGTCAATTTTTCTAATGTGAAATCGGTGGAGCTTTTAGCTGGTTATGAAACAGACTTAAGTTAACTGTACTTGTGTCTAGTCTTAGTGATCGGTTTGACTATCAAAGAAGGATGACGTTATCCGTCAGAAAACATTTACAGGATGTGAAGTGGCATTTACAGGACAAGATATTTTTTTTAAAAAAGCATCATTTGTCCAAATGGATCACCAACATCGACATAAAAATAGTTCTTCACCTTAAATCATTCCATAGACAATACTCTAGTTACTCTCACGCTTAAATGTTTATATTAAGGGTAAATATATTTTAATGAAGAGTAACGATAATTATTAAATGTTTTTATTAAGATTCCAGTATTATGCAGAAATTCTGAGTACTAGTATTACAAACAATAAATGAATGAAGAGAAGTTATGAAAACAGGACTTGAATCAGTTATTTGTCATCAAAAATCAAAACTGAATCCCTAATCTGTTCTGCTTTGCTTCTATCAGGCGTCGGACATGATGAACCAAATTTTGGAAGGCTACCCCAAGAGCAAGAAGGAGTTTCTGGTGACAGCAGCTCCATTTCCTTAAACAGAACTTCCTGCCTCTTCCACCTTTTGTGGACTGCTTGTGTGGCTGTTTTTTAATCTGCAGTACTGATGCGTACGTCTCCTTTTTCGCCCTCACAGGATGAAGTTGGAGTGGAGACTGATGAGGACTGTAAGGTGGTTGTCCCCAGCACTTGAAAGAATCTGAAAAAAAATGTCTGTTCATCCACGTCCTCAATGTAAGCCTGTACAGTGCTAAGATACATAAGCAGTCTGAGTGACAACACCGTCTTTATTTAAAGCCTTTCTTTTGAAAACATACATCTTTCATAAAAGGTGAATGGAGTTTGTTTTTTTACTGCTAGTATGTTGCTATGTAAAAAATGTAAAAAGAACGACAAGTTGTTTAGCAGGCTTACCTTCTTCCTGTTTAGTTTGTTTACCAACTTTTGCACTGTTTCTTCATTCAGTATTGCTGCCGGGTTATTAAATGCTATGATTGGAACGTTTGACAATGAAATGCTCAACGTATTTCTTCAACAAACAAACAAAACGTTTTTAACCATCTTACAACATAAAGGAGATTTAACTGGTTCATAAGCTGCAGGTTTGGACTCCACTGCTGAGCTGTAGGATTTTCCCTTTGCATACACACACTGCCTTTTCATTTGACTTTGGACCAATGCTCGACATATTTCTTTTTTCTTTTTTTTTTTAACAAAGGTGGGTGTCATACTGGAGATGGTGATATACAGTAGATGGCAACTATACATGAACTATCAAAGTCAAACACTGTAAGCAACAAGCCAGGGACTAAAAACAAGATTTCCTTTTGATGGAAACGAGCGTAACGCTGCTCTCGGTTATCTAAATGATTTTTAACTTTACACACTCAAATACAAAGTCCAACCCATGACAAAAAGTAGCTTCCATATATATTTTCAAAATGTACATATAAAAACCTAATGAAGTCCAGCAGATGCACACCTCTGTCCACGGCACACCCTTGGTTATAAGGAAACGGTAACTGGTCGAGGGTACAGTGAAAGAACATTCAGACTGATGCACAGTTTGGAATGAACTGATACTGATTAGAAGAGCCAATGTTGACCAAAGTAAATTGCATTTTCCACATCTGCATTCAAATGAACAACCTTACCCTAGCCCAGGTTGTGTTGGTTATTTTAAACCTGAACGTAATGCTTCTCGGATTTCAGGTTCTAAATGATCGATGACTTGGAAACAAGTCTCATTCTTAAATCTCATTAGAGGTGATGTATGGCAGGGAAACTACAGTGGAAACCTGAGTTCAGTAAGAGAGAGTAGACAATCTTATTGTTTAACTCATTCAACATGTGAAAAATAAAATAATGTTAAAAACAGCGATTTCCCTTTAAAACTCCTTCAACACCAATGTTCATCTCCTCCTGTAGCGTGGGTTGAGGTTATCCAGTCGCAGCCATGGAGTCACTGATGAGATAAAAGTGAGTGTAAATACTGTGGTTCTGTCTGATGCTGATTGGAGTTTTTACTCCACCCTGAGAGGCAAGAGCAAGCCCAAAGTCAATATGTGGGAGTTCAGCCCAGAGGTTCACTCAATACAGCTGACAGTTGAGCTGTCGGAGCACACCAACGACAAACTCTCTCAGCGTCTGGAGAAGAACAGAAGGAGGACACAAACTTTTATCATCTCAATATTAACAGAGCAGAACGGGTTGTTTTGATGGTGTCTGACCTGATGTCCACAAAGTGTTTAGAAACATCTGGTAGTACCTGCGGCTTGCAGTGCTCCTCGATCCAGCTGAACACACAGGCGGAGAGTTCTTGGAAGCTGCTCATCGAGACAGAATTACTAAACGACTGAAACAGGGAGTCCATGATGCTCTGAAAGATGTTGAACTTGACTTGGTCAGACACCTGATCCTCTCCTTGCTGTGGGTTGTTCTGGTGGGCCTTCACTATGTGCTCATAGTTTCTGAAATCATAAAAAAAAAAGAAATGAATGTCCACAGCTCATTCGCTTGAGCCTGCGTTTCCACCAAGCGGTCAGGTTTGGGTCAGTACGGTTTGGTACGGTTAACCCTGATCTTGCTTGCGTTTCCACAGCCAACAGTATCGGTACAGATCACTAAATCAGAGTGTGCGCGACATGATGTAGACAGCCAATACATTTAAAAAAAGAAGAAGAATGTGACACAGTAAACATAGACCATCAATGACTCCTAGGAAGGTCTGAATCTCTGAGGCTGTCCATGGGGTGGTGCTATGTGCTGAACATAGTCACAAAAAAACAGCCTGGAAATGACTCTCTCTAAATGCACAGCATATTTAAACACAGTTATTACCGCTCAGTGCTCAGCGATTCTTTCGGCCAATCAGTGTGTCTAGCTCCAACTTTTAGTGTTGATCGGTACGGTTGGCGCCCCAACAGAAGGGTACCAAGAAAGTAGGATGGTACGGATCAGTTATTCTGGTACCCTTCCCAACTTTTGACAGTCAATGTGTACCGAACTGAACTAGACCGCTTGGTGGACACGGCTTTATATTCCTGTTTCTAAACTCCTAATGGGTTTGCCTGTTTCACAAAGACTGTAGTATAGTTGCAAAGACACAAAACATACTTCGTGCTGTTTATAGAGCTTTACTATCGAGCCCTTTTTGAGTTTTAGATCTGATAGAACAGTACATCCTCTGTTTGTCAAAGACTTGCTTATCAAATCCATCCCCTTATCTGCCATGTGCACACCAAGGAGGACGGTCTTAGTTTGTAAACCAATGAGGAATAAATGAAGTTGGTGAATCACTGTCTCACGTTTTCATGATCTTCAGCGCCATCACTTCTTTCCTTAGCAAAGTTACTTCCTCCTCTTGCTTCTTCTTTTCTTTATGAAGAAAATGAATGTAGTCAATTGCTGCAAAAGAAAAAAAAAAGAAAGGCATCGGTCATTTGTACACTCAGCACAGATTTAAGTTTCCTTTTTCCAGAGTGTGGTCTCCCTCCACAACAACCACCTCCCTCCTACATGTTAAATACTGATAATTATTCCTTTTAGCCTTGTAAAGAAATCCATGCAAGGGCAGTTTTATGTGTTCGACATGATACCATCCTTCGTTCACCTGAGGGCAGGTAATATGTGAGCAGGGGAGATTGGATGTAATGTATGTGTTTGAGGGGGCAGAGAGCATGATGCAGGTTTTTGTTACTTAACTTAAGTAAGTTTTACTCCCATTTTCAACCAATTAAGAACCAAATTTAGACTGTATTGGAAAGCTTTGAGGTAATAATACCAATGTTGAAAAAAACTGCCCTTTACTTACTTCCTCTTACTATCTTTCTCTGACAGAGAAGATGTCAAACTATGAATTGTCTAGAGATGCATTTCCATGGTCCCCTCTGAGTGTTTATCTAACGCCGTCACATCTTACTTACTTTTCTGCAGTACAGTAGCCTTGCTGATCTTCTGTGCTCCCACGGCAAATTCAGACTGCTGCTGGCAGGTAGGCACTATGGACTGGAGGTCTTCATAGCCTTTCTAGAGGTCAGAGGAAAAAGTCATTGATTAAGAGTCAATAACGTTCACAAAATCACAGACACCTGTGGTCTATTGACGCTTACCTTGATAGCATCCCTGCGCTTCTGCTCGGCCTGTGTGTGTGCTTGCCTCCGTCGATCTTTATACGAGTCCTTATACGACGACTCCTGTCTGTAGTCACTGTCTTCATCATCTATTCAAAAACACACACACACACACACACTTAGATAATATGTAACGTCTGAATGTGACAGAGAATAGCATCTGACAAACACAAAATTAACTACTCGTTCTTTTTATGAAACACAATAGGTTAAAGGAATGTTGATTTAACATTGACCTCACCAAGGAGCAGACTTTGTGGTTTCCACAGCAGAAAATGAATTTATAGATTTGCTCAAAAATGCAAAACCTGTGCAGTTTGGGATCTATTTTCTTTGATCAAACGGTTTTGCCAACACTAAACCACTTTTTTCATCCAAGCATGATCAGACAAGCTGATTAATATGAATGACTTTAAACCAGCCTATACCAGACATCACGCAGCAGAGGCAACACATATGACAGACTCTGAACAAACGCTGCAGTGATGAAAAATAAAATGTCAATAAGTGTTATAATCTTAAGACATGACAGAGTTCAAATACAAGTATATTTATCACAGCGAGTTCATACAAAGTAAACAAGGCAGACATTCACATCACAAGCTAAACGTAGTATGAACTCTGTCTTCAGATTCAAACAGAATACCTGTGTTTGGTACTGAAGAGGCACTCGTGGAGCCGATGCTGTTGGCCCTGGACACCACTGTCCCCTTCCTGGCAGTTTCAGCAAAGAAACCTGCAGCGCAAGACAGCAGACACCATCGCAGACATTTCAAAACTACATTCACATTCTGATCTTAAGAGACCAAAACATAAAGTTACCATCACACAGACTAATTCACGATCAAATGACAAACAGCTGGAAATGAACTGACAAGATACTCACTATGGTCAAAGCCACTGTCGCTGAAAGCACCGTCCGTCTGCCAAGCCATCACCAAATCACACAAGATGGAAAAAAGAGAAAATAGACTTCAGAGCTGGAATAATGACAGGGAAATTGTGCTGCCTGAAATACACTGACAATTGACCAATAACTAGTCTGCCTGACAGTCTGAGCCCCCACTGAGCAATGTCCTGAATAGTCCTATTCTAATGTGCACGAGGGTGAAGGGCTGCAACAAATAATCACACAGTTTCAGTGTTTTATATAGGACACAACTGCACAAAGGGGACTTTGATTTGTGGTTTCCAGAGTTTTAGATTTACTTTGACAGGCTAGGACCTGCATGGTTACATCTACATCAATCACTGCCTAGTAAATCTAGGAGTTTGATATGTTTAGAATAGAATAGAATTACTTCATTGGAAATTGTGGTGTTACAGCAGCAGGTTATCCAAACACACAATATGAGTAAAAAAAACACAATGTTAGCAAATCTAAACACAATATAATATTAAATACAAAGTAAGTACTACAAATATAAAAACTAAGAATGTGAATATATACAACCAGGATTTAACTAAGCATTACTAGTCTTAAATAGGAAGATTAAATATGGAAGATTGAATGTAAATGTGCAAAAACAGAGTTGTAAATGGTTAGAAATTAAATATGGAAGATTGAATGTAAATGTGCAAAAACAGAGTTGTAAATGGTTATAAATGAAATATGAAAGACTAAATGTAAATGTGCAAAAACAGAGTTGTAAATGGACAGTATTGACATAAGTTAAAGTGCATGAGTGTAGACATATTATCAGCAGAAACTATTCAATATAACGGCGAGTAGACAGACAAATGAAGTGAAGTGAAGAGAAACAAAATTAAAAGAGAAAATATAAACGTGTTATCACTACTGCTTTTCCATATCACGTCTATAAGATAATAAAAAAGCGTCCTTTGGAAAGCTTCTTTCAAAAGGGAAAGTGGACCAAGTCATTTCCTGGTGACACAATTTACAATTTTGTAATGTCCACTGTTTGAGTATAAAAGTAATAACTAATGTTTATTTTGATAACAATAACTCTGCAAGTTTACAAATTGTAGATTAACTGCATTGTTCTGGCAAGCCTCTGCAGTAAATCTACACTTTACTTTCACATAAATGTTTAAAAGAACGACGTAGGGAATGCAATAACGAAAAGGTTTTGTAAGGTAGTTGCACATCTATTTTGGGCACACACGGTTTCTAAACGTGAAATCTGAGCGTCGTTTTGTTTGTTTAACGAGCTAACTGCTGTAGCTTCTGACGTTAGCAAACATCGCCGAATTAAGGTTAGCTGCCGAGCTAACAAAGCCCTGCACCTCTTTAACATCTGCAGAATCTTCAACTTTAAGACCCGAGAATGTTTGTCACTTGTCACTGCCGTAGGACTGTAGATGCGTCAAATTGACAAAAAATAATTGAGATTAGCAAATCCTAGTTTCTTACTTTCCAGTGATCATCCGGGTCCGTCATTTTAGAATGTCAAAATAACTACTACCCCTGATGCCTTCAGGTGCTGCCCGTTAATTCCTACTTTCTTTATCAAAAGGATGCGGAAAACTAGAATAATGTGTTTTAAAAAATATATATATATATAAGGACTACTCATTGACCCATCGGGATACATACATGTGTAGGTTTTTTATTTAATACTTGGTACCCGGCGTCCACGGCCTAATTCATTATACTTTCTTTTTGAATTTTTATTATCCTTCCCTCAGTAGTAATTACTGCGCATAACAAACTAAAGACATATAGGGTTTGTCCTGTAATTTACTAACGATAACGAGTTGAAATCAAGAAGTATAAATCTGACCATTTATTTTTCAAATGTCCATTCATTTAAAACAGCATGAATGTTCTAAGAAAATATACATTTTGTGTCGAGGGTGATATTAGAATTTCCGAGGAGATGTGAATGCAGCAACCACAAATGCAGTGGTTCACTTTCAACATAGAGGGGCGCTGTTTGTCTGTCATTTCTTGTCATTTAGGACGTACTACTACAATACTACAATTCACTTTTATTGTATTTTACTTGTATACACTTTTATTATTTATTCGCTTTTATCCAAAGTGACGTACATCAGAGAGTAAGTACAACACAAGCAAGGATATAGAGAAAAGAGAACAATGTCAGTAAGAGCAAACGATCAGCTTTGAGTCCGATTGGACACACAGGTGCTGACAGGCATTGCACAGAGGCAAAGCACAACATTGACGGCAGTTCTTGAGAGCTCTAATCAGTATAGAAACCATCTTATAAGTCGTCGTTATCAAACAAAAACCATTGTCACAACCATCATCATCATCAATATTATGCAGACCATCATCATTAAGTTAGTAGGTATTCATGAAAGAGCTGGGTCTTTAGCTTTTTCTTAAAGGTGCAGAGGGACTCTGCAGATCGAATGGAGTTTGGAAGTTAATTCCACCACCGGGGGGCGACAGAGGAGAAGAGTCTAGTCTAGTGTAGTGCGGCATGGCAGCCATTACCTCTTAGACAGCTGAGCTGGCTTGAGCGACCGCATGTTTTGGTGGTATGACACCATTTGTGGGTGTGCCTGAGGGAGTTCCAGCAAGGAGATTGTGAATTGAATAAAGAAGTGGTTTCACAGATGCAGAGGGGTGACAGTCAGGTTTGCTGTCGAGCAGTTCCGAGTCAGAATTAAATCAAGAGTGTTGCAAGCTTTGTGGGTAGGAGGAGTTGGGACATGCGTGAGGTCAAATGAGGATAGGAGAGCAAGGAAGTCTGTTGCCTGGACTTTATCTGTGTGTATGTTCATGTCTCCCATTACAATCAGCTGTGTTCCATCATCAGGGATTTCTGAGAGTAGCATGTCCAGTTCCACAACAAAATCATCCAGATTACACCCTGGTGGGCGGTAAATGATAGCAATGTACATTTTAATAGGAGCAGTAACCAAGACTGTGTGACTTTCAAATGAGGAGTTGTTGCTGAGTTCATTGAATTTCCAGGTATTAGAAATGAAGATACCTGTACCACCTCCACGTCCAACAGAGCGGGGTGTGTGTGAGAACACTGTGTCAACAGAAAGGTGACTGTATTTTCTGGGCGGATCCAGGTTTCAGTAAGGGCAAGTGCCTGAATGTGTGACATTTTTGCAAGTGCTTGGATGAATTCAGTTTTATTCACAGCAGATTGACAGTTCCAGAGGCCAAAAGTAAATGAAGGGTGGGTAGAAGAGGCTTTTTTAAGCAGAGACAAGTTGTTAAGATTTGACAGATGTGTCTTTTCCTGTTCCCGTGAATGACAGAGATGTCTTTGTAGCACATGTTGCGTTTAGCAGATGACCAGAGGAAATAGGCAAAGCAGTAGTCGTGGATGCCCGGGCTCTGTGGCCACGCTGAAGCATCAGACGCTTCTTCTGCTGGCAGTTTCGGATTCAGACTCTTTTAAGCTTGGATTTTCAGCTTGCAATCAACAGAGGGTGTGACACGCGTCAACTGCCTCTCCTGTTGATGCACAGAGAATGAAACTTAAGTGCTCAGCCCAAACAAAGCCTGACAACGACCCACTATCAATATCTACTCAAAGCAAGTTTCGGGTTCACCCACCTAGCTGACAAGACCTTCCTAGTTTTCAGATCAGAGCTTGGGACGTACAGGTTTTTTACCCTCACCTGACTGCCAGTTTTATGACCTTACTTGAAATATAATGACTAAAACAAAATGTACTTCAGTGCTACCATGCAAGTTGATCCGGTTTATAGACAATAAATGCCTCCAAAGTAGTAAAAGTGCATGTAAGAAGTTGGAGATAGTTGAATTTTCTAATTAGTTCATTTTGCATTCTTGCTTGCTTGGCATTTGTTTCTTTAACCATGCACACTTTTTATGCTGTTGTAACGTGAGGGTCCGATGTGCGGTGGACGGATCACTCTAGTTAAGAGAAACAGCAGGATGGAGACGGATAACTTTCTCAGCAGCACTTTACTGTCATCCACATTGTTCTGCCACACGACAACCAACACTTCCTTGTTACTCATCACATGTCCCGTCGTTAGCCAATCAGAGGTTAGGATGATTAAACTCAAGGCAAACATTATGATAAACACAGAGGTAGATTCAATATAATTTGGTCACAGTTGCTAGGTGCTACTGCAAACATTAAAACATGTAAGAATATCAACATTAACTTCGTAAACTCAAATATGTAAATAGTTCACTGTATAAATGTTAACTTATTTTTTAACTTAAACTTAAATACATGGATTAACTCAAATATATGAATTTACTTCACTTTTAAATCTTACACTGTGACTAATTTCCTGGCTGCCACCCCATCTTCCACCCTTGTCTTCCAACTCAGGTTCTGTTGCTGTCATGCACAGGAAGTTACTCTTCTGCTTTTTTGCTTCTGTGGTTTCTGTCTATGTTGCAGAGTGACAACACTCCCCTCTCCTTCCTCTCACATGCAGCCCTCAGTAGTCAGTCGACAGAGTAGATTTCAGTCAAGTAGTATAAAGAACAGTGCACTTTGGTGGTTCTTCTCGTGGAGCCCAACAGGCCCCATTAAGGCTTGCTGTTTATTCTCAAAGAGCTACAGGTATATGAGAGGACAGACATGAGAATAATCAACCTTCTTCTACCACCCTGTCCTCAGGACTAGGACTATAGGCAGATTCAGTAGACCAGAGACTTTATGTTCCTCTCACTGAAGACTCAAAGACTCTGATTGAGGCCTGCTTGTTTTTGTCATTTGGAGTGGTCACCTTTTACCACCCTATTTTCGGATAGACTAATTTCTTGGTAGAAAAGGTTTGTACACAGCTTTCCTCCTGGATTACTTCTGGAGATTAGTGATGGGGAATGCGGCTGCAGGGGGCTTGGAGCAGGAACCGACTGAGGGACGAGAAGCCAGGAACTCAGTCGGGGCAGCTTCAGGAATGAGTGACCCCGCTTCTACCTTGCAGAAGAAGCAACCGGCTCCCCCCAAACTGCCCATGCCCCCAGAGAAGGAGCTGGAGGAGCGCTTCAATGTGGTGCTGGTGAGTGGCTGCACCTGAGATGTTGCACTTGATGCATTACTAAGGTTAGCTGGTTTTGGGTTAGAGGCTTTGTGTAGTGGTTTGGATTAATAAGCAGGTACACATGAATGTGTTTTGTTTGTCACAGAGTGTAATTCTTCACTGTTTTGAAATATTACACCTGCAAACCATCATTTCATTTGTCTGGTGGGAGAGATACTTTTTTGTGCTTCATGTGTGATCTAGCAACGAGTCCAAAGGCAAATGATTCCTACACTTTTAACATCCTTAAATTTAAGTCAAAAACAGGAATCATAGACTAAATAATGTTAGGATCATTTTGCAAGATTTATGGGTACAGTCTTAGTCTTTCCTTGACTGTGAGGAACATGGTGATTAGTGCCTGCCTGGGGAGCTGGCCCAAAGAGGAAGTTGAGCAACACATTTACAGACCAGAAGACCTGGAAACCAACTGTTGCATCATTCTTTCTTCAGTCTTACAAAAAGTTGGAAAAGATCAAAACTTTTGAAGATTACTTTCGGGACATGGTAAAGGGAAACACATCGAAGGCTTTTGTTTGGTATTAAGAATGCTTAAACTCTCAACTTGTTGATGTTTTTAACCAATAGATAAAACACTTCATATATTCAAAATAATAGTTAGAGATCATATAAATGGCATAGTGAGCATGAGACGCTCTAAAGGGGAATTTCTGTAAAAAAATAAATAAGTGATGTCATGCTGACACTCAGCCTGCAGAGCCTCCATTAACATGAGTAAAGTGCTCCTTGTCATCCATACGTTATCTTAAATGTCATTTTTTTCTCCAGCTTGAGCTTTTCTGTCTACCTACCGCTGGAGAAAATAAAATACACCTTGTGCCTGAAGGTCACATGTAAATGCTGCATTCAGTGTCTGCAGATGTGCAAACAGAAGCAGTTATGTTAGCTCTGCTCCAACTGCTTAAGGATTAAGAAACATCTCTTTTCAACAATAAATAAGTGCTCAATAAACTCGGTTTCATGACTGCACTGCCATAAAGTACATTAATGCTGGTGTTTATATTGTTATTATTAGGTTCAACACAAGGCCTTACATTTTTAAATAAGCCTTGAACCTTGCAGGCCCGCTGCTGATATATGTCATGTAACTTATACAAAATATATATAAACGCCCTCTTCAGATATCACCTAGCAACTCATGCCCCCAACACACACACACACACACACACACACACACACACACACGCCCATCTCCAAGCATGTACCCGTCCACTTGTTAGCATTTTTTAAAATCATGTTGTAGGTGGCGCTCTGCAAAGATCAAACACGTGTGATTTTTTTTTTCTTTGAAAAGACACTTCTGAAAATAACCATGTGGTTTCTGAGTTTCATAACATCTTTACCACTCAGATGATTAACAGTGGTAACCTGTTCCATTTTGTTCCAACTACCCCCCTCTCAGTTTTATGAAAGTATGACATCACTTCCTTTTTTTTTTTAACAAAAACATCCATTGCAAAATCTAGAAAGAGGTAATTCTGTATCCTTCTTTTCTGTGAGAATGTATTTTTTTGAAGTTTGTGTAACCACTTTTTCAAGGAAATGAGAAATGCACCTTCTCTTTTTTATATTGTTTTTATTATTATTACTTTTGCTTTTAGTAAACAATGCAACTGAATATGAACAGTAACCTTAACATGAGGTTGTTGTTTTTTTTAAGGTGTGGTAGTCTTATAAAGACGTAAAGCCAACAGAGCCACCCCTCCCAAGAATAAAGCAGCGGGCTGTTTCCGTTTCTGCTTTTCTCTTTGAGAGCGCAGAGAAAAAAAAAATACAAACATCACCCCTTGAAAGTGCAAACAGTTAGACCTTAAGATCAACGCCCAGTGTCAACTGAAATGATTAGTTTGGTAAAAAAAAAAAAACCATAAATAATACTTCACCTGTTTAATGAAACCATGTATTCACATGACAGATGTTGAGGATCATTCTTGCACATTGTACGTTTTAGATATTATTTGTCCACCGCAAAAAAATCAGCAATTACTTAGTGAATAATGTATGATCCCAAATGAGCTTTATTAGGCTCTTTAGACTGGGGGGGGGGAGTCATCTCTATACAAGGAGGGAGACATTTCACCCTGGGCAGACAAGACAGATCAGAATGAAACAATGCTTCTTTGGCCTGACTGTGTCAACTCCAGAGACGGCTGAGTCAACCTGAACCAAACCGGTGTAGGTGGGGTTGCTGGTGGTATATATGTATATATATATATATGTATATATACCTGCTGGCCGCCCTTGATCTATACATGTAAACCGTGAGTCACCCTTCTGCTCTACTCACAAGGTCGATCTGTGGTTTGGTATATTTGAATATTTATGATTGTATGCAGATGACTGGAAGTCTTGTGTGGAGCTTTAGAAGAGAAAAATGTTCAAGTTTGAAATTGTGAGATTTGGTCGTCTTATTGTCTTTTTCAGAGCTACATGAACTTACCTCCAGATAAACTGAAGCTGTTGAGCCAGTATGACAATGACAAGAAGTGGGAACTAGTCTGTGATCAGGTAAGATTTAACAGGTAAACATTGACAAATGTCATTAAACTGAAAGGATCCTTGCTCTTTTGCTCACACTGGGGAAGAGAACACACACACACACACACACAAAAAACCGATCACCCGAAATGGATGTGTGGTGATAATGTGTGAAACCTTGTAGCACATTCTCTGTGGTGGCAACTCATAGAGGCGTTGTCTTGGAAACAGAGAGCGGTTTGTGTCTGATGTGTTTACTAGCACTGACAGTAATAGCTAGAGATGCTGTGTGCCTGTAAATGTGTCTCAGGTGAAGCCCAACTCTCTGTTGAAAAGATGAACTCAGTCCAAAAAGCCTCTTTTAACGGAGCTCTCTATGAATTCTGCCTCCTCAGGAGCGTTTCCAGGTGAAGAGCCCCCCTTCCACTTACCTGGCTAAGATCAAGAGCTTCTACCAGGATCAAGGAGGAGTGTCTCGCAGAGTCAGTGTCAAGCATAACCTACTTTTCACATTTCGTTCATTTGACACACGGTTACACATGGTTACCTTCTTACCTAATCACAGTGCTGATTTTATTCTCACCCCTGCTGCATCTTTAGCTGAAGAAGCGGATCCAAGAGGCCACCCAGGTCCTTAAAGATTTGGAGATATCACTCCGCACCAATCACATCGGGTAAGACAGAAAAGTGATATTTATGTTACAATTTGTTGTGTAATGTTTATTTAAAAAAAAAAATTCTTATTCATTTTATATTTTTTAAATATAGATTTTATTTTTTAATATTTAAAATTATTTTCAGTTTTCATGTTTTTATCGTGCAATGAAGCGGGCACCCTTTTGTCTGTTTTTCTGCTGCCAGCTGACAGTCTATTAATAGTTTGTGAGTCTGATGGCAGAAATGAGTTTTGCACTGCACATGTTGTCGGTCATATGCACGTGCATATTTGTAAAGCATTGCTTTATAGAGAACAACACAGGGCACCTTTGTTTATTAAATGACGTTTTGAAGTATCGGGATGATTATTGGGCTTTAAACACAGTTTTTTTTTTTTTTAAACTATGTTTTAGGGGAATTGTTGTTGTAAAGTTGTGTGATAGTAGCAAATTAAATCAGAAAATAAAAAAAGTTACAAAACAGTTGCTATTGACAGTTTACTGGAATGACTGGTGACATTACATTGCAGGTCAAACAATACAAGAAAGGTTGAAACAGTATAATCAGAGGGTAATGGCTTGAGTCAGAGTGTGTTAACCTGTTAATGAATCAACATTGCTTTTTAAGAGATTTTTCTTTTTTCTTTTCAAGTATCGCAGTCAGGGTTTATATCCAATCTGAGCACATAATCACGAACAAACATTGGTAAAATATTTCTCTCTGAGTGTTCTTCTTATAATCCACATACTTTATTTCCGTAGATGGGCTCAAGAGTTTCTTAATGACCAGAACAAAGGTTTGGATGTTCTCGTGGAGTACCTGTCCCATGCACAGAGTGACGCCTCGTAAGTAACACTCTTAAGTCACAGATGACTCTCCTTCAAAACAATACTTTATTAACCTGGATGTTTTTGTTGTTGTTGTTGTTGCTATCTCTTTAGGTTTGATGTGGAGAGTTTTGAAAATGGTGGCACCCTGTCAGACAGAGGAAAACCTGTGGAGAGGTCCATGGAAGACTTGACAAAAAGCCCCAGCAGCTCCCAGTCACACGGGATGACCAGAGCTGCTCGCGCTCTGACTGTCAGGTAAGAACAACTCTTAGCATTAATAGATACACCTATGGTCAGACAAGGGAGGGTAATGGTGTAATGGTGAGATATATTAGTACAACAGAGTTGTTCAAATGCAAAATGCTTTGTATTTGCCAGACTGGATCAAAACGATCATCATCCATTTCTCAGGATTTTTTAAAGCTACTTTTTAGGACCATTTTGCCTTCATTGGATAGGACATCTGAATAGATATAGAAAACACTGGGAGAGAGAGGGGGGGGGGGGAGTTGAAAATGCATCAAAGGGTTGACATTGAATCTGAACCCACAGCCTCTGTGACCACAGCCTCTGTGACCACAGCCTCTGTACATGGGGCGCACGCTCTAACCACTGAGCTTAACCTGAACCCTATCTGAGGGATTCTTTATCTTTTAATTTGATTATTTAGGTCCAAAATGTTATCAAACATTATGACAGCGCAAGTAGACCAACCAAATGCTGATGATGTGTAAAATGAATTGTGGCGAGAGATAAATCTATGGGAGCATTTATCTGAACTGTAGCGTGCTCTTTTTCTGCTGCTTCCTCATGAAATTGCATGATCATCGACCTGCTATTGACACCAGCTTCTACTAAAACTAGGACATTCCAACCATCTGGCAAATACCCTGATTCAAAGATATATTTTTTTGGCTTTTTGTGCCTTTATTGGAGAGGCATGACAGTGGATAAGGTCAGAAATTAGGGACAGGGACAGTGGGGAATGGCATGTGGGAAAGGAACCAGTGTCGGATTTGAACCCCGGCCGCCCGCTTTGAGGACTATAGCCTCTGTACATGGGGTGCGCACCCTAATCACTCGGCCAACAGCGCCCCTACAAACTTTTTTTTTTAAATGCATCTTATCAGTTATCGGAATCAACTACAAAACATTTACTCACACAGTAGCTTCTCTATTTTATAAAGCACGTATTCATTTGTTCATATTGATATCCCTCTACAGAATAAGCTCCACTCTAGGGAACAAGATGCATAAGAAGTCCCATACGTCCTACCAGAGAGATGATGTACATGTGTGCATAATGTGTCTGCGAGCCATCATGAACTACCAGGTGAAGCATGAATTGACTGTGTTTGCTTTATTGTGTCTTTTGCTCTTAAAGATGGGGAAAGATTTTTTTTGCCCACTGTTGTTTTACTTATGTGAGCTTTTGCCCCTCATTATACAATTTAAAGTCGTCCCTGAATCTTTGAACACATCAGCTACGTATATGTTGGCCCTAATTTTATCCTTTGGTTTCTTCTCCTTTTTTAAGTCTGGGTTTAATCTGGTGATGACTCACCCTCGCTGTGTCAATGAGATCACCCTCAGTCTCAACAGCAGGAATCCCAGGTTAGTGTCAATGAGTAGATAAAGTTTGTATTTTCTGTCTGTCTGTCTGTAGCCATATCTAACCCTCCTATTCTGCGGCAGGACCAAAGCTCTTGTGTTGGAGCTGCTGGCTGCTGTGTGTCTCGTCAGAGGAGGACATGACATCATTCTCTCTGCTTTTGACAATTTTAAAGAGGTGAAATTTGTTTTTATCAAGTCATTTGCTTTGAATTAAATGACAACTCAGTTTGACTTTGACTGTTGCACGCTCAGTCAAGCCATTGTTCCACACTTCCCCTCTTTGGTAACTCATCTCGCTGCTGACACAATCCAGCCCTCACATGCACTACGGTCATAATCGTTGCACATGGGGAACAGTCATAAACATTTGTGTTGTTCAAATGCAAGTACAGTGCACAGGTTCAAATATATCCTCATTTTTTTAATGTGACTGAGATCAGGTATCTCTTTGTCACGGAAAAGGACTTTTGCATTTACGACTCTCTTACGCCCCCATTCGGACAAAAATAAAAGTGATTTACAAAGTACCATGTTTCAATAAATAAGTTTCCATCTTTTTCAGGTGAGCAGAGAAAAGAACCGTTTTGAGAAGCTGATGGAGTACTTCATCAATGATGACAGCAACATAGACTTCATGGTAGGTCCATAAACATGTCACCTCCACACTGTCTGACTTTTTTTTAACAGCTACAGAGAGATGAGATTGTGGATGTTCTTCAGAAATAATCCCCCATTATGTCTGTTTCCAGGTGGCCTGCATGCAGTTTATTAACATCGTGGTCCATTCAGTGGAGAACATGAACTTCCGAGTTCATCTACAGTATGAGTTCACTCACCTCGGGCTGGACAAATATCTAGAGGTGAGTCTGTATAAACGTCTCAGAGTAAACTGCTGGTGTCTGCAGCTCAGTCCTTATCAAGGGTCAAAAGTTAGAGCTGCTGTAGTTGATACTCTTTAAATCACAACAGATCCAGCCACAGAGTGAAAAGGGGGCACCTGCAGCAATGAACGTGTTCAGTGAAAAATGTCTTAAAGGCACAGCACACCATTCAGCACCCAAAAGAATAAAAATACATTTGCAATAATTACACAATTATTCTTTTTAATGCCAATCATAAGATTTATTTTGTTAAAGTTATTATTATCTGTGTTCATGTGAAAGGGTCTGAAGGTTACAGAGTCAGAGAAGCTGCAGGTGCAGATCCAGGCTTACCTGGACAATGTGTTGGATGTAGGAGCCCTACTGGAGGACGCTGAGAACAGAGGAGGGGTGCTGGAGCACGTGGATGAACTGCAGGAGCACAACTCACAGGTCAGACACATAAATGGAAAAAAAAAAAAAAAATGAACATGAATTGTAAAAGTTGTGATGTTGAAGGACTGTTGCCTGTGTCTTAGCTGAGCGGTCGGCTTCAGGAGATCGAGAATCTGTCGGGAGAGAGGATATCTGAACTGGAGACTCAGCTCATGCAGGCCACCAAGGAGGCCGAGCTGCTCAAAGTAAGTATGCCAGGATCTATGTGTAATGACACAGATAAGCCAAGGTGAAGCATTCTCACATTGATTTGTTATTAATGAGTGCAAAGGAGTGAGTCTTTACATGATCTCAATAATCTCAATTAAGAAGTACATTCAAATCAAATCACCTTCAGTATAACATTAAAACGAGGAATTGCACTTTTACCTGCAGATGATTATCCATAGATGACCCTCAGCCTATAGGTAGCAGTGTTTGTCCACACTCAAATATCTCTCCATATAACAACCATGTTTACATTGTCAGGACATTTTGAACAAACTTTAATTAAGTCTTAATAAATCAGTTTTTTCTCTTAAAGCACCTCCACGAGGTTAACATTTTTTTATCTAGAGTGAGTTTTTTCTGGTAAAATATAACTTTGTCGTATACTTTCAGAATCAGAATCGGGTTTTATTGCCAAGTACATTTACACATTCAAGGAATTTGACTTGGTGTATTGGTGTTAAACAATTAACAAGGAAATACAGCAGAACTAGCAACAACTTAAATAATACAGTATAAGAAGCTATTACAATATATAAAATAGCATTTAAAAATGTAAAATATAAAAAATTAAAAACACAAAATGTACAAAAGGTGCAATGTAGGAGCTGTGCAGTGGACTATGAGAAGAAAAAAAAACTTTGTGTGCTTCAGAACATGTCTTCTTCAATTCTAAAGAAAGACTGTTTTTGTGCACCCTGTGTTTACAGTTTTGTGTTTTTCAGGAGAGTCTGAGAGAGTCCTGTTCTCAGGTCAGCTCCTTGCAGCAGAGAGAGCGAGAGCGGGAGCTGGACAGGGAGCGGGAGAGGGACAGGGAGCGTCTGAGCACCTTCGCCCCTCAGATGTCCTCAGAGCTGGAGCAGAAGATCCAGGAGCTGCAGGACAAAGGGTTGATTCGACTGGGACGCAGCGCCTCGGGAGGTCTGGACATCCAGGTGGTGCCTGTGACGGTGGTCGAATACCTCCAAGCACCGGCCTCAGCTGACCCTCCTGCTGCTGCGTCCTCTGTCACTGATTCTGAATCCCAACAGACCAGCCATTCAGGCCCTCCACCTCCACCTCCCCCTCCACCTCCTCCTGGGGGACCAGCGTCTGTTGCCTCTCCACCTCCACCTCCACCTCCGCCACCTCCACCCCCACCTCTACCAGGAGCTCCCCCACCTCCACCTCCTCCTCCTCTTCCCGGTAGTGGACCCCCACCTCCTCCTCCTCCTCCTCCTCCTCCTGGTTCTGGACCCCCACCTCCCCCTGCCCCACCTGGTGGCGGACCCCCACCTCCTCCTGGAGCACCAAATGCTCAGTCTGGTAAGCGTTTTTGATTTTAAAAAAAAGTGTGGAAAGTTGTCAAGAGTCAAGTTCTTATTCATTTGTTTTTTTCTTTCTTCAGGGCTCAAGACAAAGAAACCCATTCAGACCAAGTTCAAGATGCCTTTGTTAAACTGGCAGGCCTTAAAACCAAACCAGGTGACAGGCACAGTCTTCAATGAACTGGATGACGAGCAGGTCTTAGGGGTAAGAAGATGCCACCTCTAATCTTTTTTTAAAATGTTCACTCTACTGTTTTTTTCTTTTAGAAAACGTGGCCTTTAAAATGTCTACATCATGTTTAACTTCCTGCATCAGGAGCTGAACATGGAGATATTTGAGGAACAGTTTAAGACTCGGGCACAGGGTAATCCAAAAGACCTGGCCAAGATCAACAAGAAGGTACTCCAGAGGGCCCCCAGCAAGACCACCCTGATTGACGGCAATAAGGCCAAGAATCTGGCCATCACTTTACGCAAGGGGGGGATGAACCCATCAGGACTCTGCACCGCTATCGAGACGTATGTGCTTTACTGGAGACCTTCCCCCTTCTCTCTAACACGTTCCAACTGGATGACTATCGTGACTCTTTTTCTACAGGTACGACCAGCAGTCTCTGTCCGTAGACTTCCTGGAGTTACTCGAGCACTTCATACCGTCAGATTTCGAGATGAAGCTGCTTCTGAACTACGAGAAAGATGGGCGCCCGCTCGAGGCACTGACTGACGAGGACCAGTTTATTTTACGCTTTGGGAAGATTCCTCGTCTAAAGCAGCGAATAAACACTCTCATCTTCATGGGCAACTTCCCAGAGACTGTCAAACACCTGCAGCCGGTCAGTTTGTCAAATATATTACGTTCATTATTGACTGGCCTCTGAGAATACTTTAGAAATTGAGGGTTCTCATTTTGTTTTGACCTCACCCACAGCAACTGAACTCCATTATTGCTGCATCAATGTCCGTCAAGTCTTCAGCCAAACTGAAGAAGATCTTAGAGGTAATTAAAGGATAACATGACATGCACGTGTATCTTCTATGTCTTTTGATTTTTCTCACAAGTCTTCTCATGTGTTCCCTTCCAGATTATTCTCGCCTTTGGAAACTACATGAACAGCAGTAAAAGGGGCGCCGTTTACGGGTTTCGGCTGCAGAGTCTGGACCTTGTAAGTAGCATTTTGTTCTTCTACAAATCAAAAGTTCAAGCAATAAGCATTAGAATGACCTTGAAGAGTCTCATGCTTTTAGCTGTTGAGTTATTTTAAAACTAATGAAAACTTACCAACGTCGCCTTTTGTAGCTGTTTGAGACCAAATCGACTGACCGCTCCCAGACGTTACTTCAATTCATCACCAGCATCATCCAGGAAAAATACCCCGACTTGGCAGATTTCCACACCGAGCTACACTTTGTAGACAAGGCAGCACTTGGTATGTTAACACTAAATAAATCAAGGTCGTCTGTTCTGTAACCTGTGATTGAAATTGAGATTTGCTTCACACTTACTGGTGTTGTTGCTCTGCAGTATCACTGGATGGCATTCTTCAGGATATCCGCTCATTAGAACGAGGAATGGAGATGGCAAAAAAGGAATTCCTGGTGCAGGATGACATTCCTGTGCTGAAGGATTTCATTAAAACCAACAGTGAGCAGCTGGAAACTTTCATCAAAGACAGCAAGACAGCACAGGTTAGCCTTTCACACAACTCTGATCACATAGATGTCTATCTTCCTTTGGATGTATTTTTCATCCAGTTGTTGTTGTTCTTTCTCTCTCTCCAGGAGGCGTACTTATCTGTGGTGGAGTATTTCGGTGAGAACCCCAAAACCACACAGCCTTCCATGTTTTTCCCGGTGTTTGTACGCTTGATAAGGGCCTATAAGGTGAGCACGTGCGCTAGCTCTCTGATACTCGTGCATAACAAACGCTGCATGTAAGGCTAACTGTTTTGCCCTGGATTAAACACAGGCAGCACTGCAGGACATCGAGCAGAAAAAGAAAATGGAGAGAGAGAGCAAAGAGGGAAAAGACACCGTGTCTCCAAACAAGCCTGGGGCTCAAAAGGTAAACGATTTTCTGAAATTAAATATCCAATGTTTTTTTATTCCCAGGTATCATTTTAATAGCTTTTGGGTTATTTCAAAGGTCAAGTTGCTTGGGAATGCTACATACAGTGTAAACCAACAAATCTGCAGTTACAACACATGTAACTAAAGCTCTGAGATGGTTGTTTCATTAATCTTCAATGCTTCTTTTGATTCTTGCACCATAAGGGGCCTATGATGCCTAAGATGCCACAGATGGACCTGATAGCTGAGCTGAAGAAGAGGCAGGTGAAACCACAGGTACGCGAAGGGAAGGATGGCGCCTTGGAGGACATCATCACAGGTACGGTAACACGATTCCCCCTGCAGGAGATGATTGGAGAGGTTTTAAGCATGTGTGCTGCATGTTAAGACGTCTACGGGATGTTGAAACTTGCCTTGTCTTTTCCCCCCGACTCAGATTTAAGGAACACACCGTTCAGGCCGACAGATGGTCGTCGGCCGGCACAGCGCCAGGACACTTGAGCTACTTCTGTTCAAAGACTTTTTTTTTTTAAATAATGAAACGGAACCACTTATAAGCATACAGATAAAAGAACAGGATTTAAACTTTCTGTATATAGTTTATGAAACATATCTATTAAGCGATTTGGCAGTGTGTATTTTTGCAAACATTTTAGCGTGAATTTGCTGTGTAAATAGAGATTGAATTATTGAATATTTCTATTAAAAACGTCCATGAATTTGATTTCAAATCTGTTAAAAAAAAACAAAAAAACTATTTTGATTATTACTGTGTTGCCTCATGGCTTTGTATGCTCTAAATTTGTCGTGTTGTTATCTATTCAGTATCAAGACAAACTTCACTTTAAATAAACACACTTTTGAACCAATTACTTTTGTTTTTCTTTACAAAATGAGAGTTTTTCCACAGTGTGAAGGGTTTATAAAGCAAGATGAGACGCCACCAGTGTACAAGAGAGCTGCACTTTATTGGACACACAATCACAGCAAATTATGTACAAAAGAAGGCAGGGTCAACTGCCGACTGTCTTCTCACAGGAAAAACACACATTTCTCACAGAATATCATGGCATCCACACTGATAAATTAGTATCTCCAGTGTCAGTAGGCTTTTAAATTTATATATTATCATTATATTATAGATCTATTTTCTGTATTATTTTTGTTCTTATATCACACTACTCTACAAGTGGGAGAATCACTCAGTGGAAAGAGTGCGCCATCACTGGTGGCTTCTCTGGTTGGGGTGCGTTCAAGCATTCCGAATCCTTCTAGACATTCAAACACTCTCGGCCACTATCATCATCCTCATGGTCACATAACGTCACAGTAAGACTGAGCATGCCTGTGTCACAGATACCCAAACATCTGTCTCATTCCTCCGTGTTTGGAAACCACTTTTTCTCTTTCTCTCTCGATCTCATTTTCTTGAAAAAAACCATGTAGACAACATTTTTTTTTTCGACTGCACCGTGCGATTGCTTTGAGACTATTCATGCATTGTTTTGTATATACCTTTTGTACCCTTTGCCATAGTTTATTAATAAAACATCTTCTTTTGGACATAACAATTTGAAGAACTCGCTAGGAATGACTCGGCCTATTTACAAGTCAATTTTGTTTTTCTACTTTTGATGCCAAGACTTTTGAACATCCACACATTCATGTAAAAACCTCATATACATACTATATAGAATGTAGGTTCATTATAAAAAAAGATAAAATGGCAAAGAGGAGACCAAACTTTAAATTCATACAACTCTACATGAAGTCCCTTACTGACCCATCTTGGTGGCTTGAATATCTTTTTGTGGTTTAGCTTTGTATGCTACTTAGAGCCTCTCAGTGCAACAACTGGAGCTAAACAAAATATACTTCCAACTGTTGTGAAGGTTAAGAGCCTGCTGTCTCTGAATGCTGAGCACTGAGCATCAACATTCACATTTCTACCACTCAGGTCCACATGCAAACATGACACAGAGGGACATTAAAGCCATATACTTTCTTTTGTCAAAGCAGCAAGGCTCTGTGTAAAGCCTTTGAGCCATAAACTGACCTTTCACAGTAGTACCCATGATACATCTTTGTTTGGGACCATTCCTTCCTCACTAATACCGGCTGAATCACAAATACAGGATGGGGTAAAACAGAACAAACTAATAAAATACCCCCCTCCAAAAAAAACAAAAAAAAACACAGAGCACAGGTTCAGAAAGCAACCCCGTCAAACAAAAAAAAAACTTGTAGCAAAATAAGTCCCTAAGCACAGGCACTGGTCCAGCGTCTCACACCTCATAAGAGATCCTTCACATAAGGAGGCGAAGGTGCGACTGAGCTGGACAAGCGTTTTCAGGGACAAGCTTGATCATAAATCAAAATGACATAAACCCTTAATCAGTGTTCATAACGAAAAATCCTAGAATTAAAAAAAGGAACATCAGTGTATTTTACAGAGAGTAACTGTTATCTATACAGATATTTTTAAACAAATATAAAAATGTTCTGTGTATGAATAAATAATCTCAGTGTGAAATGTAATATCTCTGTCAATGACTTAAAAAAGAAAAATCTGTACAAAATGGTCACTAATATATAAAAACTGAAGAGATGATGACATTGTACAGTATATAATTGAATCTAGGCCTATATATATATCACACTTTTCTTCACAATTATAATATCATACACAAACATCTCACTTAGATATATTTATAGATGTATATTTCTTCTAGTTTTCATTTCAAGTTTGCATGAGTTTTACTGATTGCCAGGGGCATCCACCGTGAGTGTCTTCAACATGCCCTCCAAAGCCTCCGGCCGTGTTGAAATCACAGCCAACTAACACTTGTCTCGAGAATATTATTCCAGGGAGCACTATCACGCATTTCTCGGAGGTTTCATCTCAGACTTAACTTGGGGGAAAGCGGCCAAGCGTGAACACTTCCTCCCCAACGCTCACCAGACGCGATTGCAGCGGATTTAACTCCGAGAGTTATGGATTGAGTGTGGAACAGCATGAGTAAGTGAATTCCTTTCATTTGACTTCACTCAATATGAAACCCAGGGCTTGAACCTGCCTGGCAGAGCTACAGAGCGCCCACGGTGAGGCTTAGAGTCGCAGTGCTGTGAGCCTTTTGCACATTGTTAGAAATCAGGGAGAGTTTAGTCAAATGCCACCGCTGCAACCTGACACACTCTGCATTTCAAGTGCTCTTTTCTTTTGCCGCGAGAAAATGGGAACAAGCCCATTCCCGCAGACTCTTCTTTGGGTAAAAGTGTTATTCTGTCATTGCTGCTGATCTAACGCTGTACTAGAAGATCATGTGGGGATTCCTGGCAAGAACAAAGTCTTAGAGGCACTGGGAGAAACATGGTAGCAGGTCCTTGCAGACAAACAGGCCTCCCTCAAAGGCAAAGACCACTGCCTTGGTGCAATTGTAAGAGTGCTAATAACATACTGAACACTTTCACTGTTCATGAATCAAGGCCCATTAAACCTTATCCAAGGCTAGCCTGAACTGACTGGTGTTCATTTCACAGACCAAAGACAAAGCAAAGTGAAAGGGGCTAGGGAAAGAGCAGCCGCTTATTGGCTCTCTGACTGTCAGACACTTCCTCTCATCTCTTTGGGTCTTTTATATCACAAGCCCCCTCAATGGCCTTATTAAAGTAGCCTTCAAACACATGTCCCCAAACTAATCCCCTCTCCTCAAGCTGCCGACTCTTTGACACAAGCTCCTTTTGCGCATGTTTTAATCTCAATGCCACAAAGAATTGATTTCACACAGTTATTCTAGAGAACGTCTGAGAAGAATATCACTTCTGTGTCTGTGACTGGCTGTTCAACCTTGTCGCCTCCCCAAGTGGGCAGCCTTAAGGCGACTACGCAGGAAAGGGAGATTCAAAGAAAAGGTTCCTTGTGCAGAGTGTACGCTTAAGGAATCACTGGCAGGCCTTTGATGTGCTTCAACTTCAACTGCTGTTGCTAAGGCCAACTAGAGGCCGAACAATCAAGACTGTTTCCATGTTTAACAGGAGGAAAAAGAAACCAAATGAAGCAACAGCAATACTGTCTCACAGTAAGAAATATCAGGGATCTTCTTTTCTTCCTTGAAGAAACATTTGGGGCTTTGTGCTTGTCACAGTTAACCAGATTCAAGGGGTCAAAATTAGAGGAAAGATTTGCCTATTTAACAGGAAACACTCAGGGGTCAAAATGTACTTGATATTCCCAAATATGTGCTGACTAACCTTCTTTTCATTTCAAACACTACTCAAAAGTTGAAACAGTGTGAGAGGTGTTTAAGTGCGATCATTTCACTGCTGTGGAATTTGCATTTGTGGAAATGCATTTTGTTCTTGTTCAAAGACGTTACCGTGTTTTCGAAATGAGACCTGCAAATTGCTGAAAACTTTGAAAGCTTCATCCCAGCGGATAACCTTTTAAGTTCAAAAGCAACGGATGTCTCGTTAGCAACTACTCCATCCGTCGGATACTTACAAGAGTGAAATCGTGTCCTGTTTGATGTGGCAAATTGAAGCAGAATGCTCTTTTTTCAGTTATGCGACAGCTGTGACTTAAAAAAACGATTCATCAGACACTTGGTGGCTGAGACAAAAACGTGTAAAATCCATGCTTCTGGAAACAGCTTCATGTGTGACAGATGTGTGTGTGTGTGTTGAATATCACTGTGTGTGCTATAGAAGGGTTTTTCATGTCAGGCGCTGAAATGCAAGAGCAACCTGTAGTCTTACTGCAGAAACATCCTGATTGTCATAATTAATTAACATTGATTAATTAATACACATATATAGTTATCCATCAATGATAAAAGTTTTACTATTGGCACCCCCCCCCCCCCCTTGTTGTGTCACTGTTCCTCCAGTTTCTGTTTTCAATAGAAAATGTGCTGATGTTACTCTACTTGCTACAATGTGCTTTTTTTCAAGTTAAAAGGGAGTTTTAAAATGTAAAATCTTCAATAATTTGTTCTTAATTTTTGATGCAATGTTTTCTTTTTTTTTTTGGAGTGATGGATGTAAATATTCAAACAGTACGGCAAGAAATCAAAGCAGGCTCTCAGATCAGACACTGGTCTTGCAACAACTCGTTACAAAGTGTGAACGAACAGAGGGAAAATATAGCACCAGGTAAGAGTTTCAAACACAGGCCACACAAGAAAAAAAAAAAAAAGAGGTGCCACGAACGCCCCTTCAACACAAAACAGCTTTTAAACCACTATCACCTTGATCTACTTTAAACTTTTTTTTGTGCACATTCTGTCAGGTGATGCAAGTAACTGAGAGCTATATTACCCTGAACACACACAACGACGGGACTCACTTGATGATTATTGCAGCTCCATTTTCTATGATAAAAGTCACAGTCTGAAAAAAAAAAGATTTCTACTCCACTAACATCCCATAGAGTGAGGGTACAGTGTGCACATGGCTGCTACTGTCAGTAAACCCATCCAGACCATTTCAGCTTAGAGCCTTAGAGCAGGCCACGGATAAGGAGGGGAGGCCCCTTTTGTTGAGAAGAGGCCTCGTTTGTGTGCTCTCTTACTTGCAAACTGGCAGTATAACGTTGTGGGAGAACTGCAGAGGAAATATGGAAACCAGACCAGAGCTGGAAAAACCCTCCAAGAAAAAAAAAATGTGTCCAAGAAGAAGAATGTGACCGTGATCATTTACAGTCCAGTAGTTCTTTCAATTGAAATATGAAGACTGCAAACTGAAAACGAGGCCAGAAGTAGAGAGAAAGAAGAGTGAAATACTCCTGAAGCAAAACAAGACTCCAAAAAGAGAAACTGATGGAATTTTCTATAATAATTTTATCTTCATGGTCATGATGTGATGGTGCTTGAATCCTCTTATATCCTCATCATCCTTATCACGGAGAGTTTCCAGGGGTGAGATCCTTCTTCACAGGCTCACTGCCGCCCTCCTTGCAGTTGTCGAGGCTGTAACCGCTGCGCTTTAGAAGCCCAGACGAGAGGCTGAGGGGACTCAAAGGGGTGGGAGAGGAGGGAGAGAGGGAGGGAGTCGGAGTGGTTGGGGAAGAGGACGAGGGGGAGGGAGTAGCAGGGGGAGTCGGGGAGGAGGACTGGCTACTTTGCAAGGTCAAAGAGGAGGCTCGCTGCTCTCGTAGAAGGCGGTGATGACGGATGGCGGAGGAGAGGAGCAGGGCTTCAGCGCTCAGGCCGGCAGCTGACAGGCTCGCCAGCAGGGCCTTCGCTTGGATAGGGGAGGCCGTCAAGGAGGGAAATGACCCATCCTGGGGGTATTTCCTCAGGCCAGGGGCAAACCCTGCTGCAGGAGAGGGCACTCGGCCTGAGAAAATGCCCGTTTTGATACCAGAGAGGTATGGCTCCATACTGCCGCTGGTGCTGTTGGTCCCCAAGGCCTTCAGGGAGAGCAGGGCCAAAAGAAACAGGGAAGGGGAGGGGAGGTTTCAGGGATCAAAGGGGAAATCATGAGAGTTAAAGTCTGAAAATTGACTGGGCACTGTCCCCTGCAGCTCCTTCCCTTCCCATTACAGTCAAACATGCCCGTGCATGCATGCTTGCACACACACACACACACACACACACACACGCACACACAAGCTCACACTCTTCCACTAACACACACAGACTGGGGTTCAGTGTAGATTTTGGAGGGGCAAAGTAAAAGGGGCAGATGGATGTGTGTAGCTCTCCATTTGGGTTAACAGGAGGAGGAGGAGGAGGAGGAGGAGGAGGAGGAGGAGGAAGTTGAAGAGGCTGGACACGCACAGGTCGCTCACTGCTGCAGGGTCACACGAACAGTAGGTGGGGTGTGGTTGGCCGCAGGCACAGGTGTCAGAAGAAACATGTAGTGGAGGGGGAAGGGGTGAGGGAAACAAAACAAGAGACACAGGAGATTGTTATTCAGGTTGATATCAGCATGTGTGATGCAAGCCATGAGACAGGCTGCCATCTACACATGACGACCAAACCACTGATAAATACAGCTTCTGTCACAGGGGGCAACACTAACATACATACAAATAAATACAAACTTACACCGTCGTTAATCACCTTTATTTTGACATTTGTTTTAATGACGTTTTCTCATTAAAAAATGCAAAATACGTTTATGGACAGACAGCCGCATACTTTCAGTCTCATGTAATGCTGGAAAGAGTCATTAGATGGCACTGTTCAAACAGTATGAAACTTGCTTCACATTCACAACATGTGTGTCTCTGGTTTGCAGGTAGGTGGAAATGAATGCATCTGTCGGAATAGGTTGATGTATTTTGCTCTGACTGTCCCCTCGACCTAAAACCTTACCATTACTGTACAATATTTCTACACAACAGGGATGCTCTTTTTTATGTTTTCTTGTAAGAAGCAGGGGCAGTGAAGTTTTTGCTGCGGCTCTAAAAGTTTTTAAATGTGTTTGTTTAGGGATTATGAGGATTAGTTCTGAATAAAGAAGAGCAAGTGTGCTGGTCTGGACTGTGCTCCTGGTAGGCTTACACCTGCTCTGGTGAAGCTCCAGCCTGTGCTCCCAACCGTCCCTGGAGAGCGCGGCTGTTCCTTCTGCTCGAGGAACTCCTCTCAAGCCTGGCCGACACGTTTATTCTGGTCTGTGAGTGCTGCAGAGCAGCCATCCTTCATCTCTTGAACTCAAAGCTGCCTGCCAAATGACAGCCCCACAGGAAAGGCCTTCACAGCCCCCACATCATGCCCGCTACCTTTAACTAGCCTGTTTTACCGCCAGAAGTAATAAGAGGCCAAACGGGAAATGGAAATGGGGTTTTTGCAGCATGAAAGTGATTCACATTGTCATGCCCTTCTTGATCTGCTCCAAAGCAAACGGACAGAAATTGTGGCTTTGAACTGTCTGTTTTTATACAGCACACTGAATTGAAGGATCCTCATGCTTGGAATGCTTTAATACCTCAGAGTAAAGCTCTGGTGAGCAGACAGCCTGAGCACAGCAGCATCCAGCATCATCAGAAAGGCTGTGCTAATTTTCTCACCGACAGTTAACAAAACGGGATTACAACAGAGCCGAGACTGACAAAGGAACCTGATGCCTCGCGGAAAAAGATGAAAATGAATGTGACATGTTGTGCTCCAAGGATCAGGCTTCATTGGTATACATTATTTGAGGAGAGCAGCAAAAGGGTAGAAAGGGATAACACCTGAAATCTGCCACACCAGGTGATACAGTACCACACATCTCAATACTCTGATTAGATGAACAGAACGTGTTCAATCACGCAGCATGTTTTTTCTTGATGACCATAAAAGAGTGATGAAGGTGTAAATGCTTAACTCAGGACACATATAAAACCGAAAAAGGGATGTCTTAAAGATGTTTAACTCTCCCTCCAGCTGGTGTTCATGAAATGTTAATGTGCACCAGCTGCCTTTCATTGAACTGTGGGGAAATGTTACTGTCATTGGTTGGATAATTCTACTTATGTTAAAGGTATCTATATATATTCAGAGATATTACTGTATTATGTGGGTCTTGGCGGTCAGTAAAGATCAGTTAAAAGAGCATAGAAGCGTCAATCCTCCTTTGGCCAGAGAGAACAAGAGTGAAAAACAGCACAGGGAACTAGAGGGGGGGGGGGGGGGGGGGGGGGGGGAGAACTTTGGATCATCACCTTCAACTGTTGGCTGAGCAGAGAGGTCACCCAGGGTGGGCACGTCTGCTTGTCAGAACAATAATATCAGTCAAAACTGTGATCAGCAGGTGTTTGTTTGAGGGGGCGATAAGAGTGAGACGAGTGCTGTGTGAGGTTACATCTCGATAATATTGGATTATATATTGATCAAGTACAGGCAGATTCTGGAAGACTGTGATTGTTTGGGGATTCTGCATGAATATGTTTTTCAAAGATAACCTGCTAACTTTTTGGCTGTGAAAAGGTAGCTCATGGACATATTGTCAGCAGAAGCTCTTAATCAGCTTCAAGAGGTTGTTTGCAGGTGAGCCAGCCGACCTCCACGATTTGATGAGATGAGTTGCAGATCGTCAGCATGTTCTTGCAGCATGCTTCACGCTCAGCTGTTTCATTGCACTGAATTTAAAAGTATTTTGTAATCACAGTTTGCTCCATCCATCTGTAAGCTGAATAGTCATGGTGTGTGCTGTTTTCTCTGCTTTGACATTATAAAGACATCAGGATTCTGACCAAGACGGAGCGATTTCAGATGTAACAGATTGTAGAAACCAATGACACAGCACCAGATCATCTTCCAAAAGCTTTGGCATGCTGTCATCTGAAACAGCTGAACAGCAACTTTCCGTTCTGACACTTAGCTCTCAGCGTTCACTCACTGTCCCTAGCACTTTCACACATGCAGCTTCTCTCCACAATCACTCTTTTGAAGAGTTTGTGGACATACAGTGGCATACAACGTGAGTGAAATAATGGGATCAATTCTGCTTTCATTAACCAAGAGAAGGCATGGACTCTGTTTTGAAATCAAAGGAAATGAGAGAGACTGGTAGGCAGAGGGAAAAGGAGAAAGAGGACAGCATGGGGAGATTGAAGATTGCAGGAAGCGGAAGTAGGAAAGAGACATTAAAAGGAGGAAACGTAAAAGACTTATGGATTTGGAAAGAGAACTGGCCTCTTCATATTGAATAATCACTGATTGCCAGAGACTGAAGGGGGAGATTATTACATGGCACTGCAGAGATTACTCCCAATCTTCTCTCAGTCTGAGGCGACCCAAGCCTCATTACTTCCCCCATCTCTGCAGTCTCTCCCTCTACGCCAAACGTGTCCTAACTCTGCAATTTTCCAGAATGAACTGACTTCTGAATTCTACGTCATATTCTGTGGGGTATGCAGGTTTTAGGTCCACTTCACTGCTCCTGTTATTTTTTCAAGTTACTGACATTAAGGTTTTTTTTTCCCCCCTCACTGTGCACTGGGATGGTGCAAAACCTTCTCTTTCCTTTATTGGACTGACATGCTTCAACAGTTCAATTTTCTTGCCTCCTGGGACATCTAGCATCATTACGTCCAGTCCATTTTTTTTAAAAATCTCATCTATAATGCAAACATGCTGGCGAATTAAAAAAATAGAAAAAAGTTGTCGAGCCAGCAATCGGGCAGACATAAATGTCGGACAAAAAAATGTACAGAAAGAAGTTTTAGCAAAGGGTTTGCAAGGTCTCTGCAATCAGACTTCAGTTATATTAAGTCTTAATACCAGTTATAATGAAATAATAAGCCCCAGGCATTAAGTGATGTAGGTCTCTGCTACTAAAAGGACTTCTCCTTGTTTTACATTTTCACAACTTGTACAGGTCAGTTATGGTAACGTGTAACTCAAAGTAAGTTATTTTAACTTTACTATAATATTACTATAATTAGAGACAGTTTAAGACTGTATGTTCAGTTAATCGTGAAGGTAATTGATGAGCTAATCTACTGTCACCTGTTGGTCTATGGAAAACAATAAACCTTTAGAGGACACTTTGACCTATTTCAAACAAACCCATGATGTTGAGATTTACATAATTATTTGATATTGGCATTTTTAGAAGGAATCATCATCAGCTAAAAAGTAAATTAAAACACAACGACTGTGTCAAATAGAAAGGTGAGCTGGAGCATGGTGGGGATGTGCAGAGGCTCCCTGGAACAAGTAGAGGACTTGAGTGGAGGTGAAGAGTGATGGTAATGGTTATGGCCAATTCATACTGGATTTCGAGTGTAATTACAGAGCGACTGTGCCACCACCTTTATAAGTAATTATCTTTTAAAGTCAGGAACAAGGTCGAATAATTTGTCGTTGTAATAAGAGAGAAAAACTCTTCATCGTGCACGGGTCATTACTTCTCTTTACCCCAACTTCAGACAGAGTGCATGATATGAATGATCAGTCTATTTTATAACCAGTCATCTTCAGTTTTATGACTGTTACACCCCTATTCTGTTGAAGGTTTTTTTTTATAGCACATGGAAATTTGTGGCCATCGCTTCAAAACTGAAAAAATGTGAGTCATACTGAAAAAGTTGGGGAAAGTACCGTACAGTCCAGCAGTACAAATGCTACAAGATCAAGAGTGATTGGCCCCGACAGTCCTAATATGAGACAGTACCTGCTGCTGGCCCTGGATCTTCATGAAGTCGTCTCTTTTGCTGCTTTTGGTCTTATCTGTGCTGTTCTGCTGCAGGTGCTTCAGTTTGGAGGCAGCAGAGGAGAGTTGAACATCCCCACCACCAGAACTGTTCCCTCCCTGAGGAGAGGAGAGGAGAGGAGAGGAGAGGAGAAGGAGAGGAGAGGAGAGGAGAGGAGAGGAGAGGAGAGGAGAGGAGAAGGAGAAGGAGTAGGAGAGGAGAGGAGAGGAGAAGGAGAAGGAGAAGGAGAAGGAGAAGGAGAAGGAGAGGAGAGGAGAGGGAGAAGAGAAGGAGAGAAGAGGAGAGGAGAAGGAGAGGAGAGGAGATGGAGAGGAGAGGAGAAGGAGAGGAGAGGAGAGGGAGAAGAGAAGGAGAGAAGAGGAGAAGGAGAGGAGAGGAGAGAAGGAGAGGAGAGGAGAAGGAGAAGGAGAGGAGAGGAGAAGGAGAAGGTGAAGGAGAAGGAGAGGAGAGGAGAGAAGAAGGAGAAGGAGAAGGAGAAGGAGAGGAGAAGGAGAGGAGAAGGAGAAGGAGAAGGAGAAGGAGAAGGAGAGGAGAGGCAGAGGAGAGGAGAGGAGAGGAGAGGAGAGGAGAGGAGAGGAGAGGCAGAGAGAAGTGTTAATCAGAATGTTGTACTTTTTATTCCTCTTCTACAGTGCATTCAGTTTACGCCTTAAACACGCATAAAACTATACAGAGTTTGATTTCAGCAAGCAAGTCTGTCTCCTGAGACCAATGAGGATTTTTAAGATCAGAGCTTGTAGCTGATAAAACCCAACAATCCACTTCACAGAGTTTCAGCATCCATCAACAGGAAGTGACAGGGACCAGAATATAGAAACGCAGCATCAAAACTGACGTTGCATAGCCTGATCCAAGCAGCAGTTTGTTTAATGATCTCTCCTGCTGAGTTACTCTGTCACCAGTACACACACACACACACACACAAAATGTAAAGTCCAATTTCTTCTAACTCTGCCTCTTGTGCAAACAGAGACATGAGCTGAAGAGAAACTGTTGTAAAGCCAGTTTTTTTTCAGCCTATTCTTTTTCGGTGTTTGAAATGCAGAAAGAAAATCACCTGTATATTTGATGCTTGATGGATATATCCTTGTTCTAATGTGCTAATTAACACTGAACTGTAATGGGAGATTGCTTGTAAGTGTGAATTAAGTGCGCTGATGAATGAGTGTTGGACACGAGTAGGTAGAAGGGTCATGTTGAAAAGATGATCGTGGTTGAAGTTGAAGTGATGAAATAATGCGTGAAGACTCTGTAATCCTGAGTCGTGCTCACGGGAATGCTCCCCGCCTCTACATCAGAGGGCTGAAACTCACCATGACAGTGGGACTGTCAGAGATTGCAGCCCTGCCCTGAGTGGGCTTCTACATTCAGAGCAACAGGGAATTCTACCGAGCTGTGAAGACACCGTGCTGTAGCTGCAGCTGACCCAGGAACGCAGTAATGCTTTTGATTAGCACTAATCTGCTGCTGAGCAAATGGTCAAATAAAGGTGAGTTTAAAGACAGGTACTTACAATGTCTGCTAATAGAGTTTTACATGTGGTCATTAGAAGAATAAGGAATGCTTTTTACATCTGGTATAAGAGGATTTCTGTTCTTATAGAGGCTGTTTAAAATGATTTTTCACGCACTATGTTTTTCTTAATGATATTTCTTTACCTGGAAGTAATGACTAAAGTTATTTTTTCTTCATGTGTTCTAAAAAAATCAATACATTTGTAGTATCTTGATGTGTGAAATGAAAAGGTGACACAGTACATAAAAGACGTTTGGAAGCACAGCAGCTGATGAACCTTTACAGATCATCGTTTTGTTTAAAACCATTTCTAAAAGCAAGAGAATTGATTTCAACACTGAGCAAAGATGAGAAGACAGATTTAGTTTGATAAAGCTGACAAATCAAAAAGAAGAGGAAATAAGGTAAATTATCTCCACGGTGTTTTTTATTGCCTGTTTGTTGTCACAAACAGGGTAAACTAGCTCTGATTTACACACAGAGAAGCAGATGACAGAACAAATCAGTAAAGAAACAATTAACAACTGTGGGCTCAGCAGGAAAGCAGCCCGAGTACTAATCACAGAACAGACAGGAAGGGAGGAAGTCTGTTGTCTGTCCCTAATTATATATTTCGATTTTCTGAAACAATCAGTGGACAATTTGGTTTGGGGAGCAGACATCAGAAGCTCAAAAGTGAACCCAGAGAGAAGCAGCGAAGAAAGACAACAGAGCATGCTGTTTCAGAGAAGGAGTCTGCAACACAGGTGGAGGCATTGAACCTGGATTGGTGCTGGGCTCAGGGAGGACGGCTTGCGCGGGACAGGTGGCCTCCTGGTCCCTGAGGTCACACTGTCTGTCATCTGTATATGGGTGCTTCGGGTGGTTGTCTCCGCGTAGAGATGCTCTGGTGTCGGGTGGCCGCCTATCTCAATCAAAGTGTTCTCCAGCTCACGGATAGTCTCCTCCAAGCTGTCCAGCCTCCTGTAGGTGCTGCTTTGGACATCTTCTCTTGTTTTCCTCTGGCCCTGGTTGGACAGAGTGTCCGCTGAGCTGTCTGATCGAGTGGTCTTAAGACTAGTGTTCAATGACTTTAGCTGGACTCCAGGAATTCCCTTAGTTTCAGTGGTGTGCTGAATTGTAAGCACCCTTTCCCCCGTCTCTATCCCTCTCTTCAGAGCCTGCGTCAAGGAGCTCTGCTGGCTTGAGTGGAGGGAGGATTTTATTCTGGGTTTGGGCACCGGCTTAGATGACTCTAAAAGAGAATACAGCAGCCTGTAGGCCTCCCTGACTGTTTTTCCCTCTGTGAGAAGCACAAGGAGAGGCCGGACACTCAGCTGAACCTCAGAGACGTCCCTCGTCTGTGGGGAGATTGTCAGAGTCTGCAGAGTTTCACCCGTAGTCCTGCAGAGCTCCTGGACCTCTGAGGGAGACACCACCCTCACCTGCAGCTCGGTCAACAACAGAGAAACTTCCCGTTTTAAGTCCTTATCCTCTTTAACGCGACACTGCTCTCGCTCCGCTCGGTGAGAGCTTACAAATGAATCCCTTTCTTTGGTTATTTGAGTCTGGTAGATGGTGTAATGACCAGTCAGATCCTGTGATGGACTCTCGCGTACAAGGTCATTTGCTTCATCTCTGACAGGCTCCTCTGAGGCAGCGGGAGACGCAGGCAAACACTCTGTCAGCACGATGAAGGGCACAGGAGACAAGCGCCTTTCCTACAAATGTGGAGAGCACTTTAGAGTTTAATGTATACACTCTTAACCTTAGCTAACACACATCCAACAACTTGCTAGTTGGAAACCCAGCACAATAGGAAGTGGTACATATAAAAAATTAACTTGTCTGCGTTACATCTTTTTTAGTTTAAGAACCAATATGTAAGCATGTCTGAGCATCTGATATGCTGCCTGTGCTGTGGCCTGTCCCAACACAGCTCTCAAGTCTAGAACAGTTTAGCAAAGCAAACAGTACTTACAACACAATACTTACTAACTGGGCTCACACACAAATATGCACCACAATATCAACTGTAAACCAACTTTCCTCGGACATTGATGGAATATTGTACCAAAGGATAGATTGGGGAAAAGAAACAGTTTGTGTTTAGTTAGACCTGCATTGATCAATATATTCTTCATTGTCACTTCAAGACAGATGAAGTATGGTGCTTACAGTTAACGGCAGATAATAGCCGCTTACATCTAGCTTTAACAACTATTGATTTTTTTCAAGCTTCTTTGAGTAAATTGGTTTGACATTCAAGTAAATACTTCATGTTTGACTCACAAAGCTATCATCAACATAGGCAGACAAATTGCAATGTTCTTAGTCTGTAAAATTAAACAGTTAACATCTATTAAACTTAAGGCCGAGATCATTTTCTCACGCTCAATGAAAGATCAAACCTGAGAAAAGGGAAGGCACCTTGTGATCATATTGATCAGGGAGTCTGAAACATAGCTCCAGTTTATCATGGTTCTGTGTCTGCTTTATGTGCAGTAGACAACTGTCGGCTGACTTGATTGCTTTTGCAGCTTAATAAGCCAATGATATGATGGTTTGGATTGTTTCTGCTCCAGGTGGTCTAAATCTTGATTGAGATTAATTGAACACAGCATGAACACGTGAGGAATTGCCGAGCAAAAGTATCAGTTTTGAGAAGACTTGGAAGGATTGCATGACTGGAAGAAAGTGGAGGCTGAGCAGTAGCAGGTGTTTCCTGTTTGTGGTAGATAGGTTAAGAGGGAAACGAGACAGAGGTTTAAGAGGGCAGCAATCCACAGCACTAAGGGCCAGCTAGACTGTTACCTCAGTGCCTGTGGCCTCAGAGGGCCAAAGGTCCAGCCTGCAGGGGGGCTGACTTCTCCTGCTGTAAAGGCCAACAGGCAGGGAAAAGGGAGAGGGCAGGGGGAGCTTGAGCGGGGCTCTTTCAAACAGCTGGGGAATGAAAAAGGCGGTTCAAAAGCTTACATAAATATAGGACAAAAACACAACAGCAACTGAGTCATCAAATTCAGTCTCTGTTGACTCAGTATTCCAATTCCAGCGTTTGAAATTTCAGGCACTCATTCTCAAACACAGTCCAGGCAGCCATAAAGGTCCATCTGTCTGGCTGTGATCAGTGAGCCCTGGGTGATGATGTGTGTGACTGAGCAGTATGTGATCTTTGAGCTCTCTTTGTGCCAGGGGCAGGGGGACATATGGCACCTGCTGCTTGAACATGTGGTAATGATGGTGAGCATGTGAGTATGTACACACAAAAACCAGTGGCAGATTGTGGGCGTTACAATAAATGATAAGACAAGAGCAGTTTCCCCCCTCATTGAGCAACAGCCCATTGAGGATATAATCAACATAATTCACGACCCATCTCTTGCGTTACCTCCAATTCAGCGGCAATTTTATCCTCCTCACGATCCTCCTTGTCCCCAGAGGCGAGTGTGGGGGGTGTAGATGCAGGACGAGGGTTCTCAGAAACAGCCCTCCTCAATTTCACATGAGGCTTCTGGATTTCATTCTCTTCAGATTCGGACTTCTGCACAAACAAAAAAAAAGAAGACTTGAAATGTAAATTGCCGATTTCCCTCTTTTGAAAAGGGGCAAACTACTCTGACATTTACATGGGAAGAGACGGAAGATTCTCGTGAGTGCATTTCAAAACTGTGTTCTTGTGATTTTTCCTCTGTCTTACTTTTATACTTTTGCCAGGAATGAGGGTCTCTCCACTGCGGCTGGTAACGCATGGAGAGGAGGGGAAACTGCGTCTAGGTGGTGGAGGGGGAGGCGACTTGGAGGGTTTCTCTGTGCGATACCGTGGTACTGTCAGCTCGTCTGCAAAGACATGTCATTCAGGGTTCTTAAAGGAAGGCGTGACACATTTAACGTGATTTACTAACATGCTAAGAGGCATTTAAAGGCATTTTGTGTAAAATATGTGTAAGGCTGAATGCTTTGCCAAGTGGCATAAGAAACTTACTTTTTTCTTTATGTACATTATGTATCAGAAGTTAATTCATTTTTTCATAATGTGTTTAAATTTATAGAGCCCGGTCTTGAGAAAATCTAATAACCTTCAGGGTTGTTAAACTATTTTCTACCTAATCGGATAATTTTTTTTAAAAATGCATGAAAAACAAAACGGTTAATCTTAGCTCTTGATAAGTCGGCAGAATCAAAAAGCATGCTTTTCTTTGACAATAATGTATGAGAATGATGCGGACTAAACTGAACTCTCCATCTTACCAGAGCCACGCCTGTATAGTCCCTCTTTCCCAGAAAGCTTGTGCTGGGGCTTGCTGACGCGGTGCTCTGGGGTTCCTGCCCCAGACTGGGGGTTCTGGGAGGTTGGCGTGTTGGAGGAAGGCTTGATCTGCTTGGCAGCAAACTCTAAGTCTGGAATAGCTTTCATTAGCTCAGCCTGCGTCTCCTCCAGCAACCGGTTAATGTCTTGGGCACTGTACTGGGTCAGACTGGCACGCTTCTCTTCCCAGTCCCGCTCAGCTGCCTGTGAAGCACAGAGGGGGAATCTATCACTTTATAAACAAACAGCCAATGTGGATCTGCAGCATTGTTGCAACTTTGTTTGAGTCTTAATCCGAACTACGAGGGGAGGAAAAGGTAGAGAAATCCTTCTTACCAGTCGGACTTCCACGGATAAAGCTTTGTCAGCAGCAGCGCGGCGTTCCAGCTCCTCCAGGGCTTTGCCCTTGTGGGGAACAGGAGGATGATTGTCCTTGTGAGGGCCAGACGGGTTCCCATGGCCACGGCTGAGGCTTGAGTGGGGGCTCCAGTTGGACAGGCTGTTGCCTCCAAGGTCACTGATGGTGAGCGGAGAGCTGGTGGGGATGTCAAAGTCTGAAAACTTTCGCAAGTCATCGTTGTGCTTTGATGAAGGATTAGAAAAGTCCTCCTGCTTCTTCCACACCCCCTCATTTGCCTGTCTGGTAAGACATGAAAGTTGAATTCATTATTTATGCCTGAAATGCAACACAAATTAAAATATGAATAAACCATGAATAGAAAACAAAATGTTGCTGGATACCAAAAAAACAAAAATACCGTTAAAATTATAGACAAACAAATGCTGAAGGGCAGACACCATAAAATGAACAGATCCTAATTCAGGACAGATTTCTGTGAGCTTCAACAATAAATATATAATTATCCACAGTCAAAGGGCCTGTCAGTCTCCATTATGTTCTGCTGACAATTAAAAAATAAGGTGTGAAAACATCATTTCTTTAGCAGAGGTACAAAGAGAAAGACCTTCCTTGAAATAATGAGGGATTTTAGTTTCAGCTAATGATGGATATGAAAGTGCCACAGACAGATAAATGCTTTCCCATCAGACTCTGGGAAAATTTCATTTGAACTTTATTTACACTCAGCACCTTTGTATGTCTTTCTTTTACTTAAATCTTAAACTAAAAGATGCTGATGTATGGTGAGTCTCGTCTGAGGCATGTTCATACTTGCGCATGGTGGCCAGGGTGTCCGTTATAGTCTTGCATCGTTTCAAAAGGGCGTCGAGCCTGTGTGGCTCTTCTTTCAGGAATTTGACGGCCTCCACCTCCACTCTGAGCACCACCCGCATCTTACTCTGCAGGCCTGGGAACTGATCTGTAAGGGACAGAAGAGGAGGGGGCAAACATGTGCCCTCACTCTGATCAGTCCTACTTGTCAAAGATGTTAAAAGCCTTTTGTGTTAAACATTAAACAAAACATTTTCGAACAGTGTTAATGGTCACGGAATTCATTAAGACAATGAGCAGTCTGAGCAATCTCACAGCGATTAAACGTTTGACGGACTTGCTGTGGATGACTAAAGATAATCATCGCCTTGGTGAGTAATTAGTGCATTATAAACTGTCTGCCACAGTAGAAGACTGTGTTTTTCTGTGTTGTGCCTTTGCACAGAATGAGGAATGTGCCAGCATGACTCACTTTTCAGCTCTGTGAGTGTTTCTCCCAGCTTTCTCAGAAGAGCCGACTTCTCCTCCAGCTCCTGCACCGTCACCAGCTTGTGGTTGACAGACGACTCCTTCTGGATCTCCTCCACCGACTTCTCCAGGTCGCTGAGAAGGAACAGACAGAAGGCTGAACACCAGTGATTCCTCTGATATACTTAATTTAAAATATATATATATATATATTTATTTCAGAACTATGCTATTTGAGCTTCAGGAACATTTCTGCCAATAAAGTGTCTCTCAATCAACGGCTAGATCACTGTGAACTGCTCTGGACAGCTGAACCGGAGGAGTATGGACAAGTATTGAAAAGTCTCATTTAACAACTGAAGGGAGAAGTGGAGAAGTATAACCACATATCATAGTTTGTCCATTTTTAATGAATCAGTTTCATAACATTTCATTTAAATCTGCCTGGAGTCATGTAATGAAGGAAAGTTACATGTATAATTAAACAAAATAAATGGGCAATTGGCCAGGCTGAATAATAGACATTGATTAGCTGAGATCATCTAACGGTTCAACCAATTAGGGCCCCAATCAAAGTGTCGCTTAGAGGGATTCAGGAGCTCTCGTGAAACTCACAGAGAAATCCAGGGATCATTACAGCGACGGACATTTCCATACTTCTGACGGGGAGCAAGTTATCAGATTATTAAATCACAAGGTAGCTCTCTGTTCTTGGTTTGGAAGTCTCTTCAATTAGACGCAGCGCCATCTCGCTTCTGCCATCTTAATAAGCATCTTGCTCGATGCCAGGGCTTAATTACAGTTACATTTTCACCCTTCACTGCGTCAACCTGTGAGTCATCTCATTAAAAAGAGATATACACATTTTTGACATGTTTCAGGCATTTATGAAAATTTGTGATTAAACATGACATGTCAACATATATTCAATACACTGACCAATTAGCCTCCAACATTATAGCGTTGAATGATACTAATACATATGATTATGTTGCAGATTCATTTTTGTGAATCTAAAGAGATAAATCTTCAACTTGGGTTGAGGTTTGGGGATTTCATTAACCAACACCGTTCCAAAATCAGTGTTTTGGTCTTGTACTGACTGGAGCTGCTGGATGATGAGCTCCTCCTCGTTCAGATACTTGAGTCTCTCCTCCTCCACCAGGAGGCGCTGTCTCTGCAGAGGATCCTCCTGCTTCCTCAGGGCGTCAGCCACGCGCACGTTCAGCTCTGCCTCTGTCCGTTTCAGCAGAGTTCGAACTGAATCCTGGTTCTCCAGCTGCAAGCACACATTCACACACAGAGCTTGGGTGTTGAAAACTGCTAGACGTTGGCATTGCAGCATAATAACAGGACAAGGAGGACAAGAATTCAACGCTTGAGGCTTTTTAAAATAGATATTAGGGGTCTGCAGCAACTGGACTTTGTGTTCTGTGTGGCCTTGATAACTTCTTTGCCATGTTATGACACTATAACATTTTTCTCTTATTAGTTTTTTTTAGCCTGCTGTAAGCAGCAAGCAGCTTCCTCAATGATGTGTGAGCGTGTGTATCAGCTATGCATATAACATTTCCCTTAACACAGAAAGCCGGGAAGCCCCGAGGAAAACGAAGGATGTCCATGACAGAGGCACTGAGCGTGAACTCGGCTCCCTCTCATTGTTATGAATGGAATATTCAACAGGAGTGCTGCATGTAATACAACTCCCTGAGATGAAAGCACCTGGTAAGCAAGAAACATTAATTATTGATAAGCCTTATGTTCCAGGAAGTGTAACAAGACAACTATATTCCTAATCCTAACACTCTAAAATGATCTTGAATGTCCCATTACGCTTCCAGTAATGACAAAAGGGTTATGAAAAACACCTTTTTTAGAAAAGATACATTTATGTGGAAAATACATTCTTCATGTATTTGTCTTTCAGCCCTGTGTTACCTCTCTCACTGCTGTCTCTCCTGTACACTACGCTCTGTATAATTCATGAGCCGCATGTAAAATTTAAGCTGCCAGCCATCGCCCTGGGTAACAATGCGGGTGCGGGTTCCAGAGGTCACACTTGGGCAAACTTACAGGTAAATAGCAAATTGTCCTCAGAGCCCTTACAGCACAGCCTCTTGTTTGGAGGTCTGTCTCACTGTTTAGCTAGTTCAAGGAGCCCCTGTCAATGCTGTCAAGGAACAAACACAAGCACTGCATGCCTATCATCTGTCACTCCAATTACTCCTTCTTTCTCCTTTCCCCTGTGAGAGACTTGAATCGTCTTCTCTGCAGCTGAAAGCCCGTATCTCATCTTTCTGACGCCTCCTACAGTAACCATGGCATCATCTGCACGAGAGATAAATGAAAGAAATCAGGAGCTACATTTCTGTTAGCCCCCTTCCGTGTGGCATATCTTTTCATTCTGCATCCAAAAAGACATTCAGTATCTCTGTGAAATACCTTACAATGTGTACAGAGCTTTCATCTTCACTACTCCTGTTTTATTATTAATCCCCAAAAGATACAAAGCCCTCAATGTGTCATGCAGGACAGTTCTGTGAACCTGGATGTGTGATATGTGGTACTGGAGTGAAGATCAAATAAACATCAAAGCAACACATCCTGCATACATTTGTTGTATAGTGTACAGTATGAATTCCACATCATAGCAATGCAATAGAACTGCTGCATGTCAAAAAAGGAAATACTTCCAATAATTGGGGCTAATCAAGACATTTTCTACACATTAAGGGCAATCTCTAGAACTCTGCAGCTGGAGCGAACCAGATGTGCACTGCATGAATAGGTCTTAGATTCTGTGTGACTTGCATGTTAACAGAGAAACAGGAGACTAATCGAGATGATACCATTTGCTTTACTGAAAATGGTTGGATTTCTTATCAAGTTATAGGCACACAATGGTCCCAGTTACTCTGTACAATCCAGTGTCAACACTGTTAACTGTTTCTATTGTACTAGGAATTGTATAAAGAAGATAATGACTCACAGTAAGGGCGGCAAATAAGGGGGGATAAAGGGGAAAGCTTTCTGCTGACCCATGGAAAAACACGGTTCATTCTAATTTTAAACACAATGAGCAACTTAATTTTAAACCTTAATACTCACCATTTACTTATAAAGCAACAAAAACACACATTTTATTCATTGTTCCTTCAGTAAAATGTAGCCTGTTTCAAAATGTAAAGCCCCTCTTCTTGAAATGATAGGATCCTTTTTTTTTTTTTTGTAATGTATAGCCATCCAGAAACTGCACAAAGTTATGATGCCAGAAAAGAAGAAGAAGGAGAAAAAGGAGGGAACTGGCAAGGGCATTTTACTCCAACAAGAACATGTTAACAATCTTATTTCAGTCAGCTCCAAAAGATTGGGAGCAAGGGAGAGGGAGCTAATGTAGGCTAGGAGGCTAGCGCTAACACCGCTGTTCGAATATGCATATGCTGATTTAAATCATATCCTTGGAGTGCCCATTTACTTGACCTTTCAGAGGCCCGGTCATTTCTGTGGGCGGGTTCGCTCACAGTTAATTTCCATTACTTACAGAAACGTAGCCTTTTATTTTTAGAGATGTAAAATGTTTTAGACGTTTTTTTATTATAGTTTCACAAAACTAGTTTGTTTTTCTAAAAGTTGATGTAGATGGCAGTCTGTGTTGTGCCTTTATTAACCTGACTCATTAGTCTGCACACTGTGACGCTCATGCACTCTTCCTCATATACAATAAAAGCACTGAAACAAGATCGGGTATGTATTATATGTTATATATCAGCCCTAATGAGTTTGAAATAGTTTGAGAGGACATATTCTTCAAAAAACATCAGATAAAGATCTTCTTTTTTTATTTTTATCTTTTTTTTTTACAATGGATGAACTCCATACCTGTGTCTTCCTTAGCTGCGTGAGCTGTTTGCGCAGATCAGTGGCGTTTTGCTGCAGGCCTTGCAGGTGGAGTTGCATCTGAAAGCGGCTGACGCTGTTAGTAGGTGGTGGTGGCATCAGTGCTAGCGGAGCTGATGGTGTATGAGCTGCCAATCACAGAGCGGGACATGGGGGGTCAAAAGCAGGTCATTGGGAAACAAATTGGTTAGTTCGCTGGGCTGTGCTCTGGTGGGAATTGCAGTCAGCCAGCATGAAACGCAGTACAAACAGTTTACACGCACACAGCAGTAAGGACCAAAGAAAAATACATATAGAAAATCCGGTGCATTTACACATACACACACTGCAACAAATACAGTGTGTGAATGCAAAACCTACCATAGTCACAAAACTCTTCAAGCCCACCAGGAGAAATGTGAGCTCATGCTATTAGTAACCGATACAGAAGTGCAATTAGTCTATTAAGAAGTGACACACAGGGGGATAACCATGCTCTTATCTTCAAACAGAGCTTTGTGAGTATGGCTAATACGGCTAGCTCTTCCCACACACATATGCCTCCTGAACACACACCCCTACACTCATACACATTTAAAGGAGAGCATTGTGTGTGACAGAGCAACCCCTCTGAAATTCCCAAAGGAAAAAACCAAGCAGAAATTCAAAAGGTAGAAACAGAGACAGGACGAGAGCGGGGGGGTGGGGGTGCTCCGCTCTCTGGGAAACCAGCCAGGAATAAAAAACGTGACGAAAGACACCGCCAGCTACCCAGCAACACCACACACCCATACAGAGAGCAGAGAGCTATGAGAGATGTCTGAGAAATAAAAAAGGGTGATAGAGTAGGAGATGGCAACTACCTTTCTTCTTCAGCCGTCCAGCTGGAATATAGAGAGAGTGAGCCAGTTACCGAGGAATTAATGAGATGGTGAGAGAGACAACTGGCGAGAGAAGTCTTAAAAGTTTATGTTCACAAATGATGACCCTGAAAAGCATTTTTATTGACTACAGCAGAGAGAATGACTGAGGTGATGGCCTTTTCTCTTGGCAAAGTATACATTAGTGATAAAGGGTAGGTGTCCTTGCACTTCCCTGTGAAGGTCTGGCTATTGAAAAGCAGCATGTGTACCAAAATGGTGCTAAAAACAAATATGGACTGAGGAGGGAAAAAAAGGATCAGCAGTGATGAGAGGAATTCCAGGAAGATAAAAGGTTTTATTAAGAATAACTTCAGTGTAAATCAAATGTTCTTTCAGTATTTCAGGAGCTCTTTGCTGAAAAATAGGTTAAAGTATAAGTCAGATGTTTCAAGAAAGACGCTTTAACATCAATCTTTATGCATCTTGTTAGGAGTTAGTCAAAAGCAGAAATATAAGCCTTCCAAATACTTCAAAGCTGTCTGTCTTATTACCTCGCCAAGAGGGTAATGTTAACAGTCATTTATATTTGGAGCTGTTGAAAGGTGTTAAAGAAACAAACTGTTCGAGGGTACAGTTATTTTTATTTTTGATAGAGCTTGGGCAGCGTGTCTTGTTGCTTACAGGAGTTGTGCGTAGTGAATCTTAAAATGCCTCCTCCGTACCTCTCGACGGACTCTTGACTGAGTAGGGCAATACTCAGGGGTCTTTTTCAGACGTTGAATTGTACTGTGTTGTTTTAATGTCTGGAAATGGCTTCTAATTTAATTATATGAAAAAGTGGATCCAATTAGCCTTTTTTTTTTTTTTTTATAGCTCTGAAACGGTAAATGAGTTATTCTGAATTAAACTCTTTTACTTCAGCTGGCAGAAAAAAGACACAAACAGTGACAGTGAAACAGAAACGAGAAGGAGAGATGAAAGACGCACATGTGTCCACTGAGTTTCTTCACTCCGACTTTTTTGGTTACAACCAACTTTGTCGCCTTTGCCTATTTGGTTCTGAAATGGTTGGGCTGGTTTGAGAACTGAAAACTTTGTCTTTGTCTGCTTGAAAGCACATACTGGTAATCAAACACAGACCTACCCCAGTAATGCTTTACACCATTCATGTGATTTCACCATTAATGTACTTTAAAAGCTGAACTTTTATTGGATCCAGCTGCTGATTTTGAATTCATTAGGCGCTCTATAAATAAAGAAATCTGCGATAATTAATTCAGGGCACATGTTCATCCAAGTCTCATGGTATTGGTAACCATGGTAACCTAATTGTGCATCAGTAGGTATCCCAATCAACCAGACAAATGAAAAGGCTGCAAAAGCTGCAGTCTATTGTTCTGGTCTCTAACTGTATGTATGTTGGTAGTTCTTTGAATTCATAACATGTGAGTGAAACAGAGAGCCGGCAGAATCCGGATCACAAATATCTCCTTTTTGCCGGCCTCCATTTGTTATATTGTATTGAATGGTTGATTTGTATTCTAATAATGCTCATGGTCTAATTATGTCTTTGTTAGCTTCTTGTGTCACATAAAAAGCATTAAGGTGCAGTGTGACTTGCTGTCAGTCACCTCAGGGGCGCTAATGATGTGTTCATGATGCAGGATTTCAGCAACAACAACTTAAATCACTGACTCAGAATCTCTTCACTAAATCTTCAGTTTTAATAAATACACCATAAACCATAATCATTGGTTGTTGGAGATCATTTTTCAAAGGTTGAAAGAAAATGTTAAACTGTAGGAATTTAGGAATGTAGGCAGGACAGCAGAGTTAGTAAAATAAAGGCAAGTGATTAACAGTCCAGTAGACGGGTCAGAGAATAAGCTACTATACTCACGTCCAGTGGCCGAGCCGTCGCTGTTGGTTTCGGTCTTCTCGCTGGAAGAGAAAGGTAATGGCCGTGAGAACTCCGTCCCTTGGTCCGGTGGGCAGCCGGCCATCATGCAGAGACGCAGCAGGCCGCATCTGAGGATCAACGGCCACAGGGCAAGGACATTACAGTGCTAACGCTAAAAGAACTACTTCTGGACACTATCAGACTGATTCTATTAACAAGTGCTCTTGTTAATGAGGCCCTATTGGTGCAGATAACAATGTTCCATTTAAATGAGGGAATCTACTGCAAAGCTATCTTGCACATCTCTATGTATCAGTGCATAAATCAATAGCACTGTTCCCAGCAGCGTGTTTAGTGGACTATACCTTTGCTGTGCTCACACATAATAGTGAACCGCTTCACTGCTATGGTGCTGATAATGGCCCTGATAATAGCCTGCTCCTGTTCCTGTCGATAATGCTGCGGATGTGTCGGAGCTGTAGCAGTATCTGGGGGGTTTAGAGGGTTAATGGGGTATAATGGAGAGTCTTACGTGCTGTCACTGTCTGGTGCCCTGGTCAGCACACTCTGGACGAGACCAGTAAGGCTGGCTATCTGCTTCTCCATTGCCTCCATACGCTCCAGACGTTGATCCCTGCAGAGGTAAAGGCCACAGAGAAGCAGTCAAATTGAAGAATAAAAAATGTTCAACACAGCCCTGTAGAGTTATCAAAAAAGGGTTAACAGTACCTGTAAACTTGCAAATACTTTATATCAAGTTATAATCAAATCAAAATGCATCCCAAAAACGGCAGACTTAAAGACATAATATTCTGTTGATTATTGTTATTACTAATTTGTGGGAGTGGTTCAATCACATTTTTTATATGTGTACAAAACAACAACCAATCTGGTTTAGTCTCCGAAAATGTTTCATGTGAAATGACCAGATTTTTTAAAAGTGGTTTAAAATATTGTGTTCATGGAGAACTCACCCACTGCATCCTAAGCTGAATGTAAAAATGAGGGTTGTCAGGACCAGTTTTAAGCAGTACAACACAGACCAATTATACTCACCTGCTGCTGTCAGAGTCTTGTCCAGACATCGAGGAGCCAAAGCCAGGCGTAGCCCTTCCACCCTCCCCAGGTCCGGCTGTAAGACATAGCGGTTCGGAACCAGAGCTGGGCCTTGACTTTGGGCTCTCCACAAACACGGAGGAGGAGGCGGAGTCCTTGCGGAAGGACTGCCTGACCGGTGAAGCTCTGCTAGGTGAGCTGGAGTATGAGTCCCTGTCCCTCAGCTGCATGTCAGGGATTTTCTGCGGGGATGAGGGAGGCATGCGGAAACCCATGCCCAGTGTGGCTGAGGAGTACGTGTCGGAGTAAAGCGAACCTCCAGGTTTGTAGAGGGAGTCCTCCAGGTCCCCTTGAAGAGCTGCAGCCGAGTAGGTGCTCAGTGAGCGCACAGAGCCACGGCGGTACAGGCCACTGGAAACAGGGAAGCTAAAAGGGTCTCCAAGTGCGGCTAGCGACTGGGTAGAGGCGATGCTGAGGCGGCCCTCGTGCATCAGGCTGTAGGGATCAGCATACAGTCCCTCGTTCTTCATCAGGGCCATGTTTTTTGCAGAAACTTCTTCATCAGGCTTGACATCGCGGCGCTCTAGGATGGCGCTGGGTGAGGGAGACAGGCCAACATTGGCACTATGTCCAGCGGGGGGATGATGGGGATGTCGCTGCTGTTCATGCTGAGAATGAGACCCGGCCAAGGATGGAGGACGGCCCCCGCTGTAGGAGAGACGTGAGCGGGACGGGGAGCCAGAGGATGCTGAGCCTGACGAGGACGGGAGAGTGTTGAGGCGGCGAGTAGGGGAGGAGTCACGGGAGGAGTACACCATATCCCTCTGAAAAGAAAAAAAAACAGGGATGGTGGTAACCATGGAGATCTACAGATGAAAGCACTGTGTTTCCTATATGTCAGTTTGACGTGAAGACAAATGAGATGTGACTGACAGCAGACAGGCTGTCACAGTCCACTGACGCCAAAAAAAGAGGAAGTTCTCAGAGGCCAATTACTCGTGCCGTTGCAGATTTGGCTTCAGAAAATGTTCTTGTTTATTTTTCATTCAGTCCGCTTCAGAAGAAATCATTCACTGTGTCGAGCAGAATTGGAAAGATTTCAGGAGATAACACCCCTAGTTCCAACACAGTTATCGTGTATATCTTTTCTGTTTTTTACACTTACTTTTAGGTCAAACACTACATTACAATATTATTCTATTTCATTAAGTGGTGACAGGATGCAGCACAACTGAATAGCCGTCAAACATTTTCAGTCAGCTTTCGTTTTCATCGACCTGCATTTCATGGCAGACCATCATTACATTGTTAGAAGTGCTGTGATACTTTAAAAAAAAAAAATCCATATCGGCCTTGGTTTTCAACTCTTTGTTTCTAAAATCATCCTTGTCTTTTTATTTTCAGTTGCTTCTCAGCGTCTGAGCTGACCTCGTCATGGTTACATGAAACACATACTAAACATGACAAAGGAATTTGTGCGGCTGAGCAATTTAATGCCCATGGACAAATGTACATACATGACGTATACTGACACATTCTGTTCTTTGTGAACACAGGAGTTGAAATGGCTACTGAAGACATCACAAAAATATGCACAGGAGCCAGATCTGAGACACTTTTCTAAAATGCAGACGGTGTCTCCAACGGATCAAATGAAGGGGTGGACTTAAAAGATGATTGGTTACTTGGATTATTCTTTCCTTTATCCAATAACATGTTACTGAAATGCTTTTCAGATTTTCTTTTACCGAGCTGACTTTGAGTACTATATCTGATATCTGCTCTGCGGTTCAGCAAGGTGGAAAGCGCTTTCCGGTTGGCCTTGACTGCTTTGTACAAGCAGGCACAAACAAGCAGCTGAGCATGACTAACAAATAATACATGCAGCAGAGTACATGCACACACAATATGCACAGCAATAATTGCTGTTTTCCGCCGCCTGTTTGTATGGTTAATAGCAGTCGACTTCTCTGTATTGTGTGAATAATGCAGATGGTAAGCGGGGTTTTGTGTAAAATAATTAAACAAAAAATGTCTCCCTCAGGCATCCTTGATCATCACTGAAGCAGAAATAGCTTCGGATGTTAAAATATGCCCGTTTCACAGAGGAACATTCTTCTCTGGTGTCTGCTCGGCAACAGATGGCCTACTTGAAGATAAGAAAACGACTTTTCCAGGAGGAATACCTGTTAAATTGCTAACCCATATATTGGAACATCCCGTCAAAGTTACAATCAAATGTAAAAAAAAAAAACACTATTAACTTTCTAAAGAAGCATGCTAATCTTCTTTATGTAGACGCACATAGTTGTTGCTGTTCTCAGTGACAGCTCAGTTGTCAAACATCTGATCCAGAAAGAGATATCAGACTTGATTCTTTCTCTTAAATAACAACAGTTCACCCTTTTCATCCCCAATCCCCCCGCTCCCTTCTCCTCACCCTCAGGTCTCCATTAGCCAGGTGTGGAGCAGCAGGGTAGGAAGCGTAGATCGGCTCTTTGCGGTATATCTTGATGATGCTTCGGTCCTGGATGTCCCGGACGTCCTCGAGCTCGTAGAAAACGTTGCGCGCCTCATCTTTGATTAAAATGGCCGTGTTGGGCGACTTCAGCATACCTGCTGTTAGCTTCTGAGGGAACATGTGCACGATGAGAGCGTGCAGCGTGTCCAGGCTGCTCAGCTCGTGGGTGATGTGCACTCGACGTGTCTCATCTCCATACTGGAGGAACAGCACACCTGAAGAATGGGAGAGTCAATCAGAGGGGGGGGGGATGACTTTGCTGAGGATAGAAAGAATGGCTAGAAAATCCAGTAGCATCGTTTGAAAAATATTGTGTTGTAAATCATGACCAAAAGGTTCTGCCAAACCACTCATTTCTCTCTTGATGTGAGAATAAGACTGTGGTAGCTTTGTGTGGATTCATAATTAGGCTCCAATAGTGCATGTTTAAGGCCGGTTGATATTTTTCTTCCAATACTGGAGTGTGACTAAAATGTCACCTCTTATCGATTAATAGGCCATGAACATGAACAACGATTGAAAAATAGCCCCTTTCATGGAAAACTTTGTGCTATTGTATAGGTAAAAGTGAGTCTGATGCCTGACTAACCTGAAAATTCATCTTCATACACGGCGAGACAAACAAAAACAAGAAAGAAAGCAAAGAAGAGCCAGTGATTAAAAATCAAGCAAAGTTGAGTGAGATATTACGGACGAGTGTGGGAGAGAAGAAAACAGAGAGAGTGGTTAGTGAAGGAGAGAGACTGGAGCTTCGCTGTTTTTATTCTGCCTGAACTCATCAGTCAATGCCACTTTAGTTTTACAGCCACTGTCTTATCTCAGTGTAGGTGATGTAACACCACACCTTGGTCTTTATGAGTCTGGGCCAGCCTCACACTAATCCTCTCTGCACTCCTGAGGCCCCTTTGTAGTAAACTTGCCCTCGACTCTGTTGTTTACTCTGAGAAGTACTCAGACACAATCCCTCCTGTATGATTAGGGCTAGTAAACATACTTAAATACCTGGATTAATAAAGTATAACAATAACTTGCACATTTAAACTCAACATAAAACTCTAGCTGAAGTAGATACTGTATATTTGTATCCACAATTTTCATGGATGTGTCATGAATATATTATGTCCAGACTCAAAGGAAATTAACTTATTATCATTTTTCCAAGCATTTAAGAAAGAGTTTTCAGCAGAGAACTCTACTTTAGAGTTTTTATAGCAGTGAAACTTGAGGAATCTGAAACTTTTATGATTAATGAGTTGAGAGTGTTACTCTTGCTCCTGTACTCTGTAAGCACATCCATCTATTTAAGCAGCTACACGAGGTAAACTGACAACTGCAAATCTGCCTTTATTCCAACCAGCATGTTGTGACAGCACCTTCCAGCAGAGCATCAAATCCGTACCTGGAGATCGTAGCTTATTCTGGCTGGCGGAGCGGGACAGTGGCAGGCTCTGGCGAAATCGGTTCATCCGGTTGAATCCAATGGGGATGTCGGCTTCCGACATGGTCTCCAGGGATTCAGCGGAGGCGAAGGAGAGCTTGGCGGCCTGGTCCGCAAGCCCAGACTGGGTAGACTGGGAATGCCGTGGACTGCGGCTCTGCAGGAAGGGAGGAAACACAATCATCTACTGAAAGGGGAAATCAAGGCGGAGAGAATGGATTGGACGGGGACGATGGAATGAGACCAACCAGAAAAGACAGTGAGCACACAATGAGACATTACACAATGAACCACATAACAAGATTAAAAAGGCCTTGACAATGGTTTAGTCACCAGCCATTCACTAGGATTTACTAGTGTCACAGTATCTGACTTCAGTTGAATGCTGCAGCAGAAAAACACAATAAAAGTTGTTCCCGAATCACACAGGACTCCAGGGAGCCAGCTTTCATGAATCACCTTTGGTGGTAGGAAGCAAAATTAAGCTTCAAATTGTGCTCCAGCTTAGCATAAGTTATGTCATGTTTGCTCAGCTCTGCACACCTCCCACAAACCCTCATCCAAACTCTTGTCCCTGTGCTGCCACAAACTTTAAACAAGTGCTTGTGGGATGGGAGGAGAAGCTCATGCAAATCCTAGGCTGTCACTGTGGGTTTATCCTGCCGGCCTATGCCCGGGCGCCTCTCGCTGAGAGACAGTTAGTGCAGCAGGGGCTGAGCTCACTGAACTGGCTCCCTGATCCCCCTCGCAGCTGTAGCTCCCCTTACAGCTCGGAGGCTGCTGTAATGAGCTCCCAGAATGCTGTCTGCAGGTCGTTTGGATGACAGAGGCAGACACACCCTTTTAGTCATAGCAAAGTAGCTGTGCATGTCTCCTCCTTCTCGCACCATGAACACCGGCGGTTCTTCAAAGGATTCTATTTTCTCCGCCTTCTGCCTGAGTCAAACTGCAGCACGGCGTTACAGTGGGTTTCGTTTATGTAATGAGTACGGGACAGGCCATAAACGGACCCTGCTTCTTGTCACTCATGGAATGGGCAAATAACAATTTATTTTGTTCCTTTACATGAATAGAACAAATTCAATAAAATAAAAATGATTGATGTAAGAGTCTGACAGAAGAAACACAGAGGCCAATCCCTGTCCTTTGCATCTCCCTGCATGACTATAAGGAACATACTCATTCACTCATGTGTGATTTTGTTAATTGTAGAACAAGAAAGGAACCTGTTCTGCACAATGAGCTAGAGCTTCATCTACAGATTGCTTTCATTCAGATTTGTTTCAGTAAATTACTCAACCTGTTCATCATAAATTAAAAATAGGAAGAACGACGCCATCAGAAGTTCTCGGAAGTCTAAAGTTCTTATTTTGCAATGATGTATCTCAGAAAGAAGTGGCAAATTGTCAGACTAGACAAACTGAAACTATTCAATGTTTTATCTTTAAAGATGCAGCATTTCAATAAGGACTCAAATATCTATGCTTCTGGAATAAAATGTTTTACAGACATTTTATTGTAAAACTTGTTCAATACTCTGGTGAATAAATATCTGCAAAAGGGATGAACTCATTCCCATCAGCCTACACTTCACTTCATTAAGGCACACGCTGCTTGATTGCTAATCAACAACAGTAAACAGGGAAAGACATTATACCTTCTTAACATTAGCAGGTTTTCAATGTTTTCTGAAGCTAAAATTAAGAGCACTGCTGGATACTCTATAGTGTTTCATTAATAGGTTAAGCAATTCATTATGTAACTCATTTTTAATTAAGTTAAATTAGTCTCAAAGATTAATCAATTATCAACTAATTTTGCTACCTCTAAATGAACTAAACTAAATTGGCTGTAGCAACAGGTGTTAACTACAAGTGTCATTGGTCAATCACTCTTTAAAGGACCTGCTGTGACCTGCTTTGCGATCTGATATGTTTACAGGGGACGGCTACAAACATCAGGACTAAGAGGCGGAACAATCCTTTTTCATCGTGTACGCTTGATTTGTCACTATCATAAATAATTCAATCACACACACACAACCACACACACAGAATGACTGTGCTGGTGTCCAGTGATAGTGGCAGGAGATGTTGTGAGCACACAGAGGGACAGTGATGCTGACAGATAACTCCCAGCGTGTCTTCTAATAGGGTCATTTATCTAAACTGGGACCACTCTGAACAAAAACGCAGCAGCAGCAGCAGCAGCAGCCCCGAAAGAGCAGCACATACTGCAGGGAGTCATTTCTGGTCTGCTACAATGGTACATCAAAAAACAAAGGAAGATTTAACAGTACAAACTATAATAATTATTGCGGTTTGATGGCATTTCATCTAGTCTAAATCTAGTTCAAGAATTAAATCTTTTTGAAGGTTTCTCTCGGTTTTGTATTTCTCTGAGGAAGCAAACATTTTTGAATTAACTTCACATGGGGAAAAAAATGAAATATGTTTGTATTTTTCCTTCAGCTAGGCTCAGGAAGACAAGGTTTCTTGCCACTTTTAAGTCAGTTCTTTAAAGTTGTATTTCCCCTTAGGAAGCTGGATAGCTTAGCTTAGCACAGAAAATAGAAACAGGTGCAGACAGCTAGCCTGGATCCGTAAAAAAAACCCAAATCACCTTACCCACTGTAAAACTACTTATTGTCAATTATAGACTCTGGGCCCTTTTTATACAAATAAACAAGATTTGAGCTTTTGAGGTATAATGCATTTGTTTCATTTGGTTCATTGTTTCACCTGTTTAAAGTGGTGCAAAATTAAATGTATAGACTGTCTACATATCTTCATGTTTACTGTAGAGATGAGAATAGCATTATTCCCATTCCAACAGCTAAAGTAGCAGGAATGTATCAACTGCTCAAAACTAATACAAAAAAGTATTTAACTGACTTGGAACTGGATCTGGAGAATAGAAAACCCAGACTCATATCTTAAATTAAAAAAGCAGTGAAACGTCTGAATGTCTAAAAAGACGAACATGTCACAAATATTTCAATGTGTTTTTTAGCCGTTAAAAAAATGGGTAGAAAAAAATGACTCGTGCTCTATTCTCAACAACTTCTATGAATCTGCTGCTGAACACAACAATAAAGGCCTGATGTATAAATCAGAGTAAACTGTCCCCAGCTGTCAGCATATATATTCTTTGTCATCTTGCCTTGTTACAGCTGACTCCAAACACTGACTTCCATATTGAGGGTTTATGTGAAAGGAAAACTGAAAATATTCCTGCGCAGTCATTTTGCAGTGTAAATAGTATATGTGAATACACCATCTGGTCATGCATCTGGTCCTGCTAGTCATGCCAGTGTTATACATGATCGTGATCACAGCCTCAAATGAGGGAAGCCGACTCTACCTCCTTCTAATTTCCTTCCACAGTCCTCCCTGTTCACCTCCTCCCTACCCTCCCTCTCCATTTAAACCTTTTTCTTTCAGAGTGATCCAGACTTTTTCAACAGCACTCAATTACTGTTGAGAACTCCACACTGTTATACGGACAAGAGAGAGAGAGAACAAGTAGGGAACAGGATGATCTTACAAGGAACAGAAGCGAGTACACTGAAAAGCTGGATAGAGCAGCCTGACAACAGACCCGAGGCTACAAGCTGCATTAAACTCGATTTCAACCTCCTAGTACCATTTCTTTTCTTGTCTCATGTGCTGGTACACACAAACACTCATACAGTACATGCACACACACACAAACACACTTGGATGCTCTATTATTTATGCTTTAAGGTCAAGTGGCAGTGTTTTGGTTATTATTTTTTTCATGTTTTGGGAAGCATTTTACACTCAATTTGACACTTCAATGTTGTCTTACTTTATCTGTAATCCTCTTTAAGCCCCGAACAATGTGCAACAGAGCATTCCTCAGTTTTCCTGTCAATATACATGCAAACTGAGAAAAGATTTGCAGTTCACACACTGAATCCTTTGGGGAAAGCTGCTAGGAATACCAGGACACGTAGTTGTAAACATACAGTTCATACTGCAATCAAACAGTTTGAATTCTTCAAAGCCAGTTCAAATTGATTTCAACGTTAAGTTAAGAAGAGCCTGTTTTTTTTTTCTTTCTGTGAGGATCTGCACAGCCTGAGGGGAGGTTTCAACCCTGAAATGGGCCAAACTTGTGCAGGATCAGCTCCCATTGGTTGTGATCTTTGGGGGGAGGGGATGGTGGGGTTACAAAGCCTGATTTCTTGCCTGAACCATGAATGATCTGGCTCTTCGACAGAAAATGTAAGTCTGATTTAACTCAGGAGCCATGAGGTATAATTTCCCACATGGCTGCTGTGAAATGATCTGTACGGCAGGGGACTAGCTTAAACAATTTTCATTGAAGACATGCTGGGATATTACATCAAACACGGGTGCAAAGCAGACTCACAGATCATACTGTTTGCCTCTTCATCCTTCTGCAGCTTCTTGTTTTGCTATTTTCTTCTCACTTTACCTTCACAGAACTGCATGAAGTGCTGTTGTCTTACCCTATATCTATTACTTTGGCCTCTTAGGACTGACTGGGGGTCCCATTTTTATGTCAAGTGTTAGCAGGCAAGTGTTGACCAGTGGACGTGGACAGTTCATACAACATATAGAACATTCAGTTATTAAAGCAGGGTCTGCTCACTTGAAGTTAAAGCAAATTTAAACATGATTTCATGCAAATCCCAAAATCCCTCTGGCATTTTAGCAAGAAGATGAAGAACTTGAATGAATAACACTGCTGTAAAGACGTAGTAGCAAGTAGCTGTCTTGTTTCTTATTAGTCATAAGTTCTATATGTGACAGTTAAATCCTCTATGCAGAGATAAGCATACCTTTCATTTGGTAATAGGCTTATATTTCTAATCTTTCCCCTAATTGTGATCATTTCGCTGTAGTGACTTGACTTTGAGCTGGACCTGGGCAATGACAGAATATATGTCAACCGCAAATGTCAAAGAATACTTGATCCGGGGTAAAATGGCGATGAAATGTTTTTCTCCTGGGTATTATCTGAGAGAGACCGCCATTCAATTTTTAATATCACACCCCTAATGCCTTCAGTGCATCGGTGCTTTTTTGTTCCCCATTCCCATGATCTTTTCTGTAATTGTCTGCAGATTTCCGTCTTCCTCTCTCCTGCTTTTCACCCTCTGTCATTTTTCCCCTCCAATCACTCCCAAAGCTCACTCCTGATTGTTGCTAAGTTGCTTTCCATCAACACATCTGCCTCCACCTCTGTCTCTAGTGGTTCAGGCCAAAACTTGCATTCAGGCGCCATGCTTGTGCTGTTGGCGTCTACATTTCAGGATTTGGAGATCGCATTTTATCCCTCTACCTATAACCCTTTCTCTTTTTCACACAACAAAAGGCTCAAAGCTCTCACTCTTGAAAAATAGAGTGAGAAAACTGCTCTCTATTCTAACATCGATCCACCGTTCACATCAGTTTGTCTCCACTTGCACTTCCCCTTCTATCATTATTCCACTCCTTCATTTCCAAATCTGAGGCCAATCTTCCGCCTGCACACATTATCCTCAGCCTCCAACACTCTTAAGAGTCCTGTCTCTTCATAATAATCATCAATGAGAGAAACTAATAGCTGGTCAAATTGCTGTGAAGTGTGTGTCAATGCAACCGCTTTACTCAGAAGGAAAAGGAGCAGTGTTGTTTTCAGAGGGCAGATGACGGCTCAGATTTCTAACTATATCTATTAACTATCTAACGATATCCTCACCATGCATATATTGTACACAGGTAAGACTTGTGTAGTGCAATGCTAATAGTTTGATTTAGTGTTTTTATTAGCTGGCAGGTAGAATCCGGAGACTCTCAAGCAGACATAAAAGGTGTCAACAAAAGAGAGTGTGTTGAAAGCAAATAGCTTTAGATCTGCAGCCGCGTGGACCATTTAGGGTTTTCATTCTACATTTATTACCCCAGCAGCTCCGCGCAACTCTCTCTGTTCAGTGATTAAGCTGCCTCACTTGACTGCTGCAAAGCAACTACAGTGATTAACACGACAACAATTTGCTCTATTACAAAAAGTGAAAAGAAACAGAAGTAACACGGTCTTTAGAGCAGCAAGATGAGTCGTGAAATAGATCCTTTGAATCGTAACAAGCAACCAGTAAACAGCAATTTCTTTTGATTTACAAAAAAAATGTTTCAATCAACCTTGTGGTTACACCTTTCATTTTCTGATTCCAGTTTCCAGAAGTTTATATGTTTATTTTAGTGTTTGATAATTGTACAAAGGAAAGCTTTAAGTTTTGAGAGGTTAGTTGGAGTCGACCATTTCTGTACAGTTTTAAACCAGGCTGATTAATCGACAAGGAAAATAAACATTATTTGTAGCTCTGCCATTACTAAACTTTTGTACCTTTTAGTTGTGTTTAAAACACTTTTTTTTCAGAAACATCAGATTTGGATTTTTTGGGGTTTTTAAACCTTTTTTTTTATGCTCACATACCAACAATTTCAAGCCACCTGAAAGTCCGGCAGAGTTGAAATAGTTGTGTTGTGTAACAGATTTATGTGACAGACAGGGCTCTAAATTCTATTTCATATCACTGTTGTTAGAGGTTAAAGTCCTTGTAAGGGTGAGGGATAAATTGCTTAGCCTTCGCCGCGGGTCAGGGCAAATGGTTATTGATATTCAGTGACATTTTCCAACCCGTCCAAATGATATTGTGAGCAGGGGCTCAGACTGGACTACATTGTAGATAAGCCCTGGGCACTTCCCTCATACTCTCTCACACACACACACACACACACACACACACACACACACACACACACACACACACACATCAATTTATTTTTAATTTGCTCTGTTTTGATAGCACACGTCGCTGCAAGGTCTAATGAAACACTAAAGTTATACTCATTACGATGCACAGCTAACAAATTACTCATCACTTAAAATTTAGCATAAGTGACATAACCTCAATATGTCTCGATGCTGGCTTTCTCAGGTATTCACATCCTATGATTCCTTTCTGCAACCTGTGGATAAAACACAGTCAGCAGTCCAGCCATGACTCAAGCCACTGAGCTAATGTCAGAGCATTATTTCTGTAATGCCTCAGCGGCACGTCTGTAATGTCTTCTTAATGTCTCAGTCAGTCTGAGTCATACTTCAACAGGGTCACATGGCTTCTAGCCATTAATGCTAGCTGACTGAGGTATCATAAATCCAGAGAGAATCTTCTGCAGATTAAATGGAGCTGGAGAAGTTTAAGCTGTCGCCAAAAACCCACTCACCTCTGCCTCTGCACAACCTCCGCCCTGATACACACGAATGCACACAAACACAGACACACACACACTGCCCGGAGAGCTTAGAGATGCCAAGTGAGCCGGGTGTCGCATGAGCCAGAGGACCAAGGAGATTGGCTGGCGATGCTCGAGGAGTCTGACGTGAAGTACAAACACACACACACACACACACACACACACACACACACACACACACACACACAGACAAAAGATACAGGGACACACAGCACTGACCTTAAAGCTCCAGTAGTTTGGCTGTTGCTGTGGAGTTCATGAGGGACAAAAGAGGAAAAGAGAGGGAAAAAAAGAAAAAAAAAGTTAGTAAAATCCTTCTCCCATAAGGGCTGACGTTCTCCGACAAAAACAAAACACTATTAACCAAATGGTGCATAAAAAAAGCTAGACAGGAGAGGAGATAGAGTCTGGCTGCAGGCCTTTGTCACCAGAATACAATGCCTTTGTCCTAAAGAAGCATCATCAGTTGCATTTCCGAAATTGTTTCTGTGTAATTTGTTTATTTTCTGACAGGCTATTTATGAAACCCATTAATATTGTTGACAGCTTCATCTAATACGACAATCTCAACCACTATCATTAAGTTTGATTGGTGTTAATGCAGGGGGAGGCGGTTTTGCAGGCGTCGGTTTACAATGCACCTGAAATAAGATTGCACTGTTGGGAAGGAAATGAATAGAGCAAAATCAAATAAAAACAAGAGCCCACTCTGTTTTCCAACGTTGGCCTTTCTCCCAGACTTCTCCACCACAGGCAAGCAATAGCTCTGTCTCCTTCTCGCTCGCTGTCCACCAGCCTGAATCTTTTAACGCAACCTGGCCAGCTCACCTGTGTGTTTTCACCGGCCCATGCTGGATATTTCATAAGTCCATTTGCCATTCCTGATGCTCTGCCATTTATGAGAAAGATGCTCATATGTCGGCTGTGGCCTCAGGATGTGAGCTTTCCATTTAATCATAATTACCCCAGAGTCAAATCCAGGCCAAGGCACTGATGGCCCAGAAATACCTCAAAATGACAAAGAAAATTAAAAAAGATGGAGGAGAGTTCATGAATTTTAATTCTAATCCAAACTCTTATTCTAGGTCTCACTCTTATCTGCAGGCAGTTTTCAGCCCGTTCAGTCTCTGCAAGGTAACCCCATTACTCTCCTGGCACAGGGAGGGAAAAAAAAGGTGCCAGGGAAGTTTTGATTGATGATAGCTGGTGGTTTTTTCATTATCAGCCTTTCATTTTAATACTGTCACAACAAACAGCCAGGATCATTTCAGTAAACCCAAGCATCAGAGTGAGCATTTTCATCTGTTGACTACTTTATTGTAATCCAAACTTTCACATAATGTTCCCTCATTTGGCCTTGATGCCAAATGTCTCTGACAGTCTCTTTTGCGCTAAGCTCTTCTCTTGCTCTCTAGTTTTTTTCTTCCTTTCTCTTTGTATTGTTGTGCATCTCCTTGCTTGTTTATGATACAATATGAAGTGTCACCAGTGTTCTGCTTTAGTATATGGCTTGGTGAAGTACCTAATTATAATTGTAGAATATATTTTTGTCTTTCCAGCTGTGAGCTCCTTTCCTTTTTGCGTTGTATCATTGGACCAGAGCTTACATTACATCTACAGAACACTAAAAAAACAAGGACTTCTTATTAATTGTAATTAATTAATTTTAGGTAAACTCTGTCACTTTGGCAGTGTGGAAAGGGCCAATACTATATGCCTGCCTAGTGGGACCTGAATTTCACTTGTGATATAAGCTTATTTCAGTCAGACAACTCATGTTTGCATTTGGTTAAAATATTCATTGCAGCAGCAGAACATAATTTGTGTTCGCTGTCAAGGCTTCGGCCTCATCTCCTCGTACTTTTATTTTACATGCAGATATTTGAGGAGTGATGGGATGAAATCTTAAACCCACAGTAGGAGCCTCCGAGTGGATTCTGGGGTGGTGGTAGAGCTGAGCAAGAGTACAGGACTGCGGGTCAGGGCTGGAAATTAAAGGGCAGAGGGAGACTGGAAATCTTGCAGCTTAAATAGAGCACTAGTTGGAAGGGGGGTGTTGTCAGGTGAATGTGGAGAATGACGCATGTCAAGTGTGAAATCAATGTAGATCGAGTTTTGTCTGCCTCAACTAACACACACTAGTAATTTAAGTAAAGAAATCATATGCAAGATTGCTTAATTATGGCATAATAATAGCAGGTGTATTGGAATCCAAGCCATAACAACATTACAAACTTTAACAAGAAACCAGAGCTGAATTATCTGATGCCAAACATGGAACATTATAATCTTCATTCTAAAAAGGAGACGCTTTCCAAGGCATTTCAGTGTGTGTTATTCTGTACACCACATAATGTCGGCTGAGGGAGAAAGGATTGTGTGATCTTTATAATTTTGAAACGTTAAAAGAAGAAAACAGTGTATTTATCTGAGAGTGCCTCGCCATGCTGGAACGGAGACAAGTGGGACCCTGAAAACGATATGGAGCCTAATCTCAGCCCACGCTTGCTTTTCCCCATAGCATAAGATTCTCTACCAACATACGGTATGTCAAAGCAATTATTATTAAAGACAACTCTTTGATGTTTCACCGAGGAGAATTTATGTCTCCTGGCTAGTTTTTTTTTAAATCCCATATTGTGCAGCGTCCAGGGAAAACCATGTATATCAATGTATAGTCTGAAGGATTTAACTCTGCAGTACGAGTTACTAAGAAACAAATTAAACAACTTTAAAAAACTCTATATTTCCCTTTAACGGCATAAACGCATAGTCTAAAAGCAGACACTTTGTTTTACTTAAAAGTAATCTTTTTTTTTGCAAGACAGTGAGAGATCTGAATATTATACAACATCTATGATTCTAAGGATTGTTTCAGGAAACTTAGGCTCTGGGGTGAGAGGTCATATCTAAAGTGGGTCACTTTCAGGGAAAAGATAACACACGAGGTGTTTCAGGTTGAAATTGTGTTGGCCTTGAACCCCTCATCATGTGTCAGTCATTCATTTTTTTGTCGTCAGCCAGTAAAGCTTCGTCCTTGACAGCCTGTTATATGAGGGGCACAGCTGATGTGTCATAAATAATTGTTGTTCACATGTTCCGGCAATGTTAATTTCATTTCCCCTCCAAGCTAAGTGAGTGTGAGGGCTGGCTAATAATGGTTCAGAAGTGATTTGTGGTCTTGTGTGTCTGTCTCCGTTTGTTGCTTTAATGAGGCTGGCTCACTCACACTTCTCAGGTAAACACACATTCACTCTCGACCGCCTCGTGTTGTTTTAACCGTTGCTCGGCTGACAGCTGCGGATGAGCCTGCAGTCAGCCTGGACTTTGAGTTGCAAACAGCTCGGCGAGAGTGCGAAAGCAAACTTGAGTAGGCTTATCATCCCTCAACAGTTCTCCATCAACCAACACATTTGTCCAATGCAGAAATCATATTCAAGACAGACCTACTCTCAAGCATTGTCACACGAACTCATTCAGCCGTAATCTCAGGTGACAGATGAAACTCTTGACTGAGCTTAGCTCAAATGTACATCTTGTATTTTTTTAACCTTGTGTTCATTTAAATGTGCTGTGAGCCCCAAGGAGACGGTGTTACTGCTGTATGTTTGAGATTAATCGTGAGGCTGAAGGGCTTAATGCTTTCCTGACTGCTAAGTAAAGACACTGATGTATACATTTTAACCCACAGCCCTGTATGTGCACTCACTGGAGTTGCCGAGCGAAGGACGTAGCCTCGCACAGAAGCGCTGCATTACCTGACCTGCATTTAAAGCAGCCTGCACTCGCATCACCCCTCCTCCAGCCCCGTCTCTTTCTCATGTCGTCATCCCTTCTGCACCCCCACCATCCAGTTCTCAATCATTCTTACGCTTTCCTCCTCAATCCTCCTCCAGACCGGTTTAGTATCTTGATGTTACCGCAGCCTCTTTACCTTTCTCCCTCTGCTATTTAGAAAACACACGCACAATCCTGCACAACAACTCAACACCCACCCAAACAGTCACACAGTAAGCCCTGTGTACAGAATCGTCCACTCAGCCTCCGTCTAGCCTGCTGAACATATGCACACCGTCACCACAACAACCACAACAAACACAACACAGCGTGGAATCTAATCCCAGCTGGAACATCCCTCTCCCCCACACGCATACACCTCCCTAAAACAGCCTCCAGCTTACAGCTTGCAGCCCCTTCTCACCTGCAGTGCACCTGTGCCTGTCCACCTCTCCTGTCATCCCCGGCTGTCCGTCAGGTGCAGCAAGTCCTCATCGCGTTTTTGCCCGTCTCTCCCTCCCTCGGCTTCACCTACCCTCCCTCCCACTCACTTACTTAATCTCCCCCTCTCTCTCTCTCTCTTTCTCTTTCTCTCCGTCTCGCTCTCCAGTAGCACATGCGGCGGATACTCTTTATTTAATTCATTACAACACCAGCCGATTAACTCCTTCGCAGATGGGTGGCTGGCTCCTGCTGGCGCTGGCTAATTGAGCGGAGGGCTGTTTGACTGGCTGCTGCGCTCCTCTCCGGCTCCTCCCCCCCCCCCCCCAACCCTCCCTCCCCCTTCCCTCGCTGTCCACGATTTGTACAATCCACAAGATGACAAGAGATCCTGGGCTCTGCTGCTTCCTCCCTCTGTGCAGTGAAAATGCCCTGTCACTTCAGAATCCCTCCACTCACAGGGCTGCTTCTTGTATTTTTTTTTTTTAACTGTCTTCCCCTCACATTTGGTTCCTCTCTCCACTCTGTCTTCATTATTGTACAATTCCTCCTTCTCTACACAATCTGACCTTTGCAATGCGATATCCCTACTTGCCATTTATGGGAGAGGTTGCCACGGAAACAATGGACTCCACCTGTGTTTCACCCGCCCACCCTCGCTTGCTGCTCTCTCTCTCTCTCTCTTCCCATCTCCCATTCATTCTCTGCCGTGCTTTTGTGAAATCACTACCCTTACGTTACGCTCATTTTAAACCCACACACATCAGTGGTGCTCACACTATGCATGTTTGTTTGTATACGGTACAGCTTGTGCATGTGTGTTGGACTCAGTGAGATAAGAACCAGCAATAGAAAACTTCTGAGGCTGTGGAACTGTTCAAAGTATAAACTCAACTATCGAAGGGGAGATAAAATGTTGGAAAAGAGCAAAAGAGAAATATCACTCCCAGAGATTCAGAGAAATACATTAACAAAGCTACTCTAAACATGTGACTTCCTGCCATACCTAAACAGTCTCCCCCACTATGTCAAAGTTCTGCAGCTTCTCTGGCAGCAGAAACACAAATGGCAGTCTTTCTATGACAGTTTAAAGACAACCTCCATAACCCAGATTCAATAAACCCTTTGTTATTAAATTGGGTCTCCCTCAATGAATTCAGTAAGTGTGACATGCAGCCTTGTGCTGCTTTTTCTCTGGCTGCTTTTTGACAAGGAGCTATTTCTTTTCCTGTTCATACAAACCATTCTGTTCTTTGTGTATATGTGATGGCCCTTGCCAACAGTTTTCCATCACCAAAATGGTCAAGTTTTCAGCTAATTTTATATCCAAAATGTACTTACAGTATAGCCAAATTGAGTGTTTCATTAGTGAATAAATAAACTGTATTGGACAAAGACATAAGAGGGATATATAAACAGAGAAAATAGAAAGCTGCAGTAATGAGTACTTTAAATGTAATCACTTCCGCATCCATCGTCTTGAAGTCGATGGGATTTATCAATTTGTTTTTCGGTAAGATGTTCGAAACAAGGTCTGTGGTAAACACATGCTGAAGAGATTCAACCATTCTTTTTTGTTGCAAATAAAGTATGACATAAAATACATCTGGAAGTGCAGCACTTGTGAATTTCTTGTTCACATCTTACAACAGATGCTAACTGGCTAACTAGGACTACAGAGTTTGTTGGTAGCGTTAAACGTCATCACACTGACCGAGAAGCTTAGTGATGGTGACGTTAAAGTCAGTGGACAGTGGTGTAGTTCATTCATAGTCTAACATTTGAATTTTACTTTCGCTGATGCGTTTACACTTCAGAAATTATGAAAGCAGTCTCAGATATTTTTTTTTTGTTGCCACAGAGCTTATTTTTCAGAAAAAAACAAAGAACCAGAGATGCAACCGGTGTGATGCTTACTTCCGGGTCGGCCTTCAGAAATGCATCATTGCTGCAGCACTCTATTCTTTTCAAAGGGGAGAAACCCTGAAGGGATTGTGAACTGCGTACCTGTTCCCGCGCAGCTCGCTCTGATGAACTCCTCATGCTGGCGTGGGAGGGAGAGGGTGAAGGGGGGTTGTGGTGTGGGCTGTGGTGCGGATGCTGCAGCTGTTGCTGCTGCTGGTACTTGCTCTTCAGGTGATCCATGAAGGCATCCCTCTTGCGTTCCATGTCAGCCTTGTGCAGGTTTGTCAGGGCCTCCAGGCTCTGTGCAGCGCTGACGCCATGGCGGTGCTCTGACGTGTGCACCAGGCCGACATTGGAGAAGCGGCGAGCTGTGTTCCCAAGTGTCCGATATTCCCGTGGATACTCCAAGTCATCAGTCGAGATCATGTGACTGCCACCCCGCTCGGGATCTGAGGGAAGAGGAATGAGGAAAGGAAGGAGGGAAAAAGGGGAGAAGGAAGGAAGGAAGGAAGGGTAGGAAAGTTTGCATGAAAGATGTGAATCACCACCCACACAGGCATGCAGAAAGATTTCAGGGTGGAGACGCACAAACACACAGAGCAGGCGCACACAGGTGGAAACAAATGGAGCAGAAAGAATGAGAGTGGCAAAAATGAGGCACAGAGAGGACAGCACAGAGAGAAAGAGAGGGAGGGAGGGAGAAAGAGGAAGAAAAGGAATGGGATGTTAGACTATTTGCCACCAGGACGGAGTGGTTCCCTGCAGAATTATTGATTTCAAGTTCTGAAGGGAAGAAAAACGAGAAAAGTAAAATGCTTTTGCAATAGATCAAAGGTAGTGGCTCCGGCTGAATTTGCTTTGCGGTATACCTTCTTGTCATTTTAAGTGGCTTTCATTGTTTTCCTAAGGAAACAGAAAGAAGAAAATAGAATCCAGAAAATTGAGGTGATTGAAAGTCCGGTGGAGAACATGAAGGAAAACTTCTTTCATATTTGTCCTTGTTCCGGCTGTTTCACACCAGCTCCTGTCCATCTATCTGAGTTTTCTCTCCATCTCTTCACACCCACTGCTTGGCCTTACATATTCTCACTGTCTCTTGTCTGGAGGTTTCTTATTCTGCTGTCCAGTTTTAAGGAGGACGCGTCACTCTGACAGCCCCTGGCCTTTAAATCAGAGCTTTTAACTGACAGACAACACGGCCCGAGGTGGAAAAAGCATAAAAAGGGAAGGGAGACAGCTGGGAGGAGACGATATGGTTACACAAAAAAAAAATATATGTGATGAATAAACTCAAAGGATGATAGAAGAGCAAGTTGCCATTTGCCGTGTAGGTTACCTTGCTTAGGAAAACAGGCCCTGCCGTGGGCTGGAAGACAAAACATGCAAAAAAGGGTTAATTTATGTGTTTGTGCAAGGACGTGCAGGTAAACACACCAGAACACCAAAACATGGGCATCAGAAAAGAGCTATCGTGAAATGATGGCTCTTTCTCTGAATCACAAGTAGTCAATGCATTAAATATGCATTATAATGTATTCAAAAGGGTAAACGTGTAAGGAAATGGTGGGCTATGAATACTAATACTGTCACACAATAACCTTAAGAATAACCTATTTCATGCATATTCACAGGAAAAACTTCACAGATAATGTTTACAGAAAAATGATAGACCGATATTCATGTCTGACCTTAAAGAGCATTAACTGTATAAACTTAAGACTTGACACAGGTAGAAGCAATTCCAGTTGATGAGTATCAAAAAAGTATAATCTATAAAATGTATATCATGTATAAGAAAGTCTACAACTGAAATCAGAAAAGGTGCTGACACACAACATATCTGATAAAGTGGACCGTCTTGTGCTTTAAGTCTCATCAGCAGCATTTGGATGAGCTGAGCAGAGGAGCAGCAGAGGGAAGCTCCTCCGGGCAGGAGCAACAAATGGACTGTTAATGAATGCGGAGAAAAGAGACAGAAAGCTGGCCAGACTGAAGCCAAACAGAGCTGTGATGCGTTCCAGTGGACGGCCTTTACACAGAGGAAGCCTGTTCGGGGCAGGAGGTCTGGGATCACTCAAACACAGCTGCAATCAAACTCGTTGTAAAACCCATTTCCCACTCTATTCATTCTTGGAGAGATATCGCGCTCGAGTGTGATTTGCTGTTTCAACACCATGCCCTTACATCAACTACATTATGAAGTGCTGATAAACTGAGCAGGGGTGAGGCAAAATGGACTGACCTCCTGGCTAATAGCATTAGCATTGAGCTCTCCACTGCGCACCGAGGCCACTGGCCATATTCATCTGGCCCCCTCGCAGCCTCCCAGATCTCTGGTTTACACTTCATTAGGCTGGAGCTTATTGTGCATCAGCTAACAAGGACCTGACTCAAGGGCCCCATTACAATAGATGGAAAAGCTGGGCCCATGTACTATGGCTTATTATTGTGACTGAGCATTCACAACGGCGGTGAGAGGCTGAGTGGGCTATGCTGACTCTGAACAAACATAAATCTGAAAAGAGAAAGAAACACTGCATCAGAAACACGTGACTAACATTGGTATCAATTTAAGGAAGAAAAAGAAGGTAAACAAGTTAATTGCTTGCAGACAACTGCCAAAAGATATGAACTCTTTCAATCTTTTTTGTAAAGCTGTTTTGGTAACCAAAAAAACTTTCCACATTGCAGTTTGTGGATGTACTTTTCAAAGCTGTATTCAGAGACCTCATCTTGAAAACAGTGGGAGTAAAAGTTGTGTGGGCAGAAAAGTAAGAAAAGAAAATAGGAACAGGTTATTCATCTTTTACGTTCGACATTCACAGCCAATGCATTTCCACATAAGCTCGCAGACAATAACCCTGACAGCCAAAACAATCTGTGCAAGCCCACGCAATGCCAGCACCATTTAAAGCGACATAAAAGAGCCTTGATAGGGTGGGTTCCTGGAGAACGCTTTATCACATCGCTATGTCAGTCAGCAAGTTTTGAGTCTGCAGCAGGCTAGATTGCAACTACAAAGACCCAGAGCTTCAAGGAAAAAAGGGTACATCATGTTGGTCCAAGAAATTATATAGTACATAAACGACAACGGGAGGCCTGCAATCAAAGTTGATAAGATCTGTGAGCCCAGCCAATGAGGCCTGGGCTGCATTGTCAAGATAGAGAGTACAGTCAAGAGAGCATTAACCTGATGGTCGAAAAAAGAGACTCTGCGGTAGGCACTGAGAGATAAGACAAGACACACAGACAAGGAGAAATCACCTGCACAGAGAAAAAGATACAGCAAGACAAAAAAAGCAACTTCTAGTGAAGCAATCCAACACCATTTGGTCTTTCAATGTTTTGCATAAAAAATAACTTTCTCAATCAGGGGAAGCTGCTCCACAGACTGAATAAACCTGTAGGAAAAATAGGGAATATAGGTTGACATAATAAATCGTTTTTTTTTTTCTTTTACTAAATGTCTTTTTTCCTTAAGTCTTAATAACGTCAATTGCTCAGATCTGTTGTGCATCTCAATGAGCTACATTCTCAACTTTTTACTTTTTGAGTCATACGGCTCCAATGCTCTCAGCAGTTTATTTATTCTTGTAGGGAAATTCAGCCTGTGACGCCAAGCATTTGCCAACCCACCCACAACGACTATATACATATGGAGATAATAATATTCTGTACCTCCTCAACCAAATCCTGAACCATGCTAGCGAAAAAAAAAAAGTGTGTTTCTTCTTTTTGGGCCTTTTCTATTGCAGGACCAAAACCATGGAACTCTTTGCCCCCAGACATCCGTCTCTCTCCCACTATTGGTGTTTTTAAAACTCGCCTTAAAACATATTTTTACTCAATTGCTTTTAATGTTCAGTAACCCGCTTTTTTTTTTTTTTTTTTTTTTTAAATTGTTGTTATTCTTGTCTGTTACTTTTAAATGCTTTGTTTCTGCAATGTTCAGCACTTTGGATCAATCAATGTTGTGTTTAAAGTGCTATATAAATAAAGTTGATTTGATTTGATTTTCCCCACAGTAACCTACAGGACTTCACTTTAAACTCAGAGAAGTTGGGTTTCATCATATGCATGGTGCATCCAGTGTGTGATGGAGACTCGAGAGGTGAGAAGGAAAAGTGAATTGGTTGTGCTTTAATGGATTTGGAGGAAGCAGGCGGTGCAAGGTTTATATTTTAAGGGATGTTTAACAAGTGGGTCAGAGGGAGACGAAGGTGTAAGAGAAGAAACCTGCAGACTGCACAGAAGCAAGCAGAGCTCTGGATTCTTCAATGGCAAAATGAAAAATGATTTATGCAGCTTGGTGCTACATGAATGAATCCCTCTGTCAACGCTCTATTGAAAAAGGCATTTCATAAATATTATGGCTGCAAATAACAATTATTTTTCGTTATTGCATCATATTCAGAGTTCGATGTAACATTCATGTTGTTGTATTTAACCAACAGCACAAACCCAAATATATTTATACTAATTACCAAATAAGACAAAGTAAAACAACAAATCTGTATTTGAGGAGCTCACATTCTCAGTTCTACTATCCATAAAAAGTTTGAGTAAAGTCATTTTCCAGACACCAGACAGATTTCTTTTGAGTGCTTTCAGGATGAGAAATGTTAATGACTTTTTCTGCATTATCTGAAAAGTACACTAGTTCTCTAATTACTGTCTGGCTCCCCGTTTTTACAAACACAAGGTCCTTTGTAGCTACTGTCTATAGAGGCCTGAACTGTGCACCAATAATCATTAAGTAAGGCTAATGAAGACCTTGAAAAGTGTTTGCACTGTAAATATGCTTATTAAATTAACTACATGATAGGAAACATTCTGCATAATTTAATCAGCTGGTACAGAATATGCTGAAGCCAGCCAGAAAATTCATGGATTTCACAGATGTCTACAAATATTTTTAGTGGTGCCAATAACAATAATTGATTAAGCTTCATCTAATGATCTGTCTGCAGCTTTATTTTTTCTCTGTAATGATGTGATTTTTGAGACCACTCCTCAATTCATCCATGACTGGTTTCTCTTATAGTTCAGAGTCCTCCCTAGAAGGTCTGTCGTTCTGCAGATGGTTGGGGAATGCACAGCGAGCTCGTCCCTCTGATACGCAGCCTAATTTACCGCAAGCATGGCAGGGCTCCATGTGGGATTCTTGCTGTGACAGCAGAGGTGCATAGAATGGCTGAATATTAACCAGAAGAAGAAGGAGGAGGGGGTAAAATCAAGTAGAAATAGGTAAAAGTAAGTCCAGTATGTCTGAAAGTTAAGACAACATATAACTCAATTTAGTCTCAGACGGAATAGTTTAGAGAAACATACCTTGGGGGAGAGAGGTGCATGGGAGGATTGAATTTAATCTTCTCAAGACATGCTATACTTGATGTCTGAACTTTTGTTTCCATCCCTCTTATGTGGCTCTTTCAGCGTTCTCACTAGTTATGTTTGCTCTTTACTTACAACAAAGAGGCTCCCTATAAAGACACATCACCCAGCAGGCATGGGCACTTCACTTTTTCTTTCTCCATTAAGGTAATCTCTGAAAGCTTTGAGCCACTGCTGTGCCAAGAGGGGAGCGGAAAAAAGGGTGGAAATTGACGTCTGGGTAGCAAGAGCGAGCTATGAGAAGGTCATCCTGCACGTGTGTGTCCTGCTGGACGTGGTAACGGGTAGAGACAATCAGAGAAAACTGCAATCCACTTAAAGCGACGGTATACCCTCTCTTATCATTAAAACAAGTACCACAGGGAGTGATGTGCCAATCTTATCACCTTTTGCTCTCCTCTGTGAATCCATTTTCTGCCTCTCATCCACACGCCAACTCTCCCACACGCAAACTTAGTTTCCCTGGGCAACACATGAGAACACTGTGGAGGCATCTACGTTTATATTGCAGCCGGATCAAGCTGTTAAGACATAATTGCGCACACTAGGATAATCAGAGCATGCTATGGCTCCACTGCAACATCTCTGAGGCTGTGTGCTAAACTACAAATGTGTGAATATTTGACTGGAGGATGAATACAAGAGGTGGTCTATAATTAGAGAGGGTAGCAAGCATAATGCACTTCTTTGTTTCCTGAAAAAGCTGGATGTCTTTTTGTGAGAGAACAGCAGGCCGGCAGCAGGTGAGAGAGCCTCTGAATTACAGCCTGTTGTTGGTCAGTCGGCAGGCTGTTGCAAGTGGGTGCGAAGAAGACAGCAATTCAAGCCACACCTTGTTACATCAGTGCTGCTCACGTTTACTTCGCTGTGGAGCTGGATGCTACTTTTGGATAAGATGGTGGATGGAGAAAAGCAGAGGTAATGAGATAGTGGAGGTGAGCACAAGATGTTGGAGTAGTGTGCAGACACCACGCCTGCCTGCATGCAGAGCTGCTTCAAAGAGATGCACCTCCTCTGACTGTGGTGCATATAACTCTGATCTCCACAGGGCGCAGCTCTGGCTGGTCGTCACAGTTGGAGGAAGCTGCTGTCAAAGACCTTATCAGCACAGCAGGAAGGGATGCAGAACAGCATTAATCACCCTTTAATTTTGAACGTATTGTTTAACCAGAGGTTTTTTTGGGGTTTTTTTTTTACAGGCTTTAGATAATTTACAACAAATTACACCTGCTTATAGACATTGATTTTACCAATTCATGTAGTTTCAGCAAGGTATAGAAAAATATATTTTCAGTTTGATTTGATGTCTAAACTCATTTTAGAATCAGAATCAGAAATACTTTATTAATCCCAGGGTGAAATTCTGTAAATTTACTTGTATTAACACCACACCTGAAATGCAAAACAATAAGACGGGGAAACTAGGTGTACCAATGCAAAACAAGCATGTTTAAAAGCATCTGCATGGCAGTTTAAAGCTGATTACTTGTCAGTATTAAAATATTGATTGATAAACACTTAGTGTTTAGTCATACAGCATAGACTGAAGGTATTAAGAAATGTGCAGAGTCTGCAGACCAGAGAACCTATTGCTCATGAAAATGCTAAATGACAATCTACTATTATTTTTTGTAAATCTGATAAGTTATTGATCACATTTGGACACCCCTCTTCCTATCTGACAATGCCAAGATGGATATCAATTTACAGTGTCAGTTATAAAATCGCTTCTGGTGATGGTGTTAAAGCAACAACATAGAGAATTCTTGCTCAAATGAAGGCTCAGAAAGAAGTCCTAAAATCTAACCTCCATCTCACTCATCACCACTGTCCTTTTGTCTTGAAGTAATCTATCTGTACACACAGTAAAATGATTCATTGCTGAAGGAAGGCAGCAGATGGGTGACTCTGCAGACCACACCTTGTTTGAAAGTGTGCAGGTGAATGTAGCACCTTATCCATCAAGTAAGGGCCACTTTAAACCAAAAAAAAAAACAGACAGGGTTGTTTTTTTATATCCTCCAAAAATACCTCCAAAGTAAAGTACACAAAAAATAACAATCTTTATCCACAAAGAGAGCTAAACACGCAAAAAAAAAAAATGCATCTGTTAATGTAAATTCACCCTGCAGCTGTCAGAGACGCAGACACTGCTTCAATGTGAAAGAAATGCCCAGTGAGCTTTCATGCTAATCTCAATGGATTCATCAGAGCAGCACGATGTGGCACACTGCTGAGCCACTGAGCCAAGTGATGAAAGCAGCAACAAAAACAAAGCATAAAAGACTGATTTTTTGCAGTTGGGGAACACCATCACCTGTCGTATCATCCACCTGCTTTTGTCTTGCCTTTTTTAAATATAATAAGGGCTGTATTTTGTGTTTAAAAAGTGGAAATCGGAAGAAAAACTAAAATCTGAAAAGCAGATGTTTATTATTAACACAAAATATTACAACCAAGCTAGTAAGGTTAGAGTCAGGCAGAGACTTCAGTACAGAGAGAGAGAGAGAGAGAGAGTGTGGAAAGAATTAGATCAAGGATGGAAAATTCACACTTTCCTGAGGGGCTGACCAAGACTGTTTATCATGCAAACAGGCCAACTGTGGCTGAGTCTGCTGGATGAAAACACTCATCCAATCACAATCTGCCAGCTGTACTTTTCTCTTGCTCAGATGTCGCCACATATCTCTCTGACGGCACACTCGGCCCCGGTGAAAATCATTGACACTTGAAATGTAAGGCGCACACATTAACAGCATTTTTCTAGTAAGTACTGTACTGCACCGCCTCTGCTGACAGACAGGGGGAGCCACAGTTGATAGGAAATAGTAAGGGTGCAGAAAAACACTCAGGTGGAGGTCACTCATGTCATTTTTAAAATGTTAATCATAGTCCCCCCCCCCCCCCATCTCTTTTGTTTTATTTTCATTTGTTAAGATATGTGTTCCCTTGTTTGAAGTGCTACATAAAGAAATATTATTGTGATTATTATTACTGGTACTACACATCCCCATGTGATGTCTGCCAGACTCAACACTAAATCACTCAGGTCTAATAGGACATAATCTGTCCCGTAGGTCCTATAACATTAAGAGCACACACACACACACACTCTCACACACACACACACACACAGGCACACACACACACACTCACACACACACACACACACACACACACACACACACACACACATCCACATGTATGTCAGTCCATTAAAATGCCCCCACTTACTGAAATATGAGTCTGATGGGGTGAAATTTGGTCGAGTTGCTTAAGCGGCAAATAAATCTTAGGGACCAAATGGAAGATTTAAGAAGCCTATCTATCTAAGCTGATACACAGAGCGCCTGCATATTCATGAGATGAGCAGGGTCATTAAGAAGGAGGGGGCACAGCAGAGGAGGAAGGCTGTAAGGGACTTATAAATCTTTTCACAATTGTGCTTCTGCCTTGTGTGTGTGTACAATCCGACTGTGTCACACTGTGGCTCGCCTGCAGTGCATACTGTACTGATAGTTTGGGAAACGGTTTCAGAGTAATTAAAGTGCATCCTGTATAGCTTACACTGTAAGCCTTACAGTAACTAATGTATACGTTGCATCATAACCATGAATCAAATAACTTCATGTAGTGTGAAAGAGGATGCTTGCAGATATGAACCCACCAAGAAATATGGCCCAACTTTGCAGCTCTGCCGAGCTCCTCAGACATTTTCAGTTCAATCGTTTTAGTTTAATAGTTTGCAAAATGACTGTAATGACCCAGTTATTTAAACATGCTCCAAATGAATTCTACCGCCTCTCCTCCTTTCCTGGATGTTAAAATAACCAATAGTTTTAATTACACATTCAAAGTTTATAACAGTTCTTCACGCAGAGATATGGATTATCAAGCAGGACTTAGAAGTAGAGCATTTGCAAGAAATCAATCATTTATTACAGTAAGACAACAGAGTCCTGCAGCTCTCGAGCAAATGACCAGTGAAACAGAACTAGTTGATGTGCTCGGTAGATTATGCAGAAATGGAGAATAGATGAGCTGAGAGCAAACTTCACAAACTTCAGGGCAGGTTTTAATGGTGGCTAAAACAGCAAAGGCAGTTTAAAATACTGTGGTGATGTTAATGTTTTTATAAGTTAGTCTGAGTTTAACTTAAGGGGAGAATAAAGCAACTACATAACAATTAAACAGCAGAATGCAGGCGAAAGATGTCTAGTGTTTATGGGATTCAGTGTTTCCCCTAGGTTTACAGCGTTGGGGGGGTGGGGACAAGCCGACATGCCGACACGATGACACAAACACTTCTTGGTATTCATGTGTTACTTTTAATGACAGATGTCCTTTTCTATCGGAAAGGTATCCTTAAATGACTTCTTTCCCTGATTTCCGACTCTATCCACTATCCTATCTCTACAATAAAGGTCAATATAATGGTAGGGGAAACACTGGGATTTCTTCTCAGAAACGAAATGCAGAGATCTACATAATGGTTAGGAAGGCACCTTTTAGTGAAACGAAATAAACATTTCTGGAAATATCGTCCACCTGCTGAAAATGTGGTCACATTTTGTTGGAATTGTTGCTGATCTTGGTACATAATTGTTTCCTACCCATTTGCTGCTTTCACTGAGTTTTCACACTGCATACTCTGAATTTCAATTTCAATAGCACAGTGTTTAAATATTCATAATTTAAAATCATTATTTTCTTTCAGAACTGAAAAGACAAGACTGCTTGAGCAGCATACTGACTCTTAGAATAATTTTCTAGTACACCGGGACTGTAAGTCTTGTTTCTGTCAGCAGAAGCTGAAGGTTTATTAGGTCAGCTCTGGACAGGTCAGATCCTCTAACTGTATCCCGCCTCCAGAGGCCAACGTACTGACAGCATCAAGCTGATTACACAACAACTTACTGCAGGGATGTTGCCCAGGCTGCAAGTAAGAAACCCAAAGTGTCAAAACTTCCAAAATGTATGTACTGTAGGAAAGAGAGAGATGGAGCAGGGAATGCTTTTGAAAGATACTGCAGCAGCCAACTTTCATGTTCAAAATCTAGTTAAACACTCCCCAGGGCAAAACCAGCAGGTACATAATGAGAAGTGTTGTGGGAAAAAAAAGACGTTAAACATGAAAAATCAAGACTTGTGTACAGAATTGAGCTGTAAGTGTTTTATCTTCCAGTGAGGAAAAGCACATTATTTTTGCTGTGACGATAAGACGGGGTGGATAAAAGATTAAATGAACAACGTGAAAAGGAAGAGAAGAGCTGCTAGAAAGTGACAAGGAAAATCAAACTGAGTAAATAAGATGACACAAAATAACAGATGTTATGGCACAGTTTAAGTACATCTACAATACTCTCCCTTTTGATACAAATTAAACTGTGATCTTGACAGATTTGGGAGAATAAACAATCATTGCAATGAGCTTACTACCATATATCATTATGCATCATATACAACTGAATTAACCCCTGAAGCGTCAGGTTTCACTGGTGGACAGATGAACACCCCTGTAGTGATGCAAACATCATGATACAATTTGTATTCTTGTATCTTATTAAACAGTCACGCCCTAAAACAAGATTATCACTATTCTTATATTATATCAGTAGAGTGAAAGCTTAAACCTGATTTGTGCTGCTAAGAGGTTTCCTAATGATCGTGTAATAATGTGTAATTTTGCAGGAAATCTTGTTATCGGTGCTGGTTAAATAAGGCAATCTCAGCTCTGTTGATGTTACTTCTAGTATGGGGCAGAATTACTGAGTCAGTTGCCTCCTCTCCCGTCAGACCCGCTTGCCAAGCCTCTCGTAGCGTTAACACCCTGCCATGCTGATTTCAGACAGCGCCAACAGGCTAACCTAACAAGCCCTATCCCACAGGAACACATCTGTTGTCAGATTAGCTCGGCTCTGGCCATGGGTTATCAATCAAAGAGCTGAATTACACACCATTCTGGAATTCATTCATCACTCACATCAGCTTATTAAATGATTTACATGAGCAGGTGTAGAGCGAGGAGAAGACAAGTGGAAATGTTCAAATGAGGATGTATTTAGTTAGATGAGACAAATGCTATTGTGAGCTGTGAAAGTGAGAGAAATAGTTTGGAGTTCATCTGCTGCTCTGAATAAAGTAATACTGGCACAGCATTTGGCTGCATTTCACTCAGAGATTATATTATCGTTTAGTGGGATTGCCACATTTATTGTTATCGTACCTGAAATCATATTAAATCTCCACCCTAGCCTTGATATTTGACTTTTAAAACACCCAAAGGCAAAGTAGCCGGTGATGTTTATTTTTCAAGAGAGACTTAGAGGCACAGAGAGTCTTTGGTCAGGGTGTTTTTTTTTTTTGATAATAGGTATGCATAGGTAGCAGAATGCCAGCTTACTGAAGCAATAGCTCAGGCAGAGAAAAGAAAACCAAGTACGAAGAACATAGGAAGAGAGACAAAGGTTCAGCTGTGGAGCACAGATTGGGATGATACTCTGAAGAGAAGCAGACAATAAATGACCTTAATAGCCTCAGAACATCCTGTTACTAGAGGCTGAACACACACCCTTCAGCATAGTTATCGTCACCAGAAGGAGTTTTTCACCCTTGTAAAATAACCGCACGACTAGTCTCTCTTGTCTGCTACCTGGAGAGACAATTTTTTCTTCGACGAGAATTACACTGACAGTTTAATTGAAGTGCCACTGCCGGGGCTTTTTTTTTTTTTTTTTTTTTTTTTTAATTAAAAGGTGCAAGAAAGAAAAAAAATACCTCCAAGAAACTGAAATATAAAAATAGGAGAAACCAATCAAAACAGCTAATCGCTAGCCGAGAGGAGTATGACAGCAGCTGTCACTGCGGATAGGTCGCCTTGGCAACAGGTCAGGTGTTAAAGATGTCTGCAGTTAGCATGTCCAGACCCACCCACACATATAGACACACACACTCACACACATACAAACAGTCACACAGACACATTTGCCCGACAAGCAGACAGTGTAAGGTCGGCTGGTGAGAGACGCAGCCAGTGACAGATGTGGCAAAGGCAGGGCGGCAGAGATTACAAGTTGTCGAGTCAACGTGGCACGAATCTGTGTTATGATGGTGATAGTCATATGTCACAGTACAAACTGCTCTCTGTCAAGTGGCATCAGAGAAAAGATGCAGAATGAGTGGATAACAGGAAAGCGGTTGAATTTCGGGGCTTTTACTGCATAGGGCTGTGGAATTAACGGAATTAAAATTAAACTACTGTCTTTTATGAAATCAAGCTTTTAAATCATTTCGGAATGTTAAAGCCAAAATCCTGATCTAAGAGGATAGATAGATCACAAAACACATATGCTGAAGCTGTGTCACAGACACAGAGTCACCGTGTGTATTTGAAGTAAATGAAAACCGTGACACAGCTCTGAGATGAGATCCCATTATCAGACATACAAGCCTGTTTGGGAGGGTTTTGTCACGCCTCTTATGATCCCAGAACAAGCAGGGAGATGAGCAGCACACAGCAGTCCCTAGTGGGGTGTTAGCGTAATTGCTTGTTACACCAGTCCCCAGAGGATTTAATAAAGTGGGCTACAGAAGAGCATGTTAAAAAAAAACAGCAGCCCCACCCTCTGTCTTGCATCTGTCGTCATCCTCTGCTGCCCGCCTGTTTGTATCTGTCACAGAAGACAAAGCAAGATGACATGATGTTACCTTTTACTTAACAGTGTGGCCCTGTGTATAAGTCAGAAATTGCCACCACTGATTTAAAAAAAAAGATCAAAGATTAAGTCAAAAAATATATAAAAAGGTTGCACCATGATTTCTTTTGATAAGGGGAGAATTTCACATCTCAGGAACAAACTATCATAGTTCATAATGTGATATCAGTTTTGTCTGTTTAGATTTTGCTGTGGATGAATAAATGCAGCATAAATCAACTGCAACAGTGGCATGCAGCTAAGTATATATACATGGGGTGGGCACATGGCATAATTGCATTTCCACAGATGCCGTTTTTAGAGGTCTTCATTTTTTCCTTGGGCACCTAAACGATCATCAATAGGCCTGATTTCAGTTTGAAGTTTCTTATTGCTACTTTAGAAGACAGGTGAAATACAATTCCCATGATACATGATAACATTCTATGAGTAAGTCTTTCATTTAGTTTCCCAAGCGGGTTAATCAAGCCACAGTCATAGCATACTGCATTTCGTCTATTCTCTATAATGATTGTTCAAGCCTTTATGAACGTCTCTCTGTGTTATTGCACAACCTTGACCCCTACCTCACTCAGAAATAATTTATACATCCTGCTTTATCCGTCTCTCCTCCTGCATGTTCCACTGACTGGCTCTCCTATACACCGCATTCATAAGACACTAATGGCCATGCAGTAATTTATGCAACATCATGTGCATTCCAGTGTTTGGATTCATATTTTTCCATTCAGTCAGCACACAACAATTGATCTTTGTGCACAATGCATGATGGGTCTCAGCCTACTGGCTTAGCCTGCTTATAGGCACACTGCTTTTTGCTCCTCCTCCTCCTCCTCCTCCTCCTCCCTCTCTGTCTCCACTGGTGCTGCAAGTGTAAGATTTGGGTTTCTGTGCAGAGCAATGAAGGGGTGGGGCAGCTGCACAGATGGATGCATGAGTTTCTATGGTGATGTACTGTAGGTGAGCTGGGAAGAGCAGCCGGTTGGCATGAGGGAGGAGGACGAGATGAAGAGTTGGACGTTAACAAGCTGTCACTGCCAACACAACACAAGCGCCCACTGCAACAAACAAAAACAGCGAAGACAACCCCCTGACAGGACCGGTGTATAAACAACAACCTAACAGGCGTACACTCTGTTGCACCCACAGAGAAGAGGTACAAGCCGCAGAGGAGAGGTACGAACTGCAGGTCAGGTTCACACAAGTTAAATGGTAATGTATGTGCTGAGAGTAAAAAATGAACGCTAAAATGATTTTCTTTTTGCTGAAAATTGCAGTTTTACTTGGTGAAAGTTAGAAAAACAGCAGCAAACTTTCTGTCCCCTAACCTCCATGTCTCAGCTTTCTCCCAAACGGCTTACCACAGCAGGACAGGGATTAGCCAATGTTGCTAACTCCGGCCACTTCAAAACTTTCCTCCAACTGCAGCAGTCAAAATCGATCAGCCCAAAAAAAAAAGAGAGAGAGAAGCTCAAGTGTGTCCTGTGTGGGCAAGCTGGCTTTGTTTTTGATTTCAGTGAAGCAGCGAAACATTAAACACTAGATGTCTTGGTTATTCAGCTTCAAAGGAGACTTATAAAGGCACAGAAACATCAGAAATGGTTTGATTTAAAGACCCGTTTTTCAATCAAAGATGCATCATTTAATCTCAAATACTATGATCGAGAATCTCCACCACAGTGTTCCTGCTAGTATATTTTTTAGTTGCATACTGTACTGTGTTAAGTTGAATAGCTGCGGGGCTTTGATGCAGCCATACCAACACTTTACTAAGACTATAAGAGCAACCAAGGAATATCTAACTGTATTAAAACTAGATTCATGAAGAGTCCTGGGTTATCTGTTTGGCAGACTAAGGCCTGAGGGTTGAAGGAAAACTTCCAAAAACATCCATAGGATAGCTGCCTCTCTGGACACACAGACTGGCTATCATGGATCTGGAGCTCGAGCAAGAATCGAAAAAGAAGTCCTGTGGGGGCTATTAGCTCTTTAAAAAGTGAGAACACAGTACCATTCAATTTAGTGGAGACATCATGAAGTGTCTCTTTTCAGTGATAGTTCCTCCCCTTTATTCCCACAACCTGCTGGCTGAAAGAAACTGAAATCTTGACAATTGTTAAGTGTTCCGCCCCAGAGCCCCAGAGCACTTGGCAGAACGGCCCATTGCTAATCCAGTAAGCACTAGCACTGACTCCCAACTAGCTGAGAGCAGGATAGAGATTGAGATTGACAGAGAGGTAGCGACTGATAGAGGGTGGCTATGATTAGAGGTGAATGACAGACAGACACAGACGGAAATGAGAATACAGACGCTGGCAGAAAGAGGTTAGTGAATTGGAGATGAGTTGATGGTGTGAAAAAAACAAGTTGAGGTGCAGGGAGAAGTGGGACAAGCAGAATGTTTGGACACAAGGAAACAGGGCTAGAGGAAAACTAAGAAGGAAGTGAGCATCCGGGCCAGGAGGGGCCGGATGACTGATGAGAGAGGGGAGAGAGCACATTGAAGGAAGCTAAGGTGAGCAAGGTGTCCTCCGAATCCATTTTTCAAACAGAGACTCATTACTGTTTAGTGTATGTGTTATAAATAGGCTGTGAAACGTTTGTTTGACAGGAGAGTCTAGGATTTGAGAGCAGGACATTAATCTCAGCAGAGAACTCCCAGGAAAGACGGATGGATTGACAAACAGAGGAATCGGCCAAAAAAAGAACCATTAGCAACCCCGATTTGATTTAACACAACTCTAGGCTGACTTTTCCCAGGGAACTAGTCTAATCTCACTCTGTTCTCTCCTACCATCACTGCTTCTTTTTCTCCCCATTTTCACTTCCTCATTAAGGCATCAACAGTATGGCTCTTCATGATTCACTTCCCACTTTACAATATTTCCGGTTCCTGATTTTCTCTTATGACGCTAACTCCCACGTCCGGCCTTTTTTGTGTGCCAAGCTCTTAATTGTATCACATGAACACAGTCCTTAAAATGCAACAGCCACTACCTTTAAGAAGGGAAAACAAATTCTTTACGCTATTCTCATCCCTGGCAGACATCTGGTATGCGTACTGTTTCTGACTTGCTGTTCCTCACACCCGCTGCAGGCCGCTTGGAGCAGATGTGCACAAATGCTCCATTTTCTCCGTCTGTAGATGGCGCCTCTAGCTACAGCTTCTGCCATGATGTCACCCCCCTGCCACCACCTCCTGCGACACATGAACTATTTCAGGCTCTACAAATCCAATCTCGCCAAGCATCAGCACAGATCCGAGGCCCCCAGATGCCCCCCGCTGCTGACCTAAGCAAGGCCCTTTGGGCCCCCTACACTGTGGATCATAGTGACATAAAGCTGTTGCTGAGTGAAGGGAATGAATGGAGGCGGCTCAAAGCCACAGCTCAATCATGACCCGAAGCCATCTGTAAATAGTCAACCCTGCTAAATTAAACCAACCAATCATTACTAATGACTGATGTATTGATCAGGCTCTCTCTAGTCCCCTCACTCCTCAGTGCCACCTTTCCAAAGAGGCCCCAGATTTCCAGTAACTGACATGTTTCATAGACATAAACTTAAAGCTACTGTGAGGAGTTTCTATCTGGTTATAAAACGCATTGAAATGAATACTGATGTCTCTTTAAGAACTACAATAAACAAGACCTGCAGGGACATCATTAATGATTTATTTAAGTTCATTTTAATGCCTGAGTCAAAAGTAACGAGGAAGGTGTGAGACAAAGTCATTACTGTAACTGCCCAGGGACGTACAAAGGATTTAAGAGGGGCAGGGGCTCAAATTTAAGGCCTTTTTTCCCCAAAACAAATAAATATACCTCTGGAATGACAAACTTTGTGACCCTGTTAAAGGGACAACAAAATATACTGATTTAAACAAAGTAATGACTGAGTGGTAGTTAAAACAGTATAACATAACAGTCCATTAGTTATACATGCAAATCATTTATAAGAGCTGTTTCTGGAGTTTAGAGTGTGTAGAATCTGTCTTTTAATTGTCACTTTAGTAATGGGTCACTACCAATCAAGGTAGAAACCCTCTCATGGAAGACATCCCTTCATTACTTCCCTCCTAAATAAGATCCGATACCAAAAGTGCTTGAACTTAAAAAATCTTTCAAAATCTGCGACACACTTTTACATAATATAATATAATCACAGAAATATACTACAGTATCTTTTTACAGCTGTCACTATTTTATTTAATATATGTATTTTATTTTCACAATTGAAAAGTAGACCAACTAATACCACAAATCTCATATGAATAAGGAAAGAGGGAGAGAGAACGTGCCAATGTCAGCTAGCTTACTTTTACATTTTACGGCTTTATTTCTTTTAGGGACATATTAACTCCACCATCCATATTATACTGATTCCTATCGTTACCTGAGCACAAGTTATCAATGTGAAGAATAGGTGTTGGAGGCACATTTTAAACTGCTTAATAGTTCATACAAAGAGAGACTGTGACATCATACACCCAGGCAAATCATTTAGCTGAAAAAAATGTTCAATCATAATTCCTTATTTTGCTTGAGGCCTCTTTGACACTTTATTTGTAAATCATAATAAATACACCATGCATGGGTTCATGGACAAAATGTTTACTTGGATGGAAGTAACAGCCAGTTCAGGCCCTGACTTAAACTATAGAGCCCAAGTTGACTATTCAGTAAGCTGAAGTCATGTCAAGCAAAAGAAGAGATCCTGAACATGATAGTTTTCCTTTATCATCAATAAAGCACTGTATTTGTTTCAGTACCCTTAAAATACCATGTTTTTAAATGACCTTTTACACATGCATTGATTAAAATATCATGCATAGAATGTATCGAACAAAAAATTTGAACTGCTGACATTTTCAAAATGAAAAATAAGTATTGTGAACACATTTCCACAGAGAGCTAAAGGACTGTAGTTGTCGTGTCAATGTGACTTGACGGGGAGATGAAAACATATCAAAGAGAAATAAAACTAAGGGGGAACACTCAGAAACACTGAGGGCCACAGCCCTTCATCATCTCCTCTTTATTCACGGCCCATTTCCCCCGCACATCTCACTTCTCCTCTGCACAGTTGTGACACGCAGTGCTTATCTGGAGTTTCAAGTTTGACCCTCATGTCTGGATGAAAGCAAGGCGAGGGAAAGGTGCATTTGACTTGTTAACCAACGCAATAATTAAGGCTTTGTTCTGAGTTTTCTGTGATCTGGAAAGCATGTGTAAGAAGTTCATAAAAATCATCTTTGCTTATAAAATGTATTTATCATGAAAAAAACAAAGTGTTCTCTGATGATTGGCTTCAAATTTCTCCGTTTTATATAATTGTAGACTCATATTTTTTGTATTTTCAAGTTGGCATTTCAATAAAAAACATAATTTGGGCAATCAAAAATGGTGTCTTACATTTCCTGACACCTTTAAGACAAAACAAGGACTAATCTGTAAAAATAATGGATAGATAACTTAAACCTCTGATGATATGGTAGTACAAATATAAGTCACCTGCTCCACTCGGTCGCCCACCGCTTAGTCTTTATCTGTCTCGAACCTTTGAATCTCATTTTATAAAGACAAAGAGTGTAGGTGTGTTTAGAGGAGGTGGATGAGGAAAACACATTTTGTCAGGTTGAGCTCCTCTCGTTTAATCTCTCAAGCTGCTGTTGCTTTTCTAAAAATGCACATCCCTAAGTTTGTGGATGTGCTTTTGATGGTCTGACTCTGCATGAACCCTGCATCCTGCATTGATCCTAAATGCACACACACAAACAGGCACACACACACACACACACACACACACACACACACACACACACACACACACGAACACGCAAACACACACACACTCCCTTTCAGTAATAAGATGGAACAGAGAGCGTGATGAATAAATAATGGTTTAAACTCTGGAGGTTCACTTGACTAATTATCAAGGGGGACGAGATTCTTCAAGAGAAGCAAGGTTACAAAAGAGCGAGAGAAGGCCAAGTAGTACATTAAGGATCACTGCACATGCTTCACACACACACACACACACACAGACTCACACATTGGAAATATATAAACACACACAGATGCACACATACCCACATCCGTTCACAAACATATTCACACTTCCTAATTTGCGATTCAGTGCTGTGAAAGGAAAAAGACAAGAGAGGGGAGGAGAGGTGTTGGCCTCCATTGACTCTGAACCCTGTGGGCTAATGAGAAGTCCAACACACACTAAAAACAGCCGTACACACACACACACACACACATTTCTGTCAAAGCGCTGTGTCGGAGTGTGATCTCACCACAGCCCTCTTTATCCAAGGTTATAAAGGAAGAATATCTGACAGTAATTTCTAAGAGGAATGCTTCTCATTGTCCATATCGCCCTGTGAGCATCGTGGTCATCCAACAACACACTTACCAACACAAACATTACACACAAACACTGTCAGGTCATTAGAGTGGTATAATTCTGAAGAATAACCTGTCTAGCTGGCCCAGCTGTCCTGAAAACACCATCCAACTAGTTTTCCCCGTTCACACACTGTCAGTAAATATGAGCAGACAGCAGAGGGACGGGGAAATGAAAATGAGGCATCGTTAGAAAAGGGAGTGGCAACACATGACTGACGGAGGGCTTTCATTTGGACCCGCTGAAATCTCTTGGAAACAGATGTGGCCGATAAACAAGAAATAGCAGGCAGTGTTGCAAAAAGAAGGAAATCCAAATATGCTTCAACTGCAACAGAAAACATTTTCCACCCCAGAAACACGCACATGGGGATGAGCATGGTGGCAGAAGACGCAATGATAGAAATCAAATAAACTGAAAGTGACTGGCAACAAATGACTTAAAACGTCCCAAAGGGCACGCAGGGTGCTTTGACAGAGTTTGTGAAGATGCTTGTCATGAACGAGGCAGCGGCAGCAACAGCAGCTTGAGTCCTGGAGGAGCCATGGAGCTCCACAGCCTTTGAACGTACAGGAGGCAGCATCAGCAGCAGCAGAGCTACGTGACTCTCATGACAACAACTACAATCACACAAGAATACAAACACACATCCACAGAGTCCCTCAATGCTGAAATAAAATACCTCAAGCATCCACGCAAATGCATCAACTAAAAGGATTGTCTTGAAAACAAAGTGGAAGGGAGGGAGAGAAAGGAGTAAATACAACAAAACAAACAGGACTGGAACAAACAGAAGGAGGGAAGAGAGGGGACCACTGCAAGCGCCCACCTGAGGGTTTCCCAGCATTCTCCATCTGTGCTCCTTTCCCTCTTTCTCTGACTCTCTGCTTTTTTCGTCTTGGTCATTCCATCCCTCCACCCTTGACTCCAAGCCGTCACTACCTCTCTGGGACACTGGCTCAGGCAGAATATTGTGTCAAAAAAAGGAAGCGAAGAGAGGAAAGGCAGGGAGGGACAAAAAGGACCATGAAAGAGGTGGGATAGAGGAGGAGTATGGGAAGAAACACGGTGAGGGAGAGAGAGCGAAAGAGAGAAAAGTAAGGCTGCCAGTTCTAAGCAGTGTCTCTTTTCTCTCTTTGTGATTGTGTGTCCCTTGCTGGATGTCTTGCAGGCTCCCTCTCTCTCTCCATTTCCCTCATTATGTCCATCTGAGTGGTCGTGCCAAGCTAGCAGGGCAGCAGAGGAAAAAAAAAAAAAAAAAAAAAAAAAAAACAAGGTTGTCTGTGGCCTCGCAAAACACCTTGCAGATTGGCCACCTCCTGCCGGACACTGACCGTGGACCTGTTCACACTGGTGGAGAGCTGGGGGCCATGGATGGAACAGGAGAGTGTGTATGTGTGTGTGTGTCTAGCGTGTGTGTGGGGATGTCATGTCAGCTAGCCAGAGCAGCAGATTACTGACGCTCCACTGGCACGTCCCACTTCATCCTCCTCTAATGTCACCCCAGCAACACCTCCGCCCCCTGCCCACTTCTCCTCTTCCTCCTCTCATCCCCCCCCGCCTCCCTTCTCCATCATCTGCCTCCACTTCTTCCTCCCTACCTACTTTCCTCCTACTCTGAACATAACCTGAGAAAGAGTCTTTAAATTTAATTTCATCCAGCTCCGGAATCTATACCGGCAGATCTACTCCAAGCCGCCCAAAGGAATAGTAAAGATCGCCAATCTCTGCATCTCGATCCGCTCTAATAAAAAGAGCCCCATCAAAGCGATGCGTACATTCTCATGCGTACATACACACATGGCCCCCAGGGTACTTCCTTGCCCAGATAAAGATAGCTGCTCATAGGCTGGGGAGGTGAAAGGAGTGGAGCAGTAATTAACACCAGTGGGCCTGGGCTTAGGTTCATATCAACACTCAGTAGAGCTCCGAAACCACACTGACCAGCATTTCCTGGTAAAATTAGAGGAAGAAGGCAAAGGCTTTGCTTCCTGTTCCTCTGAGTACGATGATAATGTTTAATTAACTTGTAAGATTTAGTCCGGATCTTCATTAAAAGCAGGGAGAGGTCAAGGAGGCCGTCAAGGTGAAGCCCCCATACAGACAGCATGACAGGAAAAGAAAGAGAATCTGTAATGAGTGCAGGAGTGCGTGTGTGTGTTTATCTGTTACGTTCATACTTTTCACTCAATTTCAACTTTTTGCACTTTGTTTCTGTTTTTTTTTTTTTTTGGAAAGTTACACGGGTCTCAATCCGAAGCAAAATCATAATGTTACACATTTATCAGATGGAATATTTCCATCTTACGTCATTGATAAATATTGTAACGTGTGCAAATGTAAGCAGATCTCATAAAACATTCAAAGTGATGTTCTGTGCAAAAATCTTTACTGTTACAACTTTGCTCAGACAAAACTGAACATATGTTAAAAATCTTATTATTGGGATCAAACAATCATATATGCATTATTGTACTTAAAAAAGCAGGAAACACACTTAAAGTGCTACTTGTGGTTATCACTATAACCAAAACAATTATTTCATTATCAGTGTGTGCATGGCATCTTTGCCCCCCCCCCCACCAGCACAATACAGTAGACTGAAGAGCAACAGTTGACACCCACAGATATCTTACCCTACACCTGCTGAGCCGTGCAAGGTTAACAATGACCACATAGGGATCTACAAATGCTGAACATGCAGATTTGCTTCCAACAGAGTTCACAAACACACACACACACACACACACACACACACACACTCTGAGATGGTTTTGCATGGCAGCCCACATGTACATACCATGTGGGATGTATGTTTTGGTGTTCACACTCTATTTTTGTGTCAATGAAGATAAATGACACACAGGAAGCTTGTTGTTAAGCTAACACAGAACGCTAATGCCTCACAAGGACAAGTAAACAAACAAGCAAATAAAACAGCGTATCCTCTACCCACCAAGCAATTTAGCACCTTCAAATACATACAGATGAGATATTAATGGCTTACTGTGTCCTCTTTGACCTTTTAATTATTCTGATTTGTGTACAGAGCAGGCGTGCTGTAATTGCATTAGCATCTCTGCAGGTTTACTTAATGTTCCGGGAGAGGGAGAATAGTGCCTCAGCCAGCTGATAGGACAGCGTTCCCTTTCTTTTGTGTTCACTGAATGAGCCACAGTGTGTAAGTCGCTGCGTGTGTGCATGTCTGCGTAGTCGCAGTAAATCAACAGAGATTTATAAGCTCAGTTACCACTAGTCATACCCTCTGACGTGCAATTATGCACTATCAGCAAATAAATGCTTTTGCCATTACAAGCAATAATTGGTTATGGAACATAGGGTACGATAAATTGCGCGTCGCTTTGCAGCTGTTAAATGTCCTGACCGGCTTTTCGCTGCTTGTATTACCCGAGCTCTCTACTTGCCCCCGGTTTTGGCCCCTCCTCCTATTCCCCACATCCTTCCTCTGAGCCTCTCCCGGGATCGGACCGTTGCTCCTTCTTTCCCTTTATCTTTAGAACGATGCATCTGGAAAAACAGGCTCCGTCTCCACCACTCTCCATCACATTCAATCATTCCAGTGTTTATGCAGCTCTGCGGCCTTCCCCACCAGGCCTCCACCTCCCTCTGTCCCGCCTTCTCTCCCTCTCTTCATGCCTCCAAACACAGCATCCCTTATCACACTCCTCCATCTCTCCATTCCTGTCTATCTCTCCTCAATTGTTTCTTCCCCTCCATCTCCTGCCTCTGCTTGACAGCTTTTCCTCTTACATTTCCTCAGTGACTTAAAGAGTGTTTTTGTCCTGAAAGATGCCATGCAATATTTATAGTACGAGTATGGCGGACACACAGACTAACCTGTGCTCCTGCATCTCTGTAGGAGCACAGTAACTCCTTCATCATCTAACTGTATTATTTACACTCATTTCTAGACGATTGTAGCCACTGTTGGTCACTCCTAAGCCTCTGTTCTGAGTAACTATTGTATGACCATCTGTATCTGTTATTGAATGCTTATTTTTTTTATCTCAACAATTTGGATTTTGCCCTGTGAACACAATGCTCAATCCTTTGTTTTCATATTTGATATCATGATACATGCTGTGAACCCATTTGCTATGATGGAAAACAAAGTTATTAACATCTTGTAAGATGTCTACATAAGTGCAGTTTGCACGGAAAAGGAAGTCACTGTCTGGTTACCGTACGTTAAACCAGATTTGTGACATCTACATCCCCAAATATCTACCTTCAGCTCCAGAGGCTTAAACTTTGTGGGATGCAAGTCGGGGGTCGTTGTTTGAATCGGCACTTTTTTGGTGTTGTACATTTTGTCCTTTAAGTGTACGCGATGTTCCCCAGAGTTCAAATGGAAACGCCTTGTTGGAATAGACAGAGGTACAATCATCTTTCCAGCGATGTCTTGCCAAATTTTGGTTCATCAGGTTGTGAAATACAGACATTAGCCGGAGTGAAGGCAATGCGTACAGGATGGCGGTGGGTGAGGGTGATTGGTGTCATGGTGTCAAGCTTTGGGCTATGTAGGGGATCAGCCTGCTGCCTAATTAACGCGGCCGCGTTCCGGTTCAACAACCTCTCTGCTACTGTCTTCAACTCGGGCATCTGGAGATAAGACAATCAGACAGAGTGCGAGAGAAGGAGAGAAACTGTGATGACAGCACAGCAAAAACAAGTGTGACCTTTTGGGCCAGATCTTATTTTGACACAGCACGTAAACAGTCTGTCCCACTCAGAGATACAGCGAAGAAGCACAAAGGTCTCTGTGAGAGGCTGGATGAGGAGGAAGAAGTCGTCTTATCATACCCTGCCTTGGCCACACAGGACAACTCTCAAACCCGACGTGCCAAACGAGATAAAAGGAAGCCAGAAGAAAACTTTGAGCCGATAATGACTGGTCTTGGAAAACGCAGACACTGACAAAATGGAAAAAGAGTTTGACAGAAGTGCAAGGGGAAAGGGTTAGAAGAGGCGAGGGAGAGAGGATGGATGGGTTTGCTGAGTAAATGGCTGCAAGCTAATCATGACACTAATAGTAATAGATAGGCAAGGCTGTCTAGATTGCCTCATTTAAGGACACTTGAGTATCGTTTAGGTAATCTCTCTGATGCATTCGCAGTGGACGTGAGTCGATGAGACAGAGTGGTCCGCTCTGAGACACACTGTTTCACGCAGCGTCTCAAATAACAAAAAAACTTTAACCTATGTGTAAAAGGATCTGCCGAACAGCTGTCAAAAAGCCGCACCTATACGGTCCGCACCCAGGTGTTTGATGCTGTGGCAACACTCGATCCAGGGTGAGCTGACGTGGAGCGAAGGCAGTGAACGAAATCAGATGAAGCTCAAGATGTGTTTTCAGAGTTTTGCCCTCCTTTGATCCTCTGGAGGCAGAGCACAAGAATGAAAATCAGCGACCCTGAACCACCTTCGCTGAGATTTTTTTGCACACTATCCACACAAAGTTAACACCATTACTACTGCCCCGACTTTGGCCTTTACACTCCGCTACCTTTTTAAGGCAGGGTCTCCTCCATCAGCACGTTCTTCTTTTTTTGTTTGTTTTTAATCGCCCCTTGACTTTGTGTCTCCTCTAAATTTTCCTCTAATCTGTTTTTTTTTTTATTCCTGACAGCATGTAGGTTTTGTTTCTGTCCTCCTCCCTTAGTACAGTCAACAACACCTCAGAGGATCCCTCAGAGGTGTTTTATACTGTACTCTGGCCCACACTGCAGTAATCCAATGTTATTGGGGGGCTATAACTCAGTTTTATGTGATCAGGAGCCCCACAGCCGAGCCACTGCACTTTGTGACAAACGACCCGAGTCAGACATGGTGTGAGTGAGTCAGACACGCTGAGAGGCCGTGACGACACCAACTCTTTGAACCTTTTGTGTTCTGACAATTCCAGGCTGGGCGTCAAAATGTGCGTCAGTCATTGTTTGTTGCTGTGTGGGGGTGAATTTCTCCGTCAGTGAAGAGCCGGAGCCGGAGAGTTACATTAACATTTAATGTGATCAGTCCATGAGGAATCCAAAACAGACAGCACAGCCATGTTGAGAGTTTAGCGTTATGAAATGCTACAATGTAAGAGCACAAGTGAATCACAGTGCTGTCTGTTTGTTCTGCGCTCTCAGTGGGAAATTTCAGACAGTTTTCCCTCTCACTTAGCTGAGGGCTCCTTCAACGGCACAGACCAAAAGCAAACGGAGGAAGACATTTTCAACGCTGCTTGTTTCTGCTTACTCTTGAACGAAGCCAAGGGGTAAAAAGGTCTTGTTTTTTGTTGATTAGCATTTCATAGCCTCATGAACCAGTGTCAGCGAGGCAAGCAAACAACAGCTGTCAGGAGATTTGGAGAAACAGAATGTGCTGGTTCCCTAGTTAAACAGTCACTGCACATTATATGATCCTGGATGCATTTTTAAGAGAATCAATCTGTTCATGAGAAAGCGGGCCGCCTTTGACTTCCTCTGTTATGTCATTGTAAAAGGAACAGTGGGTCTTCATGACCTACTTACTGTAAGATGTGTCATGAAGTTCGGCAGCAAAAACAGTTAACTAAATCCACAAAACACAATTAAAACAACCTCTGTATGAATACTTTTCTTGAAATAATCAAGGCTAACTAATTTCAGTTTTGCCAACTTTCACATGACTTTATTCAATGAGATACATCTCAACCAGAGTTTCATTCCCTCTTTATGCTTCTGCACCACCATCGTTTGTTCCGAGTTCTATTGCATGGAGGCTTACTTTCAACACTGAACAAATATATAAACTAAAAGAAAGTGAAAATGGAGGAGCAAATACAAATGAGCTGCTGATTATGCACCAGAGCTCCTCTAAGTAGGTACAAAAAAAGAACTGTTGGACTAAAGACAGTTTGCACTGAAAAATGGTGTGTTTAAAATAGGATTTCACAGTTTTGCATCATTGATTTCTTTATACACTGTTAGCTTGTTTTTAAAGTTTTCTTTCAACCAAAATGAATCATAAATATTCTGTTTAACAAAAAGGAAACAAATCGATGCTACGCAAAATAAATCAAGTGAACCAATGTTCCACTGGCTTTATATAGAGAGGGCTTTACATTAATGATGTTGCTGTACTAAGTCAGCAGTTCTCAAGGTCTTTTCATCAATCCTCCGCCCCCCCGATGACCGCTGAGTTCTCTGACGAAGACGAGGGCAGTCCTCTTTCTTCGAAAAGAACCTGAAGCTTGACCAGAGGATGGAGCTGTGTTTTCTATCATTTTCATATCGTGGATAATAGAAAGCTACTTTTATCCAGATTACAGGGAGAGTTTAAATTATCTTTACTGTATTTGTCACAAATCCTGCACAAAACCCTGAAGATGCTTTTATGTGTTTCGGTTATGTCGATTTTCTTTTTGCAAAAAGGACTACGAACACTCTCGCCCAAATTAGCATCAATAAGTTTAGGAGAGGAGAAAAGAGGAGCCCAGTGTACTGTGACATTCTAAGCAGCTTTTTAGAGACTGTTGGAGAGTGCACACAGGCCTAAAAGCAGAGAGGACACATTAGCATTCAGCAGCGGACAACACAAAGACTCAGTCAGGTCTGAAGGAGATCCAAAGGGAGTAGGGCGGCTCTTTGAATAGGAGGCTGGACAGGACTATGTGACATATCGATCGGCTATTGGCCCCGCAGTACTGCACTGTGGGCTCCATCACCATCACGGCTACACTCCGTCACTCTCTCTTTTCAGCTGTTAATTTGTGGCGCTCTGGATCTTAACATTCTGCCCTACACTTTGGCAGCCATCACACCCAGAAAGAGGATCACTTCATCAAATTGCTGCTATGACAACAAGGAATTTTAACCAATCGGGAATGGGAGGGGGGGATGGGGTTGGGATAATAAAGCAGCTAAAATCCACCATACTGTTTCCATTCTGTGCAACTGGAATTTCTCCTCTAGGTTACCCTGTACGCACCTTCTAATCTGTAATAATGTCATACTTCAACACACTCATCCTTGATTTAGCCTCCACACTGACATTGATGTGCTGCATTATAGCATTAATATTTCCAGGGTGGCAAATTACGAGCGCTTCCTAAATAAGAGGCTTTCCGGCTCCAGCAAGCAGCTTTCTAACTGTTCTACTCAAGCTTATCAGTCTAAATCCAGACGTCCTTGTAAGAAATAAAAGGCAAGGTTCTGCTGACAATAAGGCAGCAGAAGCCAGTTCTACAATATAAGAAGTAAAGTTTCTGTTCAGTCTTTGTCCGTGCAGATGTTGACTCGCATAATCTGTGTTCAGAGAAAGACACTGTATCACTAATGAATCCACTAATTGGCACTGTAATTGGCTTCAGTTAGAGAGACATCTGAATCAAACAGCGAGTTCAAATATCAGCAGTAATGACCTGCAGTGTCTAAAAATGTAGAATACCAAATGGGAGAGGATCAAGGTTTTACAAGAGGGGAGAGAGAGGGGGCGAGATAATAGGCAGGGAAATATCGATGGGCAAAAACACAGAAAAGGGGCAAAGGGCCCTTGATAAAATATTATATTGTCAATTCATCTCTGGCCTTGCGTGTCACATACATATTTCTACAAAGCATTAGTCAGTTTAATAAAAAAGTCATATGTACAACAATTTGATCAATAGCCCAATCTATGATTAAATAAGCTGTAAAATATCCAGCTCTTCAATCATACTTCTTAATGACCAAAGCATAAGCATCTGAGGCTGATTTGAACAGTGATTAGTACAATTTTCTTATGTTAAAAAATGTCACTTCTTTTGTTTTTATAAAGAGGGAATAGACACATAGGATTTTGATAATTTAAGTATAGGGACCAGTTGTATGACACTTTTGAAAATTCAGAGATCGACCATTGTAGGAACAGTTGAATGTTCAGGGAGTAAACATGTGATATAGCTACACTACTGTACATGCAGACATGTAATGGGGGAAGGTACAGTTTTGAAAAAAACGACTGAATACCATTAATGTAACATCTCTGACTAATCTATGGCGCGTGTAAGTGTGGACTGGCAGGTCAGGTCCGCTGATGCAGAAAGCATGAGTGTGGGCGTACAGTCTGTCTCTTGAGCTAGTTGAGCTGCCTGCAAGTGGAGCCATCTGGGAAGGAAACCTGCACGGCCTCGCTGCAGCAGAGCGCCGCTTGCAACTAAGAACTTTCAAAAAGTGAATCCACATTCACATGCTGCTGTTTCCTTAAACAACAAAAAAACTGAAACTAAAACACAACAAATCTTCCACTGCAAAAAATCATGTTTCTTCTCTGCAGTCCTTACAGTGCCCTCTGATGGCTACAGAGAGAACAGTGCCCAGTACGGGGAGACCCTACAGGTTCACCAATCCTTTGTTGTCACATTACTCCTGCTCAATAATGCAACCGGCTGCTCGATACAGTCAGTGTATAAAGCCAGAGCTAAATATTATTATAACTCCTGTGTCAAGATGCTTACTTGTTGCTGCTGCTCTGCAATAGTTGACCACTGTGAAGTGAATCATACTTAAGGGTTCCCTGTGGGGCAATGTTTTTTAAGGGCCTTTCCTGTCTACATAGCTCTTGTACATAAGGCACAAATATATACATATGGGGGCAACTGGTTACACAGTCCACCCCAATCGTTTGAAACTAATCCATTTATCAACAGGTTGTATTCAAATGTCACAGTAATCCACCAAAAAGGGATGTGAAAAGAAGCTTGTAAACGTTGATGTCGCAGACACACAGATTATCAGTTGTCTTATCCAGAAATAGAGCGAGCCTCCTCAATCAACATGTTGTCTTAGGCATGCACATTCTCTACCGTCAACCTAAGGAGTGTAACAAAAAGCTGTCCACCTGACCAATTACAGTTGTTGCGGTGTCAGGTTAACAGGTTATCTACACAAACAGCCCTAGAGTCTGGTTACAAATCCTTGGCGGATCCCTTTCTTTCTCTTTTCCTATTATCTCTTTATCTTTACAAAAGGCCTGAAAAGGCTTAAATAATTACTTAAAAACACTTTCATCCTGATCAAAAGGACTTTCTCAGTTACACTCACTAACAGGGCTTTCACACTTGCAAAAAAAATAATTGCAGGAGGAGCAGAATGTGTGAATGCGAACAACCAAATTGTTCACTCTAGAGTTTCTCCTTCTCCTGTATGATCTTCTCTGTTCTTTTGTAAACATTGTGATTCTGTCGCATTAGCATTAATAGAAAGGCAAATATTCTTATTATAGCACTGTATAGCGGACTCTGAGATCCCCCTCCTACAACACAGCTGGATAGTCAGGTGAAGCCGAAATCAGGAGCTCTACTCCTCAAATTCTCTAGAAATGTTCAGGACCGATATGTGAAAACAGCTTAAGTCATGATTGGCTGGCCTCAGCTCAAGAGCAATCACAGCATCCTTTGTATTCCTGATAAATCATCAGTGTGATACATCATTATTAAATTTATAAAAGGAACTGGTGTAACATCAGTGAACTGGTAACTAACCTGAATTAAGGTATTGGAATCAAATCAGTCTATCAAACACTCTGATACTTTTAAACGTTTAGCTTTTAGAAGAGCGCTTGTATTGAGGAGGAAAGCAGAAACTGCAGAAACTTCCTTACTCGCAGTTTATATGTATAAAAAATGTAATGCACATCCACACACAGCCACACTGTATGAGAGATAACTAGGGTTTTTTTTTTTTCCGTAAGAGACAATTTTTTGGCTCTGGGATCTGATGCATCTCAGGGGAAATCTTGAGCTTTTACTGTCTCAGCTAAAAATACATTTATGCACACTGATCATGACTTTGATCTTTAAGTGTTGTGACAGTGAACACAATTATTTAATTCACATAAAAGCTGAAGGCCACCAGGCTGTCATCCCTTAACGGCAGAGCAAACTCCCCTGTTAACAGGTGGGTACAGAACAAGTAATCCCGGCCTCTGTCGGCGGAGGTGTGTGGATTTATTATTACTTTAAGCCTGACTGATCCAAGAGGAACTCCCAGCCTTTACCTGAGCCCTACTTTCAGTCTGAGCCTAGCCCTGGATCTGAAGCTATCATTCTGCACTCGTTAAGCCTAACCACCCATTGAGACCGTACAGTTTAAAAGAGGCGCCGATATAAATGATGTGGCATGACAAAATCTTGTGTTACTGATCCAAACTGAAAATAACAAGAAGATAACCTGTCATTGAATCCATTTAGCAGAAATGAACCACTGAACTTGAGAGCAGAATCTAGGACGATTTGTCTGTTTGAAACAAATTGAGAGCACCAGAAATCCTGACGCTCTTACACTGAATCCCAATAAAACTGGAAGGTTGCATAAAGGTCATGTTTTCATAACTTACTGCGATCATGACACTTAAAGCCAGCAAATCTCTAGAGGCTCTCAAGGTTCATCATCCTTTTGGTCATCGAGACCTTCAGGGAGTGAGATTTAATGGACTCCAATCAAATGCTGCTATCTATCCTGGTTAATCCTCTTCTCTACTGCAGAGATTCGTCATCCGTCTCCATAAAACCCCCATTGGTCTCCACGGGACTGAGCTGAAACTTGAGAGGCTTGTTCACCTGACTGAATATCAAACCGGAGATCTGATTCCCGGGTTGCTGCAGAGGAGCTATTGCCATGGAGCTGACACCTAAGAGATTCATGTATGTGATTAGGACGTCCTCGGGAGTGTGCCAGTGTCTGCGTGAGAGTGTGTGTTTTCACCTGGAACATTAAAGCGGGTGTAATCATCTCCCATTCCTTCGGGTCACGAGAAAGGCTCGACATTTGCTTTGTTTGTCTCTTCTACCTGACTGCACATCAATGTCACTGGCAGAACAAATGAGGGAGCATGCAGAGTGTGCTGAGTGTTAATACTGACTGAGCGAGGGAAACAGAGGGAGGGGTAATAGATGGAGATGGGTTTAAAGTAAAAACGCGTTAAACATAAAAGCAACACATTGCAAAAGATGAAAAAAAGATGATGTGAAGGCACGATGAGATTCAAGGTGGGGTCTGAGTGTGGCCGCTGTCATCTGTTGACAGTCTAGGAATAGAGTGGGGGTGCCTGCCCTTGTCATTTTAACATCACAACGACGAGAGCCTGTGTAGTAACCGGCAGAATCACTACAAGTCAAGGCCATTTGGTTCCAACAACCCAACCCCAAACCAAAAGATTAAACACTCATTCTGACTCTGCTGGCTCAACGCTTGATCTTATGTGCATGTCTGCTCTTAGTCCTCTACTCTAAGGGATGTGTGAGTGTGAATGTGTCAAAGGGATGCAGGACCGAACACCCATGGGGTGGGACATCTAATCCTGTTGCCCTGCCAGGGGGCAAAACAAGAGGAAAGCACTCTGTCCTCTTCCTCGTCTCTCCAGCCCCCTCGCACTTTCCAGCTCGTGGCCCTTCCTCCTTTGTGTGTCTGAGTGGTGATAATGGCAGACTGTCCGTCACGCAAGGTCTGACCCAGATTCACTTGGTGCGAACGTAGGACAGTGAGTGGGGTGATGGGGATATCGCAGCCCTGTACCAATGGAACCCGTCCTTCACATTCAGAGCCGCCCACCCTGCAGACGAGGTCAGCAGGAGGCAGCAAATTCAAGGGTGCCATCTATGCAACGTCTCCTGCCTGTACCTCTACAGGGAGCGTGTTAACTGTGGTTAACTGTCTGGTGTGTTGTGGCAGTCAAATATGATGCTGGATCAAAAATCTAATCTCGGCCAATCTTACAGGTGCTCCAAAAGCCTTACACACAACTAGATACAATTTACAAGTAAGAAGACCAGGAGCATAAAGAGGGGCTCTAAGAGGGGTCAGAGGACATGAGGGGACATGTATAATGCAGGACAAAAAGAAAAAAAACAAAACAACATTTGATGAAAAAAAAACATTTTTAGATCTCCTAGCGGGGTTAGAAAATGTTCTGAACTGAGAGTGGCACAAGAGGACCAGCTCCTGTCATCTGAGTAAAGAGGTGTTGTCATCTGTGCGGTGGTCTTGCAAGGACATCTTAAATACAGCTGTCAAGGCTCAGCTCTACAGTATCAGACTTGGGACAACTTTCACAAGTCAAAACTGTGCTTAGCCAGACAAAGATGCACTCAGATAAGCCCAGCCGAAATTTTAACGATATCCTTTAACACTTCCATTTCTTGCAAACGTTGTGTTAAATCTTGCTGGAAAACTGTCGCTGACTGAAAAGCCCCAATTAAATAAAAGATGAGGGTTAACAGTTTATCCATCTTAGTCCTGTTGTATAAACCTTACTCACAATGCCCTGTGTCTTAGCACTCAATTTGATGTATTTCAAATACATCAAGTTGAGTGCTAAAATGGCATTTAATTTGACATTTGATGTTGAAAGCTTGTCATTGGAAATTCATCGTCTGACGACAAATGTCTTTAAAATACAAAGTGTAGGACTAACAAACCAACTCACTAATTGACCAGCTGACACAACCATCCCTACAGCTAAGCTACAAGCATTACTAAAAATAATGATGAATGAAGAGATTCCGTTGTTTGAGCAGTGACCCTGATACAGTAGAGCGCCTTGCAGTCACATGACCAATAAACAGTTAATTCATGGTGAAGAAAACTAGAGAGAGTGATGCAGAGAATGGTAAGGAGAAAGCAGGGAATTAGGAAGATAAATAATCAGACTGGATATCTACTTTGGTGGCTCTGGAAGCTTGTCTTCAGACGCTGTGGCCCCTCTCCTCTGATGAAGGAAGATTATATGCAAATGCGCACTGATTTATAACAAAGTCACACTGCCAACTACCAGCCTGGCATGTATTCTCAATGGTTTTTAGACGTGCACAGTGGTTGTTATCAAAATGATGTCTTCTTAACATGGAGCTTTTATTAAAACAAAAAAGTTTTCGTGTAACCATGGCCTTGTTTTCAACAAAGACTACTGTGCTGTTAGCTGGTTTGCCTTCTCATTACTCATCATATCTTCATCATCTGCACATAATTATTGTGTAAATGAGGAAAGTGTGGAAATCAAGTCTGGGCATCTCTCACACAATCATTATTATCCTCAAAATCAATCATAGAACACACAGAGTTAGCCACAACAACAAGCGGTGAACAAAAAAAAGCTCTTTTTAACCGATCAAACTTCTGATTATTAGTATGTTATAATGAGGGAGACTGCTGACTGACATGAGCATGTTTTGGCACTCAGGAGAACTGTATGAATGCAGAAGCAATGTAGTGTGACTCTCAAATGTTCTGAAGATTGTGACCTTCCTGTGTGGCAAACAAGCAATATGTGTTTTCTAACCTTCTCTTCATTTAAAAGCATCTCAATTACTTGGTCAGAAAGTTTATCGTCGTTGTCCTTCTGATTGTCGCTGTGATTCACAGCTGGAATTTTTTGATCTGCAGGGCTTCTTTGTGACATTTTCATTCACGAGGTGCCTGCATTGATCATTCATGGTCGAATGTGGGCGGAATATGAGGCTGATCCAGTTGTGCACAATATCTGGTAGATTATGATTTGTAAAGGGAACATTGTGTGCAGGTGTGCGTATGCACGTTTTTAGAAATCTGAATTATTTTTGGCGCACGCAATTTTGCGGGTTTTTTGGCTTCCGTACACTTTTAGTGGGGATTCTTCTAAATGTTTTATAAATGAGACCCTTGATCTTTTCCCTCTCTTGTTCAGTTTGAATTCTCTTTGCCACCCCCCTTCTCTCCCCCACTCTCTCTTTCCCTCTCCCTCCCTTCCCCTGTGTCCTTCATTTGTCCTTGCGTGACAGTGCTACGGCAGCGTGCTTCACCGTTTCTGTGGGAGGTATCTCTGGGATCCCAGTGTGTGGGAGAGGACTTCTGCCTGGCTCCCCATGTATCTGTCGCTTATCTCAATCATGCACACTCCTTCCATCTCTCCCACTGTCTCGCAATCATTCTCTCTCTGCTGTCACACACAGGTAAATATCATTCTTTCATTTAGCTCTGCCCAGCTTCATTTTGTTCTCTGAGCAAAGGAACATTTCTCAGTCAATCACTATGAGGACAACTGACGGAGAATTGAGGCACTTCTCACAAATCAATGAACACTAGCTGCATGGAAAATTGGCCCCGGCTACATTCAACATCAATACATGTTTTTACTTCACTATGACAGCAGTATTATTTAAAAGACAGCAATGTGAGTCAAGTTTATGAGAGAAACTGTATCCATCCTCATATTCTTTCACACCAATCATTTAAATATAATTTTAACATCACAAGCAGGTAGCTCAATCTGATTCATTGTAACCATTTTAATAGCATATGGACTGATCAGCAACTGAAAAGACACATTTAGAGGTTCATTTGGCCATATTACAAGGTAAACCAACATAATAACTCATTATGTAGCACAACTGAATCAGAAAAGCTAGCCTGAGTGTTTAACTACGGTAATTCTTAGCTAATGTTACAGTTAGCCTACCTATGACGCTGTTCACAAATAACTCACAATTTTCGTAACGTGCAATGCTTTTAAACGGTAGTGTTAGCCAGGAAGTTGTTGAATGCTAACGTTAGGCTGTTGTCTAACATTAGCTGACAAGTTGCCAGATTTATGATTTAACTTTGAAATATGACTGAGCTCTCCTTGGTTTCAGTCCCTGTCATCTTTGAGGTGCTAAACAATCAGAAAAGCGGGGGAAATTATAAATATTTATCATACCGCAAACATGAAGCAGTAAGCACAGCACTGTAACAAAACTTTTAAATGGTCTTAGTTTGTTATCTGCTGCTAAAGTAGAGGACAAAATTCAGCTGATACCTGCTAATCATGATCAACAATTGTCATAATCACTTTCTATCAACATAATCAGGACTTTCACACAAACATGTGCACACCCAGACTTTTTTTTTTTATCACAGCTTATACGATAGCTGCAGAGAATTCCTCTTGATTGAGGGTGCTATAGCGCCAGATCTAATTAACAGAGCTTGATTGTCTTGCAGCAGAGGTGGAAGTCATTACCATCATATTTCCTTGTGAATGCAGAAGACGGTGGTAAAAAAACGCTGGCAGATGTTTGCTATGTGAAATCACTGTGGTTAAGACTAAATTAAATCTGGTCATATTGGGAAAGTATGACATCATCCCCAATCATGAGGTTGGGTGCAGAGAGATGAACTTTTGACAGTTTATTATTATGATAGTGGAAGGAGAAAGAATCGCTGCCTTCTCATTTTCCTACCAGATACTGACTCTCTAGCCAGTTCTCATTCCCTTCAAAGTCTTTTGAACATTTTGAATGGGCTGGAGGAGACTAATTAGCTGCCCTGCCTGTACAATCCTGGCTTTTGAAAGAGAGGATAGCAGACAGTGGCTTTAAAAGGGAAAGGAGGAAAACAGGAAGTTGTACATCTCTTCCTCATTCCTTTTTTCAATGATCAATCACAGCTTAAATTTCCACATGCATCCCCTTCGTTTGCCTTTAATAAAGCCTAAAAATGATTCTTCAGGACATCAAATGAGCTCCATTGCACATGCAACAGAGAAAATTCATACAAACACACACAAACACTGTGTAAGGACTGAGACAGAGAAGTGTATGAATACAGGAGCAAAGAGAATCCCAAAGCAAAAAACAGTTTCACACTACTGTGTGAAATGTTCTCTCAGGCTCCACTTGGCAGACAAAGTCAGCCTAAATGATTTATGAGAGGCAACAAAGCTTTGCCAGTTGTTTGTTTTAGATAAATGCTACACAAAGCAAAAGCTAACAAACCTGATGATGGGGAACAAAGAAAGATGAAAGTTTTTGGCATTTAAGTTGAAAAAAAAAAAAAAAAAAAAAGAGAGCTAGTTTTCCACATCACTGTTGCAGTTCAAACCTGCAGGCTGTGCAAAGCTTGGCGGCGAGATCGATGTTTCTGTGACAGTGCAGGAGATTTGAAAAGGTAGCTTTTTTCAAAAGAAGTGATTGGTGTGGAATTTCAAGCAGAATGGATACCAGCTTACCTTCTGCAGCTGGATCTCTGTGTCCCAGCACCAACACCTGGCTGAGTGCTGTCCCATCAGATATGAACACCTGGTAGTCCTCACCAAATATCCCCTCCCCCTGCATCGCCAGCAGACGCCCTCTATCCATCCAGTCCACCTGCAAAAGCCTCCTCAGCTCAGCACAGAGGAGCCACCACAGCCAACTGAGTTCTGAAATACACCGTACTCCACAGTGCTGAAACTGTACAACACTATTCTCCCTAAGAAGTTACATCATGCCTCAGTGATTATGAATGATTGTGTTTATAAGAGAAAGTGAAGGTGAAGTATAGCAGAGGCCTAAATACAGTGGCCGACATATTACAGTGAACACATACAATGAGAGAGCCCCACTAACAGCATCTCTTACTCTTGTTTTCTTCTTTACACACACACACAAACACACACTACTATACATTCTTTCAACATCTGCACTCTTCATCAGCAGCACGCTTATTCACGCTCAGGATTGGAGACGAGCGCTCGGGGCTGCAGAAGCACTTCCCTCCTTTCCTTTTCCCTTTCTTCCTTGATCTCGCTCTTTCCATCTTTCTCTTTCTGCGTCTGAAAGGTTTCTGTGAAAGGCCCGAGATGAAAGGCTGCCCTCAATGGGAGCGTGATTGCAGAGACAGCGCTCCAGGCTCAAGGTGTTACCAGAATTGCTCACTCAAGAGTCGCTCCACCCCTATGAAGATGTGCCTTGCAATCGTCCACTGTTTGTGTGACATCAGAGAGAGGCTCGGGTTAACCGGCTGTCTCACACACATATATCTAGTAGTGAGTGAACAACATTTGTAGACAGGAAACCACGTGAATAAACGTCATTATGACTGAGCATAATTGATATTTTTGTCTGTAGAATTATATTAAAGTATCAATATGGAAATATATTGTCGCCCTGACTCATGATGCAAATTGATAGCTGTTGCCATCTATGGATACTTCTCTTTTTTTCTTATCCGATTTCCCAACGGATATGACCCACCATGTCACTGCATTACTCCTCAGGGTTGGGCTGAAAAGTATTGTAAAAAAAAAAAATGTCGTTGGGACATTTTATTCTTTCTGTGGATGAATTGTAATTTTTTTTTAAGAAAATAAGATCATCATAACAGATCATATCAGATAATTGCTGTGTCTTTTGATCCATCTATCTGATAAAATCTCAATCAATGACTTTTAATTTTTTGTATCTCTGAGTAATTCTCTGATTTCGTCCCCTCCCGTCCAGCCCCCTGACAGTAACTCTTAACACACACACAGAGTTGAGGGACATCATCAACCATTTTGGACGATGTTTAAAGTTCATGTTTAGTCCACATTACCAGCCCCGGGAGTGTAACTTCAAGTTACACAAAACTCTGCAGTTGTAGCCTCTAAAATTAAACAATCAGTGGCCCATTTTCGCCGTTAATAGCCCGTTTATTTGGCTACAGCTTTTAAGGAGCACCGGGACGAGGTGCCGCTAATAATACTCTCACTTCAAATCGGTAGTTGAGCGTCATGCTGGTGTATCTGTGACTGACGCAGCGTCGCCTGAAGCCGATACACGTTTACATGGAGGGGACACACAGACTCGGCATGCACAGGGGTCAGTTGTCCGATGACTGATACTGACATCAGACAGACTCTGGAAACGAGAAAACTGGCAGTGATGGTTTTGCATCAAACAATACAAAAGCGGCAGCATGACGTGCTTCAAGTTACTTTGCTGACATTGCACGTCCTGCAATGTGACAAGTGGGCATGAGCATATTGTAATTGTGAGGTTAAAATAATATATATTGATCAGCTGTGGCGATTATGACATGAAAAAGAAAAAGTTCACAGCAGGATAAAGGAAGAACAAGCCAGCATGGTGATGTCGGACAGCGGAGAAAAGAAGTGAAGCGATGAAGCATGATGAGAGGTGAGACTGACACCATATAGCAGTGAACAGATACAATAATCATACACTTTACCTTTTTAGGGGCATTTTGTATTCTTCCCTTAATCAGAGAATATGATGTATCATTATATATGTGATTGTATTGCAATATATCAATTATGGCAGAATCACTTTCATACTTTTTTTTTAATTACTGTTAATGTTGGCCAGTTTTCATATCATATTGTATTGTATGATGAATTAAACAGCACTTTGCCTCCCCTAATATAAAGCTTTGACAACTCTTTGACAACCAGACCAAAATTCTGTCCGACTATAAATGTTTCTCATGTTAGACCAGCAACATGCACAAGATTCAGTCTCCCTTCACTTCAAAACATTTCCTTGACAACCTACGAATCTTTCACGTCATGTCATTGTCTTAAATACATCATTTACTCATCATCTAATATGCGGGAAAAGACGAGCTACAGTAAAAGATAAAGTTAGTTAGTTAAGTCCATAAAGGCCTGGATTTTGTGTGTTTAACTTTTTTAATTACTGAGTGCAAATGTTTTGAAAATGGATGTAAAAAAAAGCTTAAGAACAATAACCAAGGGAGAAAATGTAACATAAAAACAAGCTGAGCACGACAAAAAGAAAACTCAGAGCCGCCCAAAGGGCTTAAGAGAAACATCGAGTTTTCAAATTAAACCTCTTCATTCTGAGTTTTCTTCTGTTTGTTTTCTTTCTTTTTGAGAGAAGGAGACCACTATGGACAATTCAGCTCTAAGTTTTTACCTTAAAGAAGATAAACACTGACGGATATTAAGACTAGCTTTATAAAGCTTTCTGCTATTAAACAGTAAAGGACCTGGGGAAGGGTGCAGTAAGCAGACAGCATGACCTAAGTGTCATCTTCTGTAAAGTCCTCGGGAAGGAAGCAGGACAGACCAGACATTGGGCACTAGACTGACAAAAACTGCCAGGAGGAGAAGATTTACAGCCTTGAAGCCCCAGACAGTAAAAATCTATATTCACCTCTCTCTCTGTGGTGAGAGGAAATGTTCTCGAGAAATCAAGGATCACTTTGCCTCTTGTGGGTAAAAGCCACCAGAAAAAGCAGAGTTTGGAATCAATGTGAAGGGTGCAGTGCTGGGTCTTTATGCAGCCGGCCTGCAGCTGTCAAGAGTTCAGACAATGTAGAATGTGTTAAGTGTTTAGGAAAGTGACTGATAATGACAGGCTGAGCATAGATAACATCCACATCATGGAAGAAATGTATTGAAAAAGAAACTCTTCTGTTATTGTAACATCTTGAAATGAGGATTAAAAGTTGCTATTTCAGCTGGACATTCTTTACAAATCAGAAATGCTACATAATACTTCACTTGGTGTTTTCCTTAACTTGATGTGAGCAGTCTTAGTTACAAGATAAAAAATGTAATGAAAAATGCAACACTGAAAGCCATTTTCAGACTTAATTACCTCCTGCATACACAGAATACAGAGCCACAGAGAAGCACAGACAGTTCTCCTCAATATGTCTTGGTTATAACAATAGCACATCCGCGTCTGTGCTATAATAAGAGAGGCTGTAGTTCGATAATGCAGACTGATGTTGCTGTAATGTAACCACGGAGCTACTTTCCTGCAGGGTCAGGGTTAATATAAAAAGCTGAAAGATGCTGCAGTGAAAGCGATTAAAATCTTCAGATGTGACTGAAGTAAAGTGACCGGCATGCCAGATTTACGGCGCGCGTGTTTCTGTCATGAGATGTAGCATGTAGTGAGTTTGATTTCCAGGAGCCAGAGACAGTCGATAAGAGAGAAAGAAAGGAGTGCTGAAGCATTCATCTGCTGATGAAACTCACCAAATATGCACAAAATGGCAACAGCAAAAGTCAGCTGTCGAGTCTATGGAGAGACAGACAATTAGCCTCTTAATCCCTTAGATAATACGCACACACAAAGTCACATAGACAAACACCCCCCTAACACCTATTCATATATTTGAGAGGAAACAGAGGATTATCAGCGCAATTCTTCTAAATGCCTCTCTCAACTCCAATCCATCACACAAATGTCTTTTTTTTTTAGGCTACGGTTCAATTAAAGTCATTATGAGTCAGAGAAGGACGTATAATGTGATGACTGTGATAATGACGGTGAAAAAAAAAAAAAACAGACATCACTCTTTGTGAATGAGACACAGGTGCAAAGAGGGAATCACGCAGCTCCAGCCCGAATATCCAGCAGGGAGTGTGTTATCATTCTGGGCACAGCAGACCCTTGAACTCTTAAAAGACAGCTCTATGCGCTCAACGGAGACAACAGGTGTCACCACCAAATCGTTTTTTCTGGATTGTTCTCGGGCTGATTTGACGCAGAAGGGAAGTGAGGTGAAACAGATTAAATAATGAAATCATTATATTTAGGATGTGAAAAAAGCAAATGTTCACTTTTTTTGTGTGATTAATAGTTAAAAGATTAATACAACAGTTGACATATTTCACCTTTCTGACAACGGACTGACAAAACCATTTACAGAATAATAAAAGAAGGATGAATAATCTTTTTTATTTATTTTTTAGATTTATTTTTTGGGCATTTTGTGCCTTTATTAGAGAGATAGGACAGTGGATAGAGTCGGAAATCATGGAGAAAGAGAGAGCGGGGAATGACATGCGGGAAAGGAGCCACATTCGGATTTGGATTTGAACCCGGGCCGCCCGCTTGGAAGACTACAGCCTCCATACATGGGGTGTGCGCTCTAACCACTGCGCCACCAGCGCCCCAGAAGGATGAATAATAACTAACCAAATTCTGATCAAAAGGTAAGTACATTTATCTTCAAGAAAGCAATTATTTTTTATTTTTTTATTTTAATTTAATAATAAATAATCATCTAAACTAATGTGACATTTACTGTGAAATATGAACTTTTGTTACTGTCTCTGATTTCACAATGATTCCTTACTTTAAAATAACTGTGTAATATGATATACATTTGTAAACAACGTTCGTCATAGCATCTTGCAGCTCTGAGTACACACTGATTACTTATCCTATAGCTTCAAGCAGTAAAGAGCACAGTATAGTGACTCTTGGCTCCATTCTCAAATCAAGCAACTGTATCGACAGCCATTTTAAACTCCATTAGTCCACTGTGGGATTTTCAGCTAACTGTTTAATATACTGTACATGGATTTCCAAAGCGCTCTGGAATCAATCACTGGAAAATTTTCTTCACCATTAAGAGTAAAACTTTAGTGCACCCTGCTCTCTCTCTCTCTCTCTCTCTCTTTCCTGCGTGGGGATCCACACTGTGACACCAGCAAAGCCAACCTTCAGAGGACGTCCCGTCAGGTGTGTGCCATGCAGAGATGGATCGAGCCTTTTTTGTGAGGCACGGATAGGCTTGAACAGACTGAGGACGTGCAAAAGGAACAAACAGCCACAACAAAGCTCCCTGTGTCCCTGAACTCCTGCGTCAAACACCTACCTACAGAGCAGAGGCAAAGAAATCAATACCGACTCATGCTATGCCCAGGCAGCATCAGGTATATTCGAGCGTGAAGACGAAACAAGAAAAGACGGGAGAGAGAGCACAGGAAGAGATGAGGAGGGGAAGACAGCGATGAGGCACATTCTGAAGGCCAACGCTGCTCCCTATTGTTATCAGACAGCTTTCTAGCCTTCCTCGGCTGCACGATGCTCATGTTCTTTCTGCCCCTGACCTTCTTCGGTTACGTCTTCTTGTGCTACCTTAACAAACAACTCATCTATTGTAGAGCCTCTACAGAAATGATTCATCTCTTTCAATCTGGCATTACTTGTTGTTGTCATAAGGTGAAATAACGATGTACAAAGTTAGAAAGGTCAAAGCTCTGAAAAAGAAGCAAATTAAGACTTTGCTGCATCAACTAACATTTCCCACAAAGCTTTGGGGTAGTTGGTAGCCATGCGCGAGAGATGTGCAGGTGACCAACGCCCCTGAGGGCTGAGTGACACCTAAAGGGCACAGCTTGGCTTCATCAAGACAGCTGCTGCTTGTCTCATCAGTATTCAGCCATGAATCATTCACACACACACAGCCGGCTATCACTATCAGTAGAAAAAGGGGGGACACACAAAAACACTCACACTATTGTGTGTAGGGGAGCACACACACACACAAAAAGAAACACCCAAATGGTGTGAAAAAGTTGTAACACAATTCTGCAGGGATAAAGAGGATATAACATATACAAACTTTAAATAACTTAAAGGGTTAATTGATCAGCAGAAAACTTGATGAGGTTCAATAATGCCAAAAAAGTCACTGGTTAGCTGACAGGATTTGCTGTTTGTCCTCATGAATTATAATTGTATTTTGGATAGCATTTGGATCAAAAAAGTCTGATGTCTCATTTGGCACAATTTTCTAAGGCAACAGGTGATGCCATAAAAGTGATTTGTTTAATCTGACCAACTGTCAAAAGCCCAAAGATGTTGAGTTTAACTACACAGAAGTTAAGAAGAAGCAACAAACTACATGACACGACAAGAGTCGGGCATTATTGTGTATATAAATCTAACTATTAATCTAATATCTAAATAGTAAAATATCAAAAGTAGAGTAATCTATTTTCAATTTGCCAATCTGATTTACAGACTGTTGCAGATAACTCTTCCTGTTTTATTTGTACAAACATCAGTCCAAACCAAGTGGCAACCTCCGGTTTTGAAAAATGAAGCCTAGCAGTTAGCCGAGTGTCCGCTTGAGACTGGCTCCAGAAGCCCCAGAAGTCAAATACACACAACAGCCAAAAAAGCTGTTTTTACAGCATAAATTATCATGTTTACAGCGTGGGCACACGCTACGGGGGGTGTTTTTTTTTTTTTTTTTAAACGGACAAGTTTTTATGATGCGTGTTATCCATATTTAGGCGGGTAGCTGACATCGTTGACAGGTGGGTGCAATGTAACGGTTGATCAAGAGGCTTAAAACACGCCTCAGCTCCAGCTCTCAGCCTGTCGTTAGTTTGACTGAAAGTCAGGGAGAGACAGCTTTTCCAGCATGGCGGCTGCTGCTGATGAGCCTTCGGAGCCCCCTGTAGTAACAGATGGGTGAAGACACTCGGGCTTCTTTCATTAATATTTGCAGTCTATGGTCCAAACACAAAAGATATATTGAAGTCTAAACATGAGTAAATACTCGGATACAAAAAGCTGCAACCATTAACAAATGCATCGGCTCCTTTCTCCTTAAAAAAACATGCATTATGAAAACTGCTGGTTGTTTTTTTCACAACTAGCAATTAACCAATTAAGTAACACAGCGCTCATTGCTCCCCTGTGTTGTACCCGTTAGATGTTGACAGAGTCTCTGCAGTATGAACATGAAAAATGCACGCACTGTTTGTGCTCCTGCATAATGTGAGACCTCTCTCCTACAGAAGCCCATCTGCATGCCGTACGACAACCGTTTGTGGTTGACGTGCTGACACACAAACCAGAACAGATTGTATTAATGCGGGAAGGATCAACTTCAAATAAACATCCTCTCCATCGCTCTCTTTTGTCAGAGCGCACATGCTTATTGGAGATGCAGAATTGCAAAGAAGCAACAACTTTGTGTCCTCGGAGTTTCATCACCATGCTCAACATCGATTGCCTTTGCATTGTGCTGTGACAAACAACGGGACAGTCAATGATAACCCAGTGAGCTACAACAAAATTGTCAATTTGTTCTGGACTCTGCATTTATTCACCACATCCCATCTAATGTCTCCTGAAGGGTCTATTCTCTTTAAACGTTACAATATAGCAGATGTGTTTACATGCCAATATCTGCATTGTATGAAATGTTATTATTGGTTTTTTATTCATTCCGTGCAATGTATACACACAAACACATGTAAACGTCGATGTCAACATGTACGCACATTACTATCTCTCCTCCCGGTAATATTTCAAACTGTATTGAAATGTGCTTCACTGTTCTCAACTTGCTCTTCACACATCACAGTAGGTGAGAAGGATAAAAAGTAAGCAGTTGTGCAATTTCAGTGACAACACTGGGGGAGACACAAAGCAATAACCGCAAGTCCACAGAGGATTCAACAACCTTTTTCTGGCATTTCCACACCTGAAAAACCGGAAGGCTTCATCAAACCGCTAAAAAAAAATATCTAAACCTCCCCCTTAGCTCATGATGCATTAAAAACTGAATATTTGAAGCTTTTGTTTCTGGGTGAGTGTCAGTGATCCCTGTGAGTGCTGCAGAAAAGAGAAAGCAATGTTGAGCTGATGTCTAGTAACTCCTGAATATCTCTAACTTCATCACATATTGTCAAGGGATTTATCACATAGTGAACAAAAGTATAATTAATACATTATACATAGACCAGCAGACCACACATTTATTGCTGACAACACTCGCTCACCCAGGACTTTCGCTTGGGTGAGCATGTGAGCACAGCGTAGTCTCTGTCTCCCATAACTCAATTAATTTAATTGATAAATAATCATCAGAACTCTCTAAACGCTAAAACAAATGTCGGAATCGTTGAAACCGCAAATGAAAGCCGAAGCTGAGGCCTCTGCCATGTGCAGTAACTCTTGTCTGACCAGCATAGCTAGCCTGCTAGACGACCACAGAGCTAGCATCTGGGCCAAGATACAAACCAGACAGAACACGGACAACATATTGATTCTTTGGAAACGAATGCTTAGCTGAATATCCAGCGTGTTCAAGCACTGGAGGAGAGGAGTGTAGCCTTGACTGATAGCAACGCTAGGCTAGCGGCGAGGGCTGTCGACCTGGAAAGCCGCAGGAATAACACTCACTCAGTACCAATCCTGATTTATTTGCACAGCACTTTTAAAATCAGAAACAGTTAACCAAGGTGCTGTATTGCTGGAATAAGCTGAGTCATAACAGACCTGTCAAACACGAAAACAAATTTAAAAGGAATAAGGAATGACAATCAACAAGGGATACAAAGAAATTCAGGCAAGTGTCACACTGAATTAAAAAAACAAAAGAATAACAAACATTTCAGACAAGATATAAACACAGTGCAGGCTTGAGCCTAACATGCAGAGGATATGTCTTCCAATGTTTGGGGGCAACATCTGCAAAGATGCATTTTCCTCTGTGCTTCAACTCAGATCTCTAGACAACCAAAAGCAACCAATTGAGGAACATCAAGGCTAGTGACGTCTATATACTGTAGTTATTGAATTGCTGGATTCACTGAGTAGTTATGCTGGACATATTGGCCCATGCACCTGCAATGTTGCTGAGATTATTATTATTTTTTTTTTTTATGATAAATGTAGCAGGTTGTGTAAGAATGTTTTTTTCTTTAGCTTAAGTAACAAGTCTGAAAATCCCTTATTATTCAGGCCACAAACAACCACAAACAGTAACAAGACAACAGCAAACAATCAAGTGTAAAAAGACAAAACAACATGAGATCCTGTTTGGGAGAAGTGGGTATTTAACGTGTCTGTGACCTGGTGCACTGTTGTCTCATAATCCCCTTTTACTCTTTGCCATATTAAGCCCAATGAACAAATATCATGCAGGTCTGAATGACAGGCAAGCAGCCACCCATCTGTGTTTGCTCCTCCATCTACAGAGCAGCTGTTTGGCAGTGGGAGGGAAGGGGGCTGGGCTGCGTAAGTCCACCTGCCAAACCCTGGAGCTTCTCACTGCAGCTCAGCAGCAGTCAGTGCAACACCACTGCTGCCATCTCGAAGGTGGAGCTGAGATTCCACCGCGATGGCACTTGGCAACCTGCTGCGCCAAGATGAAGTGCGAGGGACGAGAGAAAGCTGCAACACTGGACGAATAGTACGCCTCTTCCTGGCCAAACAACAACACATCTGCCAAAGCAAAGAGAACAGGCTGAAGGAGCAACGCTGCCACACCCACCCCTCTGCAGAGAGGGAAATAATACAGCTGAGGAAACACTACCATCTTGCTCTAGAGCTGCCTACACAAAAACAGACTAAAGGCAAGCAAATACACATGAATTATATATGCACAAGCACATGGCCCTTCCTCAGCAGAAGCAGAAATTGTAAGGTCGTGTTGTTTCTAGACACCTGCAAAAAATCAGGTACTTGATGAATTGCTGCGTTGTATTGCCTGCATGCACAATGGGGTTTATGCATTGTTTATCAGGGTGAATTTGAATGCTATTGTGTGGTTTAGGGGACACACTGAATGGCTGTAGATCTTCAGATGTGCAAAAAGTGAGAGAGAAAGATCATGTCTGTGTGGGCTTATGTGATTTATGATAAGTGAAGCATGTGCACAGGTGTCATTGTAGTCATGCCAGCAGACCTGATGACAAACATTCCATACAGCATCCAGCATTTATAAGGCGTTTTAACCCCAGAGACTCAATTCTCATAATCGCGCTACCCCGTTTATGCCGGTCTGCCTTCCTCACTGCACCTCCACAGCCTCAACAAGCTCCTCTGTGCGCCTCTTGTTTCCTAGTAACTGTGGGAGGAATGTAGGGCTTGGTGAACACAGGGGTTTTTCTAATCGTCAAATGTCTGTCAGTTTTCTGCATACATGCATTGATTTCCAAGTTATTACATTTGTTGGTATTCAGACAGATTTTCATGCATGAATTATCTACGGCAACAAGGGAATTTAAAGTTGAGTCGCATGTGAAGTATCTAAATATATCTAAAGCTAATGCAACATCCTGCAGTGAACCCTAAAGCTTAAGAGGTTCATTTGATTTTGAACCTTTTTTAAAGAGCTGTTGATTCAATTAAATCACGATTTTGTTGGATACACTGTTGAATTTAAGGGTTCCTTATATTTCGATGAGCAAATTCATATCAAACAAGGTGGATTAAATGATTGAAAGCCTATTCCGTATGAATGTTCAACAGCATCACAAACTACAACTTACATCCTACTCCTGTGTGGAGTTGAACCAACACCTTCAAAACCAGCTTCAAACCAAAAAACAACATGAGGGCAGAATGTGAGATTGGTCTACATAGTGTAACAAACACATTTATAAGTTGCATATTACATGCGTGATGTGTACTTCCTAGTTTCCCTGGTTCCACTTTTTTTCAGATTTTCAGTTTTCCTCTGTTTTATGTTGTCGTAAATTGAATAGCTTGGGGCTTTGGATCACTAAGGTATACAACTAAATAATCCTCAATGACAACAATCATTAGACGCAGTTGTACAATTTGCTATAAAACATAAAATGAAACAGCCACATCTTAACAACCTTCAAATATCCTTGTTCTAACCTAGAGGCTGAGCTCCGGCTTTGGCAGTGATTACCTCTGTGTGCAGTCCTCAACAGAGCTCCAGTTATTGAACAAGGTCAAACATTAGTCGGCATCTCCTTCCTGCAGAAATTATGACCACTGAGTGACTCTCAACAACAATAACAGGGCAGGCAGTTGTATTTCAGCACAGCCATTTTCCTGCCTCTCTGTTTCCCTCACCCGCTGCTCAGTACAGTCAGAAAACCAGTCCATCTTAACACTTTCTCCGCTCATAATCTCGGAGAATCTCGCTAAGCGTTTATATCTCTCCTGCCTGTCGTGTAATTCTGTTGGTCACAGGCGATGTTTCAAAACTGCCAATGCTATGCACTATGTTAGCGGCCCTTCTTCCCCATCAATGCTTTTCACCGAGGAGATGGATGCACACAGCTAATCAATCAGAGGACGCAAACGCCGGTGGAACCAGACGGATAGAGGACTGTGTCAGGGGACAAGAGTGCTGACCTTTTCATACCCAGCTCCCTTAACAGTTTGTGGCACAGGGTTCGGGCTCGTGCATGGATTTCACATGCAAGGTTTATGACAGGAAGTGGTCCCTCGCTACAGAAAATCCATCTTTGAAGCTTGGCTGGACTACTGGATAATGCAAGTCTGTATCCGCTTCCCAGCCGGTTACAAGTCATTACATGAATATTAGCAGGCGATAATGTAGGAATTGGTTTCCTTGTGAGAAGGGTAGCTCCTGGTGGGGAAAATTAGGAAGGAAATGAAAAAGTGATCCACAAGGTTGCAGCAGAGCACAGCTTCTTCTTTTTTTTTTTTTTTGCTGCAGAGACTTGCCATAGCATGAAGGAGACTACACCCACGAGGATACATGCAGACTGAAATGAATGGGCAATTTAGGAGATTGAGACTGGTACACAACTGTCAGTTAATGTGATGGAGGTTTAAATGTTGACTGGGAGCAAAAGATGGAAAGTTAAATTGCAGCCAAGCCCCAAGGCGGCACAGAAATATCTGATGCTTTAACTCTCAAAGTTATGCTGGATCTCTCGTTACATTCTGATAAATCAACCTTTGGTCTGAACCTAGAGAGTCTTGCACAGAAGAAGGGCAAAAGAGGGAGATGGTGAAGGAGTCTTATGAGACCGAGACCAGAATGAGATGAGGGATATTTGGATCCAGTCGGGAGCAGAAGGAGGCTAATCTGCCAAAAATCATCAGAGCCTGCGCTGCCTGCTTTGTATTCCTGCCTGAGCATCTTGGGAATGAAAATCAGAAGTGATGGGAGGAGAACGTAGGAGGAAATGGTCTGTGTGAGAAGAAAGAAGACTATTACTGCTCTTTCTAGTGCCTCACTAACACCACCGCCATCTTTATATCCACTAACTCTTTCCCTTCGTTCCTTCTACCTTTCTTCTGAAAGCTTCCCTTGCTTCCCTTTGTCAGGTTTTTATGTTTCTTCGGCTCAGCCACTCTTTGAAAAGTGACATGGATTCAGAAATGAGTCTTTATGCCAGATGTAGGCTAAATCAGGCTGAGACACTACGGAAGGTGACATGTTCGTAAGTGATTCGGCTCAACTCTCTCTGAATCCGTTTAAGCATTAACCTGGTTTTAAATGTTTAATAAGAACCACAAAACATGCCTACGATATAAAATACAACCTTTGCGGGAAGGAGAACAGTGCAACATGATCTGCATTTCCTATGTTTAGACTGCTGCTGGCCCCGTGTACAGGAAGGAGGCAGATCTATTTGTATGTGACACGTTGTGCCCTATTTCTACAGAATAATAAAAGCAGACTGTATGCACGCTGCTATTTCAGGTGCAACTAAACACCAGGTGAGGCTAAAATGCATGCCAGACCACTTTGTTCAACTAGAATATTTTATGTTCCATCATCGAAAAACAACGCTAAGATGAGCATCGTTTTTGTTGCTCTATATTTTCTGTACAGCCACGGGAGAGGTTTCAAACTATGTTTTAACAAGAAAGCAAATGAACACATTTCAGAAAACGTCAAGCTTTGTTTTCCACCTGGATGAAGCTTAATTATGGATGACTAAAACATGGCGTATACAGACAGTGACTGTAAAAAAGACTCCAAAAAATCAGAGAGTCGGGTTATCATCTCATGCTGGAACAATATGCTTTTGATTTTTACAAGATTCTTCAGTGCCAATCCAATGTGTATGCCATTCAACAAGTACTGTGATTTGATAGTATTGATTAATGTGATTTTCTTTTCCTTTTATAATAAAGAAAGTTGAAAAATACACTAGTAGAGACGGTAGTAAAAACTATGCATATCACATGTCAGGCCATTAGTCTTTTCTTTTTTATCATCTATTTGTTTTCTATCAAACACTCAGCTGCAACATCCAGGTGATCTGTTACCATGAATTCATTTTCTCTGTGATGATTATCTGACATGCATCAGTTTTCTTTGTTACCTGGGCGCCAAGTCCCGCCAGATCTAGGATCTGATTGGTTGCCTGGAGAAGCAACATAAAGCAGCTTACTGAACAGTACAGGCTGAGATGTTTCTGTAGTAGCGCCCAGAGCGACAATCCCTCTAAACACTCTGAAAAGACGCTGGGTGCAGCAGTTGCCACACAAGTACGCAGACCATTTTGCTCTCTTCATTGGGAACGGCTCTGCAAAAAGACAAATGTACTTCCGGAGCATGCAAGCTAACTGCAGCTCACGCTAGTAGGCTAACTTTAATCAATGATCTCAGCAGCTTCCTGCCACAAGCACATTCACTAAGCTGAAATGAATACCTGCATTTTACTGGATCCAAACACCTCGCCTGATGTTTTGTCTTTCCTTAAAAAAACTGAATGTTCATAATCTAAGAACATAGACTAATTAGCTAGCTATGCTACGCTTCAGAGGTGAGACAGTTATTTGAAACAAATACAAACACGACAACATGCAGCCACTAGATTTCTTTCTATTGATGAGGATGGAACAACGATTGTTAATTTTTCTATTTTTTTCTTCATGTAAAAGCCGATGGGGGATGACACAGAGTTATGGCTTTTTCATTAAACCTGAAAGAAAGAAACAAGGCTTGCATCGTCTGCTGTTTTTGTCTTTAGGCTGCTATGGGCTCACGTCAGCTTGTTTCTCAGTAAACAGATAAACATTCTGATTATCGATCCTAGGAAGTAAAAAGAAAATATTTTACATTGTCCATTAAAAAATCCAGAAAATCGATTTTTTTAACCAACCCCTATTATCTTCAGCTCAGAGGCTGCATTCTCTATATCAGGTGGGACTCAGTGAGTGAATGTTTGAAACTGCTAGTATTTAATTATAACACTAAAATAAAGTGAAAACAAAACGTTCATGCACACACTTGCTCTCTAAAAACCTGTGTTTTTTTTTACAGCTGCCAAGCTTAGGATTGATAAATTGATGATAAAATTCAGCCAAATACACCGTGTGAGTGTTAATGAGTATGTTTTCTTCATCCTGAAAATACACACAGTACTGGGAGTACTGACAGCCACAGGCTAGTTGGGCCTTAAGGACATCTATTCTATAATTTGCGAATATTAAAATGTTTTCATCATCTGCTCAGGCTGACACCCTGGTAAAGTCTGTGTTTCAATGTAAAATTGATCTAATTGCCAATTGGGCTGCAGCTTTATTTCACATTCCTGCAGAAAAACTGATGATTTCTCAAAAGATCCAACATTGGGCAAAATTTGATCTTTAATCTCTGAAGCCAAGTAAATGCCTTTACCTGCTATATTCAAATATGTAGGTCATTATTTCTCCTTTATTGAACTGTGATGCACCAACTGTCGATAAAGCATCGAAACAGATGCCACCTTCAAATAGTGTTTATCATTATTACCAGTAGGGTTTTAACAGACGGATAATCTGACAAAAAGCCAACAAACAGAAAAGTGGCATTTTTGCAGCGTTTAAATGCCAGGATGTGTTAACTCATTTTGACACGGTTATACATAAGGACTTTTTCTTATTGCATTTGACAATAAATACACACCTTTCTGTGCTCTTACTGCTGCACAAAGTAGCTTTATACCCCTCCCACTCTCAAATAGTCAGCAGAAACTACTTTTGATTTAGTGTCCATTTTGTAATGTCTCACCACAGCCCACCTTAATACACGACAAGTTGTTTTTATGACTCACAGGCTGGAGCTTTCAAGGAGCACATTAGGGCACTGAGACTTTTCAAACAGATCACTGTAGACCAACTAAAGCTCTGCGAGCCAAGAAAGGCTACAGGATAATGAGTAAATATTGGCCCAGTGGACCCGCAGTATAATCGCTCCAGGACCATGTTATACAAGCTGCTATGGGGTAATTGTATTGCCAGTTAACCAACAAGCTACAGGCACATTAAGGTTAGCCTGACAAGTTGAACAGAAACTAACAAAGGGGTTCAACTTTACTTTTTTGCACGTGCACAAAGACAAATGTGTGTTCATGTGAGAAAACCGTCCGCAACAGGAGCAAAGAAGGAATTATTATTAAAGAGCATCTTAGATGATCCGCGGATCAATGTCTCAGAGTCTCTGTGAAAAATAAACAGCGTTTAAAAAGTAGTGCATGGATCCCCTGTTAAATTATGAAGACTGTTGAGTCTACTTAAAAAAAAATGTTTGCTGGTTTTGCAAACACTTTTACATTTAAAGTGTTGATATTACAGTGTGTGTGGTTACACAGAATCAAACAGTGCTTCGACGTTCCTCCTCTCACTCTCACCATGTCAGGTATCAGCTGGCGGGTGTGTGTGACAAAGATCATTAGCGTTACATTAAAACCGTCACTTCACAGCCGGCTGTAGTCTGTAGCTGTAAACTAAGTTAAACAAACCTCTGTGTTTGTGTTTAGTCCTAAAACGGAAGATATCTCCAATCACAAGCTCCCTGTTTGGTGTTTTGTCTAAGTCGCACAACATGCATTGCAGGAGAAGCCAGTAACACACACACACACACACATCTGCTAAATGAACAGCGTGTGTGTGTATGTTATATGTTCAACAATGTCAAAGCTCATAAGTGCTCATTTTCTGGGAGATTACATCTAACGTGCTATTCACAGCAAGAATAGGCGATCTGAAAGACAATCCGATCCATAACACAAATCTGTGATCTAATCCAACCCATGAGATTAGTCATTCATTACACCTCTAGGAGAGATGGATGGATGGCTCATCAAAGCACCAGACATTGACTTAGAGGAGAGCGCCTTTCTTTCCAACATACAGGGAACCTTTCTTTTTGGGGATCAATAAAGATACTCATCTTTGTGTTATTTATAACCATGATCAGTCACAGGCTTTTACAGCTTGGTTTATACTGTTTCCAATAAATTGAAGCTCTCTCTGATTTTAGCAGATCAGTCATTTAAATCTAGCCACAATGTTCCCAAAATTTTAAATCAGTTTTTGCTCACTATGGATTGCTGTTTCCTTGGGACCTAATGAATGTTAAATCAAGGAGAAACACTGAATTAAATTGTGACATGACTAATGAATTGTATTTTTGGTAACAATGTGGCCAAAAGCAGATCCCCAAACTTCTAACAATCTATTCAGAGGCCGAAGGTAGAACTGTTGGAGACAAGAACAAACAACATTTTCACCAAGAGACGGGAACATTCTCAATATTAAGTCCTACATAAACAGCGAAGTCAAAAGGCTATATTTGTATATTTTAAAAGTAATTCATCCAAGTAGAACATGTTGGACTTGTGTGTTTGGAATTAAACTTGATTAATTAAACAGTGAGACCAGTTTGCTTTGAGGGGGGGAAAAAAGGTCAAGGGTCGTTCAAGCAACAGTAACAGCCCAACTAATCTTTTTCTATTTGGTTTTTACTGAAAAGGTCAAATTAAGTGAAACTAGATTTACTTGTAATTCCATCAGAGAGTATAAAACCATCTAACTGTATTTTAATAATTCATATATCTTTCATTCTCTTTGTCATTAAATGAGAATTTACTAGGATGGGTCAAAAAATGTAGTAAGTTATCAGCACTAACATTAAAATCTGCCCTGCACATGATTGTGACCTGAAAACAAGGACCTTGATTAATATATGTAATATTTAAACTCTTAAATCATTAATGACCTTCAGAGCTAACTGGTGTGCTTACAACTGCTGCTGTGAGAGCTCATCATCATTAGCCACGAGCTCCTGAAGTAAAAGCACATAGGATGTTCAAAGAGGTTGGTTTCCGACTTGCAACCTCAAGTTCACAAGAGTTCCCATCCATGAACAGTCTTGGAAAAATTACAAATACATTTTAAATGAGATGTGAAGACAGATGGTGATCATTTCCTCACAGAATAATTAAGTGTAATAAAAGCATGCTTGCATTAGTTTACTCCTTAATGTTGCACGTATCGGTAAAGCTGAGCACATATTTGCACACATGCATGTGGGAGCACATATGTGAGCTCAAGCAGCGCTGTATTTTCAACTTGCTGTGATCAGGTCGCTGCATGAAGCAGACCAAACATAATGGCCAGCTTGCTGCTTTTGAAAGAGACGTCTGATATTTTTCTATGTCGCGACTATCGTGTGCTCAGCCTCATTTATGCATGCGAGGTTGTGCTCCTGAATGTCGGGAATCTGTTTGACATGTTAATATTTTGTTTAGCAGAATTTAGTTTAAATCAGAACAACTCCGGCAGATGCTATTCCCAGCAGGGTCAATTACTTTCGGAAATGCCCACATAACATGCAGCTCATCTGCCATAAACCATTGCATCATCATTAGCCAATCACAAGGCAGCATCATGTGGCTTTGTGTGATACAACTCAGGGAAAGAGCAGGTGCATGAGTACAAGACAATGAATACACGAACAGACTGAGATCCACACATGACTGTATGGACTGTGGATTTGAAAATAGACGACCATTTCCACCAGAAACGTGTGTTGTTTTTTGAACTGATCCGTTCTTGAATCAACTTAAACAAAGACAGTGATATAACCTGGTTCAATTGAGGCAATGTCCTCGCATGTTAGATAAATATCCGAAAGGCACATGATGACATGACCTGGCACAGTCCACCTGTCTTTTGCTTTCAGCATTGTCCTCTGAAAAGAAAGGATGATAAACAGACCAGCGAGGATCAGCTGGTTTTCAAACTACACGTATTATCCAAGAAGACAAGCGTTTATCAGCTACTTTTCCTTCACGCTGCTTAAATGTGTCTTACATGAGTTTGAAACTAAGAACTACGGTGTAAATATACATTAACAGTAATGACTAAACTCACTAAAAAAGGCGATTTTTCCTCCTTCGTCCAGACTAGTGCTGTAAATTCATACGCAGTATTGAGTGTGTCATGGTGTTTTCAGCATTTCTGTGCCAATGTCAAATCAAAATCCTCCACATTGTCTGTGATCAAATGCAAACCTATCAGAGAAAATACAGCAGTGGTCTAAGTCCAAATGGTTTTTGTTTTTCTAATTTATCCATTACCAGCATGTTTCCATACAAAAACATTCTCTTCTTGGTCACATACCCTCTACGCCCACACCATGTCTATATCTTCACCAGTCTTTCATACAGTATAGCATCGCTGTAACATGCAGCATAACAGCCTCTCAGTCACTGCAGGACTCGTGTCTGTTCTGGCTCTGCCTCACTAGAGAGGATCTGGGCAGAGACAGGCGTGTGTTGACATAAAACCTCGGCTGAACATACGAGGTATAACGTGGAGGAATAAATCTACCATGATCTGTCTCGGGCACAATGGTAATATTACGATAAGCGTTTGCTCTCCAGCAGAGAAATACTGGGTTTTATGCTTGACTCTGCTTAATCTATTCTCTACGGTTTAGTCAAGCCGTGTGAACTGATACAACTCTAACGGGTTTATAAAGATGCTCCTATGTGCTATGCTGGGTAGTTGTTAAACCAAAAATACCAAATGTAAATGTAATACTTCTTTACGGACTGCCTTGGCAAAGCTGAGCCTGATCTGGGACAGTTCTGGCTCACTTATGGATGGATGCAGAGCTAAAACATTAGCATGGCTTGTGGCAGTTGTCTTTGGCTGCATCAAGTGTAATTAGCCGCTTTAATGAGCCCAACAGCATTTCATTAGCACATTATTAAAAATGTTCATAGAATAGCCACTGATTACAATGTTAACAGCGATAAAGCCAAAAATCCAATGAACATACAGACCTCTGGCCAGTAAAAAAAAAAAGCTTGTGTCTGTCACCACCTGAGCCTCAAACTGATTTCCTCTGTCTTTAAGAGACCGATGTGACTGTCTGACAAGAGAATTTAAACATCAACTTGGAGAAAGAAGAACTGAAATCTTCCAAAGGTCATCCTGCAGAAAAAGAAAAAAAAGGCAAACCAACAGCAGCAAAAACTGACCAGACAAGTTTAGGGCATCAATATTTTACACCAAGCACATCTGAGAAGAAACTCACAAGCAAGCAGACTAAAAGAGCCGTTCACTATTCCACTGTGTTTTGAGTCCTTCAAATATCCCACAGAATGATTTCAACAAAGTTAAAGTGATTTTAATTTGCACCTTACCTGTCCATCTACGTGCCAACCCTTTTATATGTTCCTTCAAACCACCATTCATTCTTTCCTCCTCTTTTACAGCCTCTATCTTTTGTCCCGTCCCCTTACCCACTAAATGCCAGACTGTCCCTGGGTGACAGACAAGCCAGGGACAAAGAGGAGGGGAGAAAGGAAAAAAAGTGTGTGTGGGGGGGGGGGGGGATATAGGTGACAGACGATGAAGAGTTAAGAGTGGGGAATGCAGGTGGATGAATCCCTGAGCTGTGTTGTGCTGCCATTCTCTCTGAAAAGTGAGGGTTCGCCCTTTTCACCTCTTCGCCTCTCGATTTTCTCACATCTCGATAGCAGATTTACCTCTGATGCTGTCATAGAGGCCCTTCAATCCCAGGAGAGGTGGTGTATTTTCCTCAAATCTTTCTGACTTTAGCCCCACGCCCCTTTGCACTCTTTTTCATATTGTTTGTCTCAATATTGAATATTTACACCCCCTCAACCTTTTACACAGGTGTCACACTAGGACACAAACCGAAATGTCCTGCATATAGTAAATGCAGAATTCTAGAACATACACATTGAGACGAAATTGTGCCTGCCTCCAAACAGGATCCAGAGATGTAAGGTTTATATTCAAGCACAGCATAAAAGACACGCAACTGGTATTTCACCAAAAGGCTTGTTAAGACAGAGATGATAAGAAGAATGCAGGGATTGGAAGGAGAAAAAAAAGAGAAGGACAGAGGCCCAAGGGGAATAAATACACCATCACATGAAGGAGTTGACCCACCCAATCATCCGTTTAAATAACACCATCCCCCATTCAGTCAGCGCAAAGCAGCCTAATCCCCTCATTAATGAAAACATTAAATCAACCAATTATTTTATTTGTCATATTGATGTTTGTTTCTTCTCATCTTTTTTTTTTTTTTTTCCCCAACACACACCCTTTGGAGAGCTTCACTTCCCAGAGGTCGTCCATGTGGTTGCAACAAGCTACTCCAAAACACAACGCACACATACATTACCTAACACAATTTCACACTTTACGCTCAACTACACACACAGAAAAAAATCTCTACCATTCACCTCCCTCTCTCTTACACACATACACGCACACCCACCCACCCACCCACCCACCAGCACCACCTGCTACACTGATGGTACTTCTGCTCTACAACAGCCCCCTCCAATTGCTTGCTGCCCCCACAAATGTTGCCTCCACCCAGTGTTCCCAGCACCTCCAGCACCTCATCCTTGTATTTAACATCCCTGCGAGCCTCTCCCCTCTGACCATTAACTGATGCTACCTTACAGCATCACTCTCCGCGAGCCCTCCGCCCAACCCCCATCCTCTGCCTCCACAGAGTGTAACAGGAGGACAGCCAGCTGGTTGGAGAACACAACACGCAGAATCAAAAAGATACCTGCCACACAAGTATGCAAAGAGAAAAAGGGTTGACATGCCTTGGGATGGTGCATTGCCCATGCTGCGACACGGACCGTTGCAGCTGAAAGTGATCGCGTTTCCTGTTCCCCCTCCTCTTTTTTTTTTTCCTCTCTCCTCCTCCCTCCTCCTGTCCCTCGCTTTCTGTTCTTCACAAAGCTGCTCGGTCGCTCCTTCCTTGTGCCGGTCCCCGCACTCCTATTCGCTCCTCTCCTTCTACTGTCCTCCTTCCCTTTGTCTCGCTCTCGCTCCGGCTTTCCCTTCCCTCTGATGGAACCTCCTTCGCGAGATGGCTGTGGTCCAGCAGCGGCAGCTCCTGACAGCACTGCGCGTGTGTGACTGCGAGCACGTGTGTGTGTGTATGCGTGTGTGTGAGAGGGAGAGGTTTGAGTGGAGGAGCCTGAGTGTATGCGCTTGTGTGTAAGAGAGAGAGAGGGGCATACTCTTCTGCACTATGAGCCTTAGGAGACTGTGCATGCCGGTGCAGGGATGCTCAGCACACAGCTAAGAATGAGGCAGAAATTTTACCCATGATAAATTCACACTCTCTCACCCACTCTCTCTCTCACCCACTCTCTCCATGACTTATTTCTTCCCTATTAAACATTTTCTCTCCCTCTATCTCTCTCTCTCTCTCTCTCTCTCTCTCTCTCTCTCTCTCTCTCGGTCTCTTAAAGACATAGGCGGCACGCTGCATTGCTACACGCCTAGGGCACATCTCATGATATGGTAATAAAGGGGAGTCCAGGGACAGGGTCCTGTGTGAGGCTCCCAAGCTGAGCTAGCAGGGGGGGAGCGGGTGGAGAAATGCTTGAAGCGTCTACTGTACGAGGAATGGGGGAGGACTCGGGGAGGAGGGTGTTACTGGTGATGCAAGGAAGGGAGAGACTTGAGTGAACACTTGAAATATTCCCCAGTGACAACAGTAACTAATGATGAAGCTGTGCTGTGCTGTGCTGTGCCTGAGGCGAGGCTGTAAAGAACTGGCATGGCAACCGGAGTGCAGCGGCAGGTGAGAGCGGAGGACGACGCTTCATGAGGGCGTCAGCATCCCTGTGGCCTGAAGCTCCACGCGGCTGCATGTTTGTTTGCAAGCGTAAATTATCGCTCTTTTGATTTCTATCAACACCAGGCACCGACAAACTAACAGTTCAGAAGTGGGTCAGACTCCAGCTTTATCTCAGCTGTTCAAGAATGCCCTTGAAACACAATGGAGACGAATCCATACTGAAATCAATCATGTACAATAGATATCTAATAGAGGACAAAAAAGGACAAAAACTGAGCTACAGGTAGGGAATGGAAGCCAAGATACAGTGGAATAAAGTAGTAAAGAGCATGGAAACTGACTCTCTCTTATCCACAACAACTGACAGAGTGTTGCTGTCAAACAGTGAGAGGTTATCCTTGTGAAGTAGCTAATGGCTTCTGATGAATTAAGAGAGTAAGGGGAGGGGGGGAGAGAAAGTAAAATGCCAGGAGATGGAGAGATAAAAGAGGATAGAGGGCCATGATGAGAATGATGAATAATTTATGGTCAGGCTGCACATGACTTACCCAGCACATCGGCCTGTCCGTCATGTCCAGCTGGCTCACAGGCTCAAGGAGGAGATAGCTTCGGCTTGTCAGCTGGCGCCCGCCCGCCTGAGCTGACAAAGCTGGCAAAACCCTGCAACAGCACAAATTAACAGATAAGATCATCAGAAGGTAAGGTAAGGTAGGGTACGATAAGGTAAAGCAAGGTAAGTTTAATGGAATATTTTCAACGTGTCAGAAATCGTATCATGTAGTAAGTCCAGCATTAAAGAAACACCTCCTGACAATGGATGGTCAATATTAGGTAAGACATGTGATGACGTATAAGAAAACCGTTCTTCCAAGTGTCATTGTTTTCAAAGTGTTTCCAAATACATAATATATGTTTTACTGCAAAATCAGAAGTGGAAAAAAAAAGTCTAAATTAAGACCCTGTTGTGGGGGCTGGTACTGGGAGATGGTAAAATATTGACATTTTTAAAACACATTACAAAGCAGCAAAAGTAGGAAAATACCTCCCCTGGTGCACAAAATTGCATGACTGCAGGGAGCAGATAGGTTTAGTACCTGATTGCTCAGGACCTTGATGATATCACAGTTAACATTTAAGCAGCTTACACCCTCAATGGCACCTAAACTCATTTTATTAATTCCCTAACATAGCTGATGAAGAATTGTCTGAGCGAGTCGACTACTTTAAAGCAGTAACATCAGAGGTTTTGATTTTCTGAACCACTTCCATTTACATCCAAACATCTTTTCAAAAGCACAACATTCCATTATGTTAAAGCTATACTGTGGAATCCTTCACTTTGGGTCCATATTGGTATCCCCTGTGAATAGAGCGGTACCTATCATATCTTTGCTGATCCTTTTTTTGTGTAAGCATGTGTTCTAATCTGTAAAGAAAAGCATTATCCTGCTTCTTTTAAATGGCTGACATATAACAGTTAAACATGCCTGTTAAAATGAGACTGTCTCTTTTGGTCTGCATGATATAAACCACCTGAACAGAATCCAGCCACGTTAAACATAACACTATAGAAAGAGTTTGTCTCCTTCTTGATGGTCTGGACTACCTTTGTAGTTCATAAAGGCACGAGTATTAATTTCAATACGTTTCATAAGCAGCCAGAAGCCCTCACAGTATGCAAGTAAAACTCTAAGCGCTCACTTATACCTGAAGGATTATGAAACTTATCCTCAGTCCCGGTGGGATATTCTCACAGAGACTAAAAAAAATAATTATGATTGATTCTGTTCAAATTGTACTAGTCACGTACAGATGTCCTGGCTCTGTTCCTCTATATGATATAATATGATGTAAAATGGTGATTAATATCTGAATATAGTAAAAACAGGTTTAGTTCACTGACGTATAAAACTCTCTGTTTTCACTTATATACAGCTAAATGCCCACGCTGTCAACTGTAAAAGGAGAGTAGAGCTGCAAGGCAGAGATTGGTTGATGGCTGTTCATCATGAGTCTGGTTCTGCTCGAGGTTTCTGCCTCTTAAAGGCAGTTTTTTTCTTTGCCACTGTAACTTTGCTAAATGTTGCTTAGTGCTGTGCTCGTGGTGGATTAATGTTGGGTCTTTGTAGATAATATAACAAACATAGTAAGGTCAAGACTTGCTCTGTTTGTAAAGTGTCTTGACTGAACATTTGTTACGAATCCTAAAAAGACATGCTTAGATCAACCCCAAATTGTTACTTCAGCAAGGCAACAAATGTAATTATGTAATTTCTCAGTAATGGCAAATCATAAGTAACATTAACAGGCTGCTATAGCAAGATCCAATGTTTTATGTCACTGGCTTCCATATGCAGGTTTTTTCATTGGTCCATCTCTTATGTTGACGTGGAATACTTTTTACACAAATTTGATCTCTTCTTTAATAACCTGCTGCTGTGTTCAACTAGTAAACAGACAAACATAAAGCTGCTGCAGCAGGTTTAATGAGTTCTCAGCCCAAGGACAAAGCAGTGGTCATATTCCTCGACATTTTTTTTGAAACCACCTACTGTATTACTGTCTCATACATTGTTCAGGAAAACAATGCTGGAAGTTATGTAGTGCTGATGGCATGTTTTGCCTCAGGGCTTCTCTAATTTCCTGAGCAGGAAGCTGCTCATTGCAGAGGTGCAACTTGCTGAGTAAGTAAGCTCTGTGGAGTTGATGAGCACACTGCAACTGTTTTCCCATAAAATTGCATCTGCTGTTTTATTGTTTGCTCTGGGTCTGGCTATAGTGTGTAGTGAATTATCAGGCCACGCAATAGAAGAATATTTGGCTCTTTAAGATGTCATTTTACAAGTTTTGAATACATGTATTGATAGAAATGTTTGCTAGTCCCTGGTGTAGTTAAAATGAACCCAGTTTGTCCTGGTTGTCCTTCTTCCTTCTCTCCATCTCAGCAATGCAAGCTCATCAGCCCAGAAACCCTTCAGCACATTCAGTGGCACAATAGATCTGCCCTCGCTTCAGTGGAAACTAGCCATCTGAGGTTATTAGAAGGGGGCAGGGGAGGAATGTCAATGACAGTGTGACTTGGATGCAGGGGGTGAAAAACAACCTAGGTAGGAAGGAAGCAGAGGTGTTTACTGTAAGAAAGAGAGAAGGTACCTGTCAAAGAATATCAATCATCTATCAATCGTTCCTTCAAGCAGAAAACATTCTATATGCAGCACCCGCATGCATCGATGTAGACAGTTGCTTATGTCTCATTGTAACCTTCAGAGCACTACGCATTAACCTGATGTTATTGCAACATGTAAGATCCTGTGGGAATAAGGAATATAGGTAACAGGTATAAGCCTAGAGGTCCACAATATTGAATATCACTCCTCTTTATATTTGCTAAACCTGCAATGCACAATGAACAAAGACTTACCCAATTATATGAAATACATTTATCATCTACCCATTTTGATATTTCTATCCATTAGTGTTGAGGAAATAATAGAGAAAACTGTTTTCACCATTGAGTCACATTACAGCAGCCGAGTCCAAACGAGCCACAATAAAGATGTGCAGAAAACTGCATTAGACACAATGCCCACCACAACTTTTCTCAGGAATCTCTTATCTGTGACTGTGATCCATGCACGCCACCACTTTGATTTGAATAATACGAGTTGGGTGCCCTTTGAGATAGCTGTGAAGGCAACAAGCCATCCAAATGGGGCTCTGCGACTAAGACGGATTAGCTATGCAGGATCAGAATTAGCTTTATTGGCCAAGTATATTAACTGCGGTTTCTAGTGGCTGCAAAAGTATTAACGCACCGTCCTTCCTAATACGCATTACAGTTTAATAGAAAAAACTGACCTTGATCAAAATGATCAGTACATCCAAAACCACATAATCATATTAATATCAGATTTTCAGCTACCAAGAGAGGGAGTGAAAGAGTGAGGGGCCTTTCTGAGAACAAAAGGGGTAAATCGGGCAAAATAAACATTTACTGGTTGATTATGGCAATTATGTTGCATACACTTGCCTCTACACAACCTTAAAGGGAAGGTTCTTGAATTTGTTTGTGTGAGTCAACACTTGACCTGACCATGGGTTGCGGCATCTCCGCTCTGAATTCCTTTACTTCTGTATAATAAAGCCACAACACAGTTGACTGTTCTCATTCACAGACTGACAAATACCAGCAATATGTCACTAACTTTAGTGTCTCGTTCAAATGTACAAGTTTTCAGTAATGTCTCAAAAACAAGAAGATAAGGAGAAATGGAAGGTTTTTAGCACACAGAAACTCAGTACATTTACATGCTAGGTTGAACTGGACTCAGGACAATCGATTCATGTATGTAAGTATGTCTGTGTAAGCTACTAAAGGTGGGGATATGCCTCCTTCCAGCTAGTAACTATCAAGCTACTTAACTACTATTCCAGCTGACCTTGGTGAGAAGTTAGCAAGTGGTTAACTGGTTGTATGTCAGTGAAAAAATAAACAACATTACAGCTCTGCATATTCTATACATAATCTACGCTCTACTTTTCATACAAATGATGCACGCTTACCCTCTAGTTTATGGTGATATCTGAAGACAGTCTACAAAGCGACTTCTGTTAAACTATGCTTTTATGCCGGGAACTGTTGAGTGTGCGCAGAACGCCTATAGGCCAGTTTGGGTCTAACATGCATGAGTCAATCGATCCCAAACCCAATTATCTAGTTAATCCAGCTTCTAGATTTAGTATAATTTCAGTCTGACAAACATGTTTTCATGGATTCTAAAAGTCAATTTTTAGTCTGACTAACACAAAAAAATCAACTTTTTCTAACTGTACACAAATGTACTGACTGCCGAACACTTCCACTTGGAAGCACATAATCATAACAGAGCATTAAAAACTTAGACAATGCAGGGTCGCAGCAGACGACCTCTTTGCAGAAATATTTTGATAAGCAACAGAAGATCATCAGAATGGATAAGTTCAAAACATGTAGAGGACATGGCTGACTGTAGTTTTAGTGTAAAAAGGGAAAACGCGATAACATTTAAAGTGAAGATACATAAAGCATGCCTTTGTGGAAGACAAATAAACATGTTTACATTCCTGCAGCTAGAACACAATATTTCCTTCTACTACAGACTGCCATTGGGCAAACCAAGAAAAATAAAAGAATATATGGCAGAAGAATTTATGCCCATAACCAGTGGTTAAATAACTAGGTTCATTTATTCATCAAGTTTGAGGCGCTAACAACCAGTCGGATCTGGGATGACTTCAACTCTCACATCAAGGGTGCCAAGTCCTTATGAGATTTTAGTGAACAGATTATAAAAAAAATGGGTGCTATAGGATTCTACCTGACCTCATTCAATGTCTGCATATCTTTCTACTGATATTGTTCATTGTTTCTTTCATTTGTTATGCACCGTTTTATAAATATTTATGGATTGCTACACTGTAGGATGTTGTGATAAGAAAGAAAAGGTTGAGTATATGATGTAGTGTCAACATTTTTACTTCATTGAAACTCCATCAACAAAATTGAGGTAGCCTATCTACTTAGAGAAAAAGTACATTTTTGCAACCTCATGCCTAAATTTAGTGTTATAGTCAGTATTTGTTACTTTATTGTAGGCTTATCCTTTACATCATGTGGATTACTTTTTAAAATAAAATACAAGTTCACTTAATAAAATATGCTTTGATGATAACTGCCTAACAACATGTTAAATCATTAAATTACACCCACCACAATCAGCAACAACACTAATGGTTATTTACAAGCTGATAAAGCAAACAATAATGGTTAACTAAATAATAAAATGTCGTGTCTTCTGTGCAGCAAAATGAGCATTTCAGTTGGCTAGTAGCTAACTCTGGTACAAACTTTTTTATTTTATTTATGCATTTAGGCCACAGTAGGCTACATATTATTATTATTATTATTATTTATTAAACACGGACGGTAAAACCATTTGCAAAAATATAATATTTACAGTCTATGGCTAAAGCTGGGTAAAACCAAAAAAATTGCAACTCGCATACCATAGACTGTAAATAATAAGGCACATAGCCTACTCATGTTAGTCAATATTTACAGTCTATGATGTTAGGTAGAAGCAGCTAGCCCAGCAGGAGCCTCTCCGTGATGGTTGGTAAAAGCTTCCATATTAAAACAAACAACAAACATTGACTGTCTTCGTACTTACCTCAAACAAAAGGTAACATTGCCTTTTGGCACAAAGCCGTAAAGCTCGCAGCTGAAGTCGAAGTGACTGTAAAAAATGAAGGGGACATTGGGTGAGATGAGTTTTGTTCAAAGTTCACACGGAGGGGAGAAATGAACTCACATATTTTAATTAAACCGCCTCTTAATTGAGGGTATGTTTGATATGATACATGTCACAGCTAGTGCCGAGCGGCAGGTGTGAGATTTTATTTTTTTTTTTTTTTACCTCCCACTTGTGAAGATGTTTTCTTGTGTTTTTCTTTCTATCTTTAAAGGTAATGTAAGTAGGCAGGTTATTTGGGGTCTGTAATTGTGGATGCATTGTTGTGGAGCATACATTTTATTAGCGAATATTTGTAAATATATAGGCTACAATAAAATAATAACAATAAATGAATGGGTTTTGCTACGAAAGTGTTTAAGGTTTAACATCTTACTCAAAGTAAACAAATGTAGCCTATATAAAAAAGAAAAGAGTTAAACCATCAACATTAAGATGAATGGACACTTAACGTGCACACCCAAGAATCCAAATGATGTTTTATGTAGGCTATTTAATCCCTTACAAATGGAATATATGCTTTATATAAATAGTAATACTAACTAATATCATACAAATGACTGCATTTATTGGCAGAGGTTATTCATATTTAATGATCCAGTTATGTAAATAATAATCTAGTTTGTTCGACACAGTGAAAATCTTTCTCCAACCCCAAGACTACAGTTTCAGCTGTTTTATGAAATCAAAGAGTTGTTGGCCTCGGCGTTAGTCCACTGCCAATCAACTGGACAAATCCTGTGTTTCCATGGCAATGTGAAAGGCTAGAAACGAATTGGCTCGATAGAAAGGTGCAGAGACTGGTGAACTCTGTTTCCTTTGGTGTGTGTGGGTGGATGGATAGACAAGATTTAAAATACCAGCGCAGCCACAGACCCACTGCTGAGGACCTTCTGTGACTTCCTCACGCCAAGAAACACGGTTGACCATTAATGTTAGATGTGCATGCACTGAGAATGTAGATAGCAAATGTTGTAGCCGATTGAAAGATTTGGCATAAAAAAATGCACTTTTTTTCACTTTGCTAGCAAAGCATAGCAAATTGTGTGATCAATATTAATACCATTTGATTTGAACTAAACTGCTTGAGAGAATATCTCACCTGAGTAGAACTGCCTGAAAGTCGTGGCTGGAGGATCACAAGCCAAAAGGATTCCGAACCAGTGACTTGATCTTTATAAGGCCAGTTTAAATAGCCTATTTAATGTTTTTTTATATATATGAAATAAAGCAAGAAGCAAGTAACCACAGCTTACAATACAATACAATACAGTGACAAATTTCCCTTTGACATGTTAAGTAACACAAAGCAGCACATAGAGTAAATACACCATCTCCAAACTGTACTTCAGGAGAGAAGTTTAGTAAGTGTTCTTTGTTACTGCCTCCTCGGGAGGAAAAGGGAAAATGGTCTTCAGGGAAGTGCAAAAAGGCTTGCTGAAAAGTTGACATCACGGGTGACTGAGGGGTTAATGTGCTGTGAAACGTGGTGTGATGTCACCCATCAAGGTGAGATGGAGTGGACAGAGCTAAAGGTCAAGTTTGACGCAGTATGTGTGTGTGTGTGTGTAGTGAGCGTGATTCTACATATTTTATAATAATTACTTCAGACTCATTTCAGATTTATTTGATTTGTTCCCCTTCAGCAAAAGGGAAACCTGGCTCTATTTCCCCACCCTTTTCTCAGATCTCTCTACAGACTTTTTCCAGTTGCTACATTTTTTTCTTGTGTTCTCTTTGCAGTTGTTCTTTTTGTGGGGGGCCTTTAGGGGCCATGTCGTTGGTTAGGTAAGATACAGAAATTCTGTGTGTGTGTGTGTGTACGGTGGGCAGAGGGAGCTAGCATGAAGGGGGGTGGCTCTGGCCTGCCTTTCCGAGGTGTTTTGGGATGAATCGGCTGATACAACTGGGAACGGAGGGTCCCACTTGGCAACCCTAATGGCTCTTGCTGGTCATCAGTCTACACGGTTGAATGTGGAGGCCAAAAGGGGCCGTGCGGAAGGGTAGGTAGTATTGACGTCTCTACCTGGATAGCTCGCATAAATGGAGCCTGGGTCGAAAAGGGCAATGCTGTTTTGGTTGCAGTGGCAACTAAAGGACATAAGGTAGGTTATCTATGTTGTCAGTAGGGCATATAGGAACATATTGGAACAAAGGGTTTCTTCACTGGGTGCTTGAGGAAGATTATGTCTGAAAATGATGTCAGTACTTGGGGGTCGGAAAATGTGTTAAATTACTGACAGGGATTCCGATTCAAAGTGCTGTGAGAAGACAATTTTAATATCAGCTCAACATTAATTACAAAGCATTAAATCTCCAATAAAAATATTATGAGAGCACGTCATCACACATTTCAGAATAAAAGGGATGATGTGTGTGCAATGATGACATCATAGGCTGCCCTCCGTTCATTAAAAGGGACTTAGTAATTAATGGAAGAGCTGCATCCGCTTCTGTTGCTACCTCTTACATGTATCACTTTCCATGTCTTGTCTCCTGCCCTCCACATTCTCCATGTCTCCCCAGTCCCCCCTCTATAAATACATAAGGTGCTGTTTCCAAGGTAACAACTCTATGGAGAATTGGCCACCTGAAATCTAGATGTAGCAGAAAAAGGAGGGTGAGCTCTGGGCAGAGGTCTGCAGTAGAGAGACTCATCTTCACTCTGTCACCATCTGTCCATCTCAGTCTCTTGGGACCATGCATCTTTATTAATCCCGTACCTCACCCTGGGCTATACCTTGTAGGTGTGAGAGAGGCATGTTTTAAAACGACAGTAGCTGGATGAATTCATTGTAGAATGTGTCATTTTGCTTTTGGTTTAAAATGTTGGATAAGTCCTTTAGGCATCATCCACTCATGACAAAGGGGAATATCATTGTAAGTGCACACTGAAGCCAAGGAGACTCAATAAGCAAAAATGAATATGAGGCATGAAGCCAAGTTGCATCTTCGATTCATTTTGATTACAAAATTAAAAGCAGTGAAATCTGTTGGAAATATTCCTGTATTTTAAACTCTACTCAGCAAGTGTCCCCTTTTCTGTGTATGCGAGTTTATCTAGTGTTTACTGCCCTCCAGTGGTGGCAGTTTAGAACTGCAACAACACAAAATGTTTTTTTAATCTGTTTTCTCTATTATTTGTATTTTCATTTTTTTAATTAAAAAAAGACAAGAACCTAAAGACAAGAACCTTGACTGAATATGTGATTTTTTTAATAACCTGAAGCTTTAAACTGAGGTTTAAAAGAGTCCAGTTAAGGCTCTTCATTATTTTTTACGTCATTAAAAAAAAAAGTCTAAAATCCTTTCATTGATTGGTTATAATGGTCCCTCGGTGTATTGATGAGGGAAAAATCCCTTTCAACCACGTGTGCACAAAGCTGTGGCAGGACCGAATGTGAACACCAAAAATGGGTTCTTCCTAGGTTTTAAGTTTTTATATGATTTTGTTTCCAAATTACCTGAAGTGTGTGATGTTCTTTGTCAGATCAAAGCAACCAGCACACAAAGCTGTCTTCAACATTATGTGATAACTAGACAGAGGTTTATCAGTGGTGTGATTTTGGTGAATACATTTTAGGATTATATTTATAGCTCAGGGAATTTTCTCTTCTGTGAATAAAAGACGAGTAAAGCACATGTACAATAGAGATCTCTTTATTATAGTGCATTTATCAGATGTTACTACGAGTTTAAAAAAGCATAAAGGTAATTAAGAAATACAGATGCACATACCCTGTAATTTCAACAAAAACAATCCCTAAAATTAAAGCTTCACATCTGAACAAGGGTATGTGTATGACTTCAAGTTAAAATACATTTTCTTAGAGAATATTATATATACATTTGTATTTCTTGCTGTATACCAGATCATGCCACTTCTCCTATGAACTTTATGGATGTTTAGGAAGTAAAGAAAGGTCCAAAAGAACAGTCTGTGAGGAAAACAACATGTCCGGAGGTTGAAAAGAGAAGGGGTATTTTAATTTGGAGGTCGGTGTGATATTATGACGTGAAATCATCTCCACTCAGTAAGGGGGCAGCTCAGTTTGTTGGTTTATTACTTGCTTGAGCCTTTGGGATTCTTGGATGCGTGGGAAACTATTCTGTTACTGGGTTAACTGGTGTCTGCTGGTGTAGAGCAATGGGAAGCGTTATTGTCTATGGGTTCATTGCGAGGGCTGATGGATAAACCACTGTGTTCACACAAGCCTGTGTTGTGCTAGTTTATGAGATTGTGCAAATGGCATCAGAGGGAATTAACATAGACGACTTCCAGGAGCAGAGCCCTGGCTACATGCAGGAAAACCACCATTAAGCCTGAAGCATTGAGGAAGCATTTACAGCATCGATAGTCCAGAGCAAACACTTTTTAATTGAACTGTACCATGTATTGCAGCGCAGACTATTTGTTAAAAAAGAAAAAGGTTTTTCCTTAGGAAACACTCGAGGAAGTGAATCCAAAACTGAGCAAACACAACAAGCCCTTTCTAAATCTAACCAATTTGGTCCCAAGAGCATCATCAAAAGAAAAGTCAAGACTGCACATCTTGCACATCCGGTCATGCATATGTAGAACAGGTCACGCGTGCATTGAATGTAACAATTAAAAAAATATACCATAAGTGAAAAGAAAACACAATAACCCAGAGAACTAAATATGACAGAAAGTAAGACCATCGGTAAAGAAAAAGACAGAGTGGGAGCAACTCTTAAAAGGCCTCACCCTTCCAAAAGACTGGAAATCCCACACAGCACCCAGAGGGTACACACATGTATTAAGAACATAGTAGCTACAACCTAAACAACTCCATATATGTAAACGTGAAACATGTATTGCCTTTTTTTTTTTTATCCTGGGTGTAAAAATAAGACAACGGAAAAACAAAAGGCCTCATGAAAATAAATACTGGGGTCATGGCCATAAGGAGGTTAACTTTCAAAGAGGGGATTCAATTTAGTTTGAAAAGAAGAAGTAATGATTCAATAAATGTGGCTTCTTATTGACAGAATAGATTTAGAAATCAAGAACAAAGAGAAATCTTATTTATCAAAAGATGACTGCTGCTGTCACACTTAAATTCACTAAATCTAAGTTCAATAAGAAATGTCAACTGGTCTGGTCAGGTATTCTATTGTGTCAAACATAACAGGGCCTACACTGTGGTGTATTAAGCTTGATTTCAAGGTGAATAAACATTTATAAATATAACCTTAACGTCACTATCAGATGTAAATCTAAAGGACACAGGACTCAACATCCTGTGTTTTTAGTCTTACAGTGGAGGGATGAGGTGTTTGAGAGTTCACTGTGTTCAAGGCACAGCAGGGCTGCTCCCACTCAACTCACACACTCATCCATACAGAAATACTTATCAAAACACACTCGTACAGTGAACAGATGCAGAGGGGAGGGAGGGGGGGGCACTGGCCAACAGTCCACCACTTCAGATGAAAGAGAGGAAAAATAAGAGAGAATGAGACCAGGACCAGGGTAGTCCCCCACATTCTGCAGTCACAGAGATGACACAGAGGAGGTGAAGTGATGCATCATTTTACATTCTTTAGCTCGTTTGACAGCCAGTCCAGACCCTCATAGAGACCGTCTCCACTAGTGGCACACGTGGCCTGGATAAACCAGCTACGACCGCGCAGAGACTGCAGCTGCAGCTTGTCGGTGATCTCTGCTGCATTCATGGCATTGGGCAGGTCCTGAAAGAGCCAAAAAAACACATTAATTAATTCATGAGAAAAGAGACTAGCAATAAATATTCCCTGTTACAGTTTCTCTGGATCACTTTAAAGCTACTTGCGATCACCATCCGCTTCATAATTGTAGAAAACATGCTAAAGTAGAGATCATTGGTCAAGAAGTTGTTATTTTTTTTTTACCAGTAGTTGTTGTCGTATCTTAAGAATATTAACATAGACTCACCTGTTTGTTGGCAAACACAAGCACCACACAATCCCTCAGCTCATCCTCAGCCAGCATTCTCATCAGCTCGTCCTTTGCCTCCCCGACTCTCTCCCTGTCGTTACTATCCACTACAAAGATGAGGCCTGAAAATAGAGAAGAGGTTCTTTGTATTAAGGAAAATGTTAACAGTTTCTAAACGTTAAATTCTCATAAAACAGCAGAAAGTCTCTCACCTTGTGTGTTTTGGAAATAATGCCTCCAGAGGGGTCTGATCTTGTCCTGACCGCCCACATCCCACACTGTAAAACTGATGTTCTTGTAGTCTACGGTCTCAACATTGAATCCTGCAGAAGAGAGAAAAATAATCACGTTTTAGATTGACAGATATCAGTCACAGTGTGTGTTGAATTAATTCTCAGGAAGATGAAGAGTACCTACCAATGGTAGGGATTGTCGTAACAATTTCTCCCAGTTTGAGCTTGTACAGAATGGTAGTCTTTCCAGCAGCATCAAGTCCTACCATGAGGATTCTCATTTCTTTCTTGCCAAACAATTTGCTAAAAACATGACTAAAATTGATCCCCATCTTGGCTCACCTGCAGAAGGACAAAGAATTGTGTGGTGAGGTCTCTAAATACATTGATGCGATTATGAAAAGGTTGCGAGAGTTGCTGATGGTGTGAGCTGTCTTGTTAGTTCACGTTTCTGTCTCTGTGTTTTCAGTATTTCACACACAAAGAAAGTCCCTGAGCATGACCAGGTTTACTGTATTAACAGCCGCTAAAGTATAAGTGCTGACAAATTTTAGCATTTGTCTTTCTGTTTTTTGACAGGTCCAAGAGAAGTCTGGAATACATGCAGTTATTTGGATACCAAACTAGTAGCTGTGCTTGTATTAGCCTCCAAAACTGCCTAAAACGTAACCTGGCAAGTATGCCAGGCAATGCACTGATCTGATACCATCATTAATTAGCAAGAGAAACGAATTGTTTGAGGTTAGTTATCATGCAAGTTGAAAAACGTCATCAGTCTGGTGCCAGCAGAGAGTATGGCATAAATCAGATCAGCCCCTGTGGGGTCTCAGATACTCTCTACTTTAAAAACAGCACAGTCGTCATTGTTAATTTCAGCCTGTTTCATAAACAGATAGAACACATTACAGTTTGTTATATTTTTTAGTTAGTTTGGCCTTTATTGGATTGGACAGCTGAAGAGAGACAGGAAATGATGAGAGGTGAGAGTTGGGAATGACAGCAAGGGCCGACATTGGACTCGAAGCCAAAGCCGATTTGACAAGGACTATAGACGGGGTAAGCGACATGATTGCAAGGCTACACAGCGCAAATAACATTTACACCGTGATATTTAATGGTTTGGAAATCCATCAGTCTATCACATTATTGTTAACAATGAAAAAGAAAGGTAATTAAAGATTTTTACAAAATTTAGCAACCATGCCATCAGAATGACCGTCAACAACAAAGTCAGACACAACCGCTGCCTGAGTATACATAGACTGACAGGTAAAGAGCTTCTTTTTTTTTTTTAACTAACTTGGCTCCTCCCCAATGATAAACACCTGACTGCTACATTTAATGACTTCACACTCACTCATTAATGCAATATGTTGAAATATTGACGACGGATTAAAGAGTGGCTGGGAATATGCTGAGGAACTAATACTCAATTTATTTTCAGCAAACAACCCCTGCTCTGTTCCTTCTCTTCTCATTCAATTTGTTTTCTCAGAAACCCATCAGTTAAATTCAAATGTAAAACAAAGCATCAATATAATGGATTTGCCAAATTAAATTCTCCTTCGGGCATGATACAAATAATATTTATCGAATGAGCGCTGGAACTGCAGCCTGCATGGCCGGGGAAGCCTTCAGAAAAGAGGTAAGCGGTGGAACGCACTTCTAAGTGTGGAGGCTGAGGACCATCCTCCACAGTCCTATCATGACACATGAATGATTCATGTGTCAGCTGGTGTAAACTGTCAGATATCATGACCACACAACACGGAGCTTAACTCGTCTATTAATCAAGCGGGCGGCCCCGGGTTCACATCCTACCTGTGGCCTCTTTCCCGCATGTCATTCCCCACTCTCTCTCTCCCTGATTTCCGACTCTATCCACTGTCCTATCTCTCCATTAAAGGCATAAAAAGCCCAAAAATAAATCTTCAACTCGTCTATTAACAACAACAGATGAATCTGCATGATAAAGCAGGGAGCACCTGAGCCAAATGATATCTTGAGTAACATAGAAACAAAAAGAGGATCTAACTTCAGTCAGACTCAAGAATTATTTTAATAAAGCTACACAATAAGAATGATGGTAGAAAAAAAAAAGAAAAACAAAATAGTTCAAAGAAGATTGGACATCAGATGGCTAAAACAACCTGTGTGTTTTGAATGATGATGCTTGGTCCTCCCTATGCAGAAAAAGGTTAAGTCCAGAAGTGGAAAAAGTTGACGTTCAACTTAACCTCTTAATTGTTTTTCTCTGTCATAAAGAACTATTGTCAACCACATTGTTACCTTTTTACCATCAGCAAAAATATTAACATGTATTTATATACATCTGATATATAATGTTGATTTATTTATCATTTGGTTTGAGTCTAAGACATTTGAGGACAAGACATTTGAGGACGTACTGCTGAAAGCTTTTCTTTCCGGGAAACAGGAATGACAGGTTCCTGTTCATCCAACAAGGCGCGATAGGTATTTTTTATAGAGGTGTTAGGATAACAAATAGGCTTATTGTGTTTCAGCTCTGTAATAATTTCAGGTGAACCATTAACAAACTAACTGATTGTGATTGTAATATTATTTAATATTGTTTTTGAATTAAGTGTTCTGTTTTGTTTTAATTAATGTTTCGTAAAAGAGGGGCAGATATCATAAGATTAATCTTCTTTCTGCTCCTTTTCATTCAAAATTTGAGATTTTATGTTTGTTTGTTTTCTTAACTTTATTGTTTTTTTGAATGAAATAAAATTGACAGATAAAAATAAATAAAATCGTAATATTACCTTAACTAATGTGGAACAAAAAAGGCTTGCTTACGCTCACCAGACATAAATAATTAAATAATAAAATATCAATCATAACGTCATCGTACATGTTTTGTAGTTTACAGGTAAATTCTATTCATGAAATAGAGAAATAATTGTAAAGAGATGAGCAGATAAATCAGTGCCTCCACGTCTTACCTTGGTGACGTCACCCACAAAGCAGGAAGAGGCGCTGACCTGAGCTCACTGATGTTAGCCTAGCTTTATTTTAATAATTGTACAACACCGTCACAATTGATTGAAGAGAATCAACGCAGAGCTTACAAAAACAAATCTAAATGATAACCCCACTTGTTGTGTTTAGGATACATTAAATTAAATAGACACAAGAGGGTGTTTTTTTTATGATTCATTGGCTAACACTGTTTCGGTAAAGTCAAAAAGCTAACGAAATTCAACAGCCTGGTTTATCTAACTAACAGAGAAATGTAAAGAATGAATCCGTGTGTTGCTATTTAAGCTGTTGCAATTCAAACTACATCTATAAAAATGTAATTTCTAAATGGTCCTGAATCGTATCTGTACCTTTTAATGCTTCTCGGTCCTTCTTCAATGGTCCAATTCAGCAACAAAATGGCGTTTTCCGGCGTCGTCTTCTTCGTCGTTGTCGTCGTCGTCATCAGCGTCTGCATTCTTCTTCTTCTTTGGGTTTTAATGGCAGCTGGTATCTAAGAAGTTACGTTACTGCCACCTGCTGGATTAAACTACTCTCACGCCTCTCATCCTTTTTGTTCTCTCCTATGGGGTCTTCTTCCCTATTGAATCCTTACATTTACTCCAGTGAGTTCTTTTTGCTTCTCTTATAGTTCTCCTAACCTCTTGTACTGTATCTTTTGTTGGAAATTACGATTTTAGCGTCTTCTTCTATGATATTTTATGGGAAAACAATATAGCTGCCATTTGGTATGACCTGATGTAATGTAAAAACAAGCACAACTAAACATACTCTGACGGTAAAAAAAAAAAAAAACCTGCACTGAAAATGTTATTTTAGTAAAATGATTTGAGTGTTGTCAATCAATTTGATGTCAGTTTAGAAATCTGTCAAAAATAAAATCAGAGTTTCATCTAACAACAGATTAATATGTGATTAATATTACTTTTCTTTACTTTTTTTTTTAATGATGGAAACTGGAGATATTGAATTATCAGTTTGACAATACAATGCAGTTTCCAATGTGATATTTATTTATTTTTTAATTCTGATGGGAATTTTTCTTCATATTCGTATTTCCTTGAGACAAAAATAATGAACAAAATGATCTGCAGACTCATTTATATTGTAAGAAAATAGTCAGTGCACACTATCAGGCCAACTGCCTTGTATTAGAAGGTAAAACTGTAACAATCCATTCAGGTTCCCATTTTAAATTTCTATATCAAATCCACTAGATGGGGCTCCATCCATGGTTGTTTTTCTCTGGTGTCCACTGAAGTTAACAACAAGGTTTGATGTTAGGAGCAGGATAAATGTCCTTAAATAATACTGCAGTCCTATATATCACCTTCTATAATTATTATTGTTTGTCACCCACAGAGTTCTTAAAGCAAAGCATGTTTTGCTTTAATTTCTTTCAGGATTTTTTTTTTTTTTTTTTAATTTTCTGCAATATTAAACTTCTAGTGTTTTTTGTTTCTCTCATCCATGGTCAGGAATCCATCATTTTGGTAGAAGACCCTTAAAAGTGGAAGGAGGTATTGTGCCCTTTCAGATAAAAAAAAAAAAAAAAAGGCTTTAGACTTCAATAATAAAATCTGATTTTAAAGTAACTGAAAGAAATCTGGAAGATTGGATTTCTGGTTAAAAGAAAATCAAGTAAAGCAAAGTCAAAACTGTTTGGAAAACGTTAGTGGATTCTGTGGGATTTGGGGCAGACTGACCTTAAATTAAAAAACCCTCTGACGTCAAACATATTTTTTTTAAATACCGAGTTTCACTGTCCACAAAAAGGCTCGATTTGAGATTTGGATTTCAAAGCGTAGAACTACTAGAGGTCTATAGCCAGATGTATTTGAGAATTCTATTACAGCAGGTAAACTCAGGCATTTTGAATCTCAAACCACCTGCGATGGGAGGGAACATACAGTAATTAAATTAAATCCAATGAGGGTTCAGCTAGATGATGCCCACACCTCCCGAAAAGGAGCCCTGCCTCCCAGCGAACCACTGGGCCCGGAGCACAGGATTGAAAGTCTGTGAGCATGTGGGGCCGTTTAAAGAGATGCACCGAGCAGACGGCACAGACTTTCTCCATTGACGAATCATCGAGATGAAGAGCAGCGCCAATCCGGCACCATGCGCTCCAGGCTCCCACGGACCGCCTGCCTACTGCGACTCATTGCACTCTGCATCCTTCTCTCGCAAACTGCAGCTTATTTTGGGTCAGCTCATTTATTTGTATTACTTCTGTCTTTGTTGTTTTCATCGCAGAGAGATCGCTTCATCCTTTAGCCAATTTACGCACGCGTAATGGTGCAAAAACCTTTGTGCTATTGTGATAATCACAACCATTGGTTTCTCAGAGAGCAACAAAAAAACAAAAACAAATCTGAACTTTGTGTTTCTATCTACACCTTTTTCTGGATTAGTTAAATGATAGTTTTTGCTGTTTAGTTTTGCTTTCTTGTTCTATTAGTTAAAACCAAGAAGAAAAAAAAGTACTTCCCATTTCCTCATATAGCCAACATTTACAAATAAATTATCTTTTTCATAGCGCAAGACAGCATGAAATACAACCTAACTGTAACACCTATGTGGTAATTCTGTTATTTTCATTAGATGTGATACATTTACAATGTTTACAAATCCCGGTGACAGAATGGAACCACACATTTTTTTTTCAAAGTTGGAATTATTCAATGCATGTACAATTTTTAGTACCAAATTCAGATCCACAGAAATCCTAATGTGTTTATTCTTCTCCAAAGACTGACAGGTCGGGAGCCCTTGGTGTTCTTACCGGGTCCGTTCTCCAATGACCCTCCGACAGGTAAAGCGCACCTGAAGCAGTGCGAGCAGATGACTCTGACCCGGCGGCAGAAGAGGCTGTGTCGCAGGGAGCCCGGTTTGGCCGAGACGCTGCGGGAATCTGTGCGCCTCAGTCTACTGGAGTGTCGTTATCAGTTCAGGAATGAGCGCTGGAACTGCAGCCTGGACGGCCGGGGAAGCCTTCTGAAAAGAGGTAAGCGGTGCAATCAGTCTTGTACGTTCAGCATGCCGTGCAGTATTAACAAGAAATGACCCGTCAGACAAAGCGGCGGGTGCTTGGCTCGATCCCGTGATAATCCACCACTGAAGTCGCGTATCTTTATCTGTTTTTCTGTCTACAATTATCTACTTCAAGTAACACAGGTGCATCGTTTTAGTGTATTGATGGTAACATCATTTAATCCTAAAACATGTTATTATGTGCAACAAAATTAGGCAGAAAGAAATTTAAACTAATGATTATAAATTTAGCTGTTAGAGATGTTTGGGGTCAAGATTTAAGACAGTGATCACATTTTTCTGCTCCAACTTTTATACAATTTCAATAATGTTTTCTGTAATTAATGCAGGTATGATTACAGTCATGATTATAGCCTACAGAAAATATGTTATCTATACGGAAAATAAATACATTTATATAGCCTATAGATATAAATCACTTTCAGTATAAAATGCAAAGTTAATAGTTCTTTAAAGCACTTATTGTTGTTCAGATTTATTATTGCTGCCTCATGGTCATTAAGTTGAGGGTGTTTTGTATTTTTTTCATACAGCTCTTATTCCAAAGTCGAGTCATACTAAACTATTTTATTTTATATAATTAAGATCATTGCACATCCATCCCTTTGATTTAAAACAACAGCTACAAAAAAAAACTTTTCCAGAACTTGTGTAGTCGACAACTTTTTTCCATGACCTGATGCAGGTATTGATTAGCTACACTTGGAAAATGGAAGTGTCCATACTAAATCACCATATTGCATACAGATCCATGCAAGTCTGCTGTGCACAGAAAATGCTCGAGTGCATATGGATATCAGTGTGTGGGAGAACATGAACAGGTCAGCACAGAGGTAATGAGAGTGTAGAAAGCCAAGAAATGTGGTGCGGTGGAGAGCGCTCTAGCCCTGTGGTTATTTTTATCTCGGGGAAAGCGCCCATTCCCAGAGGAAAAGGGTGGCATGATTACCCACTTTCATCTGGGAAAATCCTTCCTAGTCAAAATAATAATTAATTGGATCAAAATATAACCTGGTGGTGGCTTTGGAGGGGGGGAGAGCAAATAACAGTGCGTAACCAAAAAGGAAAGGTCAGAAGACAGATTATGACACAAGAAAACTTGTAGTATAATGCTGAGGCTGTAGAAAAAACCATGACAACTCTCTTTGTAAACATTCGGTTAAAAGGCTACGTCAGTGTTCATGTTTTTAAACCATGAATGAATCCCTAAAGTTCAACACAGTTTTGACCCAGGAAACAACTTCGTAATGCCAAAAAGGATCTCGCACTTAAAGCTCTTTAAATCTGTCCCCACCCCCTTTAAAAAAAAAAAACTGAATTACATTTTGAATGTTACACTTTTTTTCTATCTCCTCTGATGACTTTTTTTTTAAAATTTATCCCAGCATTCAAGGAGACTGCCTTCCTGCTGGCAGTGTCCTCCGCAGCGCTGACCCATGCACTGGCCAAAGCGTGCAGCTCAGGCCGCATGGAGCGGTGCACATGCGACGAATCCCCCGGGATCCAGCATCGAGAAGCGTGGCAGTGGGGGGTCTGCGGTGACAACCTGAAATACAGTACCAAGTTCCTCAAGAAGTTCCTCGGCCAGAAGAGGGTCAGCAAGGACCTGAGGGCTCAGATTGATGCCCACAACATCAACGTGGGAATTCGGGTGAGTAACAACAAAAATAAAAGACGTGGAAATATTGCATTCAATTTGTTGCAGCGAAACTGCCACCTTGTCCATTTACGAGGTTGCCTCCCAAGCCCAGGGCATCGAAAACATCACACATACCTGAGCCACACTTTGCTCAATTAGCTTAGCTGCAATTACGCAACAATTATACCCCTGACACACTCCTGCACCTTCAGAGACCACAGAATTGTGATCCTAACATGCACATTTTGCACAGTGCCAGCCCGACAAAGGCCCCCTTATTTTCTGCCATTGTTCATCTCGCTGGAGAACACAGACTCCGAGGGCGAGGCAAGCGGCAGCCGGGAGACAGGACGGCTGTGGGACGGTTTGGAGCCAGGTGTTTTCAGGCATGATAAAGCTTGCTGTGCGGGCCTACAGAAAATTAAAGGTCTCATGTCAGAGAGAACGATTATAACCGTGGCCTCTTTTTAATATACAAGCGAGCATTTTTTTGCACTTACAAGATCACCGTGCTCTTCATAAATCCAACTAATGTTCATAACAACCAGTGTGGAGCTGTGAAGAAAAAAAAGAAGCAGGCCCCAGGGTGCTTCTCCTGAAGCTCACACCTAAGATAGAGCCAGAGAAAAAAAAAAAAAGGGGGGGGGGGGGGAGAAACACAACAGGAAGAACTATCTTATCTCATCTTAACTGAGGTAAATGTTTTCCTCTCTTTACACCAATGTGGCCGTGAAGAGGCCACAAGCCACGTTAAGAAAAACAAGAAGAGGTCGGCACCCCCAATCTCTCAGTAATGGGTGCTCTGAGCCCCCTGAGGGGTTCATACCTGCGATGGGAGGAACGGAGCAGAACTTTTCAAGCTACAAGTCCCCTCTGGCTCCCACTGGATGACCTGTCTCTGCCCCCCTCCCGGATCCCGACAGCAGCTCTCAGGCTGAGTGATGGCGCTCCGATCGCTGACAATCAAATTCAGTGAGCTTTAAAACCTAAATCCTGAGCGCCATCACAACCTGCCGCTCGTTTTTTTTTTTTTTTGTGTTGGCACTTTTACTACATAAATTCTTATCAATGTTTTCCAAGAACAGGCATGTACAAAGAACAGGGTGGAGAGATTCCTATGTCTGCTCTGTTTGTCACCTCCGCCTCAGGCTTTATGAAGAGAGACAGCAGAGAAGCAGACTGAGCTAGTTTCAACACATTGGGGGGAAAAAACAAATGGCAAGAGCTGTCCAAGTGAGAAATGCGAGGCAAATGAAATACGACATGCTGAGCAGTCCCCCCCCCCCCCCCCCCCCCCCCCCCAATCCATTATGTCAAAATTTTTGACTGAGATGGGCTAAAGGCGCGCTATCCCAGACTACCACCCCAAACCCCAACCCAGCCTGCAGGAAACCGTCTCATTCTGTCCAGATAGACCTCCCAGATAAGAGGCCAGGTAATGAATCAAACTGAAGGAACTGACATCTCTCCCTCCTTTGCTTTTTTTTTCTTCTTCCTATCTCAGGCAGTGAAGAGCGCACTGAAAACAACCTGCAAGTGTCATGGAGTCTCCGGCTCCTGTGCCGTACGGACTTGCTGGAAGCAGCTGTCTCCTTTCCATGACACCGGGCGGCTGCTGAAGTATCGCTACGACACCGCCGTGCGAGTGCTGAGCGTGACCAACGCGGCGACCGGGGAGACAGAGCTCGCAGGCCCCCGTCGCCACGGCCAGAGCCTCCGCACCACCGACCTCGTCTACCTGGAGGACTCCCCTAGCTTCTGCAGGCCGTCCCGCTACTCCCCGGGCACAGGCGGCCGGACGTGCGCCAAAGACACCAGCTGCCAGAGTCTGTGCTGCGGACGAGGTTACAACACGGCCATGCGCCTCACCAGCCTGTCTTGCCACTGCCAGGTCCGTTGGTGCTGCCATGTGGAGTGTCAGACGTGTGTGAGAGAGGAGGAGGTGTACACCTGCAAGAACGCATAACTAATGAGAGACAATGAGGAGAAAGGAGGCAAACACTTAAATAAATAACATGTGGACACGACTGAACTCCTAGCTCCTACAGACAATCCACAGAGGGATCTCCATCAAAGCATGTCTTTGCAAACTCATATTTTTTTTATATGGGGAGGAATATACACATGTATCATTAGAATATTACAGGATACTTGCTAAACATCACCTGCTCATACGCAGCAGCTTTACTGTAGGTGAGAATGTTGTGAACTCCTCTGCTTCTCCCGCTGGATGCACTGAAATGCCGCTCCTCTAGGACAGAGGGAAATGAGCTCTTAAACAGGTACTGGACTGGACGTAACCAGCAGTGAGACAACAAACAGTGACTCTGTCGTATAGAAATTAATTGGCCCCCTTTCACTTGACTATTTATTACTGGTCATTGTGTCTGTTGTACTGCTGCTTTATACTTAAACCTTCTTGTAATGACGTTTTTGCCACTGAGGCCGAAGAGGCCTTCAAAGGAACCCACCTGTCTGTCTGTCTTTCTGTCTGCTGTATTCAGTTTAATTCTGATTTTTTTTTTTTTTTTTAAAGCACTTAAGTTGCTCTTGCTACATGTGATACAAAGTGTTGAATTAATCTTAGAAGTTATGAAAACGTTAAATGTTTAAACCGAGTCACTGGAAGCTTTGGGGTGAGGTTGATGCCATTGAAACATTGTAACTACATGCAGTCACAGGGAACCAAGCCTGCTTTCGGTTGCTCTTATGGAAATGTCTATGGAAATGCCTCCGTGAAGCCTAATTTGTGCTCAGCAGAACAAAGGGAAACACTCCGCGTAATAGAGAGGGAATCACCGAGCAATGTCTTTGAAAAAACAAAGAAGAATGAAAAAACACTTCATTTCCGAACATACCATCTCTCCTGGTGTATTTCATCTATTTATAGAAGCGCACACTTTGCTGTGCTTTCAAGTTTAGAAATGCCCGACTGAAACATTTGGTCCGATTTAACCGCATCTTTGTTCCGAATGCCTTTGAAGAGGGCTAATCATGCTGCTTATTCCCCCAAATTGCTAATCAAAGAAAATCACCATGTTTACTCCCTAATTCTCACATCCACACAAGACTTACGTTCCCATGTGTGCAGGTCAGACCCCGGACGCTTTACTTTGTTGGGCTGATTCTGAACAGTGCATATCTCATGGTAGGGCTCGAGGCATATGACAATGTGGAATCATCATTTTCTACCTCACTTCATCTTTTGGCAAATATCAGTAAGATTTATGAGCTATGCAGAGTTATGTCCTCTTCTTTTATTGTCTTAAAGTTCATATTTTTAAGCTGTTGTACAGCTCTTTTGAATTTGGTAATACATATCCATATTTCAAAAGTCAGTGTTTTTTTTTAATCATGTCGCTTTACATACTTATTTAAAATAAATAACATTTATACATGGACATATTTGTTAAAGCTGTGTTTGTTGTGTCTTTTTCAGCACACACACACACACACTTGCACACACACACGCACGCACACACACACACACACACACACACTCCACATGCAGCGATACACCTGTCCTGAAACTCTTGCTATCGAGCGAGGAAACCACTTCCTGCTGATACTACCCCGCCCTTCTTTTCATCTGAAAGGCTTGTGGTCTCGATGCATCACCCTCTAACCGCCCAGCAACAGGCGAGGGCAGGGTGGGTCGGGGGGGGGGGGACGTGCTTTACAGGTGTTGTGCCTCCAGCCGGTGCACGGACCGGGATGGCAATCACACTGACGTTGATGACAAAAATGATGACTCGGAGAAATGCAACTGACCCCTGATTCACCATTAGAAAGTAACATCCATCAGCCCATGAGAATGACAATGAGAGCAGTTTACACACTATTATCCATGAATCATAACTTTCCACTCATTTGTGCGGCACTAGTGAACCCGCAGCACACAGATGGCTATTGTACGAGGTATTTATACTGCGTGCACGGCTGCTTTTGATCTTGCTCTCTAATTACTATGATTGCACATTATTATTCCTTATTAAAAACATCAAGCCTGAGTATTTCAGTGAATTATAAGACAACTTAATTTACTATGTTTTTTTTTTATAGGTTTAATGACCTTCAAAATCTCTATAATGGATGTGTGTATGTGGAGTGTTTGGCATTGTCAGGACAAATGATGGGGGATGTGGGATGAGTATACTCCATGACTTGAGGGCAAGAATCAGACAATTTATCTAAACTTTAGGAAATGTCACTCATTTTAAACTGGAGTTAAGTTAAAAATAGAGTTTCCTCATAAAGTAAAGAGAGAAGTACTGTAAATACATTTTCCTGGAAACCTCTCCTTTTTTTTCTGAATACTGAACATGATCAGAAATGTTTTGACAAAATACTTCAAGATGACTTTCTTTTAATCCCTAAAATGCAGAGATGTAAGGTTTTAAAAGTATATTCTTTTAAGTATTAAACTTCTTATCCTTAACCCTGAAAACCAAGTTTCTTAAAAAAAACAAAAACATCAGACTGACAAAAACAAAGCACTAAAAATCTGAAACTGGCCTGTTCTAAAAAATGTGGGTTTTGACTGGACACCAACAATATGTTTTGTCAGTCTAGTAACAGCATGAAGTGGCAAATACAAAGCTTTTCTCGTTTCCTTCGCCTTGATATTGATTTCCCCTCCGAGGTTGAAAACTTCAGCTGAGGATACATAAATGCGTCAGCCGTCTTTCTGATGACGGAGGTCAAACAAGTTCATAAGCTGAGACTACTGACTCACTATATTAACTCGTCATATTATAATATTCTAGATCAATATTTAACTTTACTCAACAAGAAAGCTGTATTGTGAAATGTTTTTGAATTTTTCAGTTGGATGAGGAGCGAGAGAGGGGAGTGTGTCACAGAGAGCAGGGTGCACCGGGGTTGAGATATTCAGGGACATAAAGGAAAAAGATGAGGATGGAGGGATGAAGAGGGTGCGTTTTTGGCCCCAGGAGGCCTATCCCCTGCTGCTGCTGTTGTTGTTTTATAATGAACTCCTAAAGCCTTCATTTCCCTCACTGCCCTGAGTGGAGGGGGTGCAGTGATGGGGGCTGCTCAGTCCACAGCCGGATTCGCACGCACAAGCCCTGAGGGTGGCTGCTTTGAGCAGGGTGGGGGGTTGGACGGAGCAGGGGTGCAATATGCAAGCTCCTGTGTGTGTGTGTGTGTGTTTGTTTGTGTGTGTGTGTGTGTGTGTGTGTGTGTGTGTGTGTGTGTGTGTGTGTCTGTGGGAGACAGACAGTCCTGATAGGAGACAGGTGAGGCCAGAAAGGTTTTTGCATACGTGTGTGCATACTTGCTATGTGCACACCTGTGGTCACTTCAGTGGGAGTGATATGTGACTGAGTGTTTGTTGTGGGGTTTTTTCTGTGCGGGTGTGTGCTGCAGTCGGCCTGCTATATGCCGGAGCCGCTGGAGCTTCTCTCTTGGGCACCCTGAGATAATGTAGGGTGACGCTGGTGGTAACACTATCTCTTGTGTCTGCCTCGGCCTGGTTCAGGTAAAGGTTACTATGGCGGGCTGGGCTGCAGCAGTGCATGGTGCTCTGATGGATGAAGATGAATTGTCACACGGGCAGGGGCAGTTTTTTTTTTTTTTTTTATGTATGTATTATATTTGTGTTGCTTAGCAAAAAGATTTTATCCAAAGCAACTTACACAGCCTTCAGGTTTATACATCACTAATTTTTGTATGAACAGTAGATGTTAACTGAAGCGTAAAAGGCTTGGTAGATACTTTGCTCAAGGACACAAAGCGCCGTCCTGTCCTGTAATCGGAACCTCTGAGCCCCGGGTCAAACATCTAAACCCCACAATACTTCCGTTACTGCAGAGAAGGTTCCTCAGATCACATCAGAGCTCATCCTAATCCTTATACCGACATGGCACGGAGAGAAAATTAAATGATGAAGAGAGAGAAACAGATTTGTCACAGAAAAAACAGAGAGAGAGACATAGAGTTGTGAATACAGCATGGGGTAGGAATTTGGAATGTGAAATGACTAATGCAGTTGCTCAACCCACAACAAGAACATGCACTGCCTAGAGCCATGACAAGGCTGAGTGCATACCTCTATGGGGGGCCAAACTCAGAGGCTGGGGTGGACTAGGACAGTGGCTGAGGTCCTCATGCTGGATGATGAGATGCTCGGGTGTAGAGAAGGTGTATGTACACGTGTGATGGTCAATTAAGCGGGCAGCGGAGCTGAAATGATTAATTTGCTCCTGTGGACAGAAGGAAAAACACATGAGAGTTGTACCTAAGCACCTCAGGAACAGTAGTACAATGAAACGCACACATTTCAGCAGACATTGAGGAAGCCAATAGGGAACTACTGTGAAGTTTTCTGTTTCTAGAGACATTACTGCATAAAACACAAAGACTTTCTTCAAAAGGAAATGGGTCACCTCAAGGGGCTATCCGTCAATAAACAGAACTTTCTACACTTTTTCTACTCACTTTTTGTTCTGAAAGCAAAAGTGTTTGGCAGTATAAAGCATTTAAGAAAAATGAGTCTATGATAAATTTTTTAACAATTTTATTATCTCAATCAGGGCTTTTTTGTTGGTCGGTCATCTACTTTGATCCCAATTGAAACATCTTAACATCCTACCTGGTGCATTGCCATTAAAGTTTGCACTGACATTAGGCTGTGGTTGAGGATGAATCCCATTGACTTTGCCTTTTCTCTTTTGCCCTCATCAGTTCATAATGGTATTGCAAAAATACCCGCAAAATTCAACACATGCCCATCAGCCTGAGCTGTCCTGTTTCTTTACAGCTAATAAGAAAGTGTTAGCATGCTAACAATTAGCTGGACCTTAACTAACATGGTGCACACAATACTTGTCATCGGGAGCATATTAGCATGCTTTAGCATTTAGTTCAAATCATTGTTGTGTTGATTATAGCCATGAGCTGCTAACATGGCTGTAGACACTCGTTTACATTTAATGGACCAAATGATGAATCCAAAACTAATCTACAGGTTGATTAATAGTGAAGCTAACTGTACGTTTAGACACCAAATGACTGGCTACAAGAGTGTATAACGTTCAAATATATGTGTTTGAAGTTTTCAACAAGCAAACTTCTCAATTGAAGCAAAGACAGATTCAGAAAACGGTAAGGCGGGGGCTGGATGCTCGAGGATGTGGCTAACTGCTAGCAAACAGACAAAGCATAAAGCAGGAGTCAGAACAGCCTGATGCTCAAGAAGTGTTTACCAGAATTGTATACCCCGCCAATGTAAAACGCTATCCCACTTGACTGGTTCATTGTGAGCCACCTTCACTGGGAATCTCCTGGGGGAGGCTGTTCCCATGCTGCCCGACAGAAACACCTGCAGCAATAACTGCAGGGTTTACATTTCAGCTGCTGTGATAGGACGTGATAAGACCTCATGCACCTTCATAACTGACTCCCCATTCTCAATAGAAGGCACTCCTCTGCCTTTATCCCAGCTGCGCGCACACACACAAACACATTGACCTCCATTACATCCAAAACAAAACTTTCCCAGATCAACAATGTCCAACAGAGGAAAAACACAGATAAAAGCAGAGCTACGTGTACTCTCGAGCAGGAACATCTCACGAATATACGTCTGGAATGTTGTCTGTGCTACACAAGTGCTTTCTGTTCGATTGATTTCCTTAAGCGCTTTAACTTCCTGAATCAACACTGTCATTTAAGGATTCAGGAACCGAATAATGTGTCATCACAAACAGGACTTAATCATGACAGTGCGGTTGAGAGTGGGTGCATGTCTGTGGGTAGGAAGCTGTCATGCAGGGGGGAAGCACAGCGTAGTCCTCCGTGCCATGTTGCTGTTTGTGTTCCCATCCCCGGCTGAGCTGTCATCCAACCACAGTGACCGACAGCATCTCTCATCCTCCGAGGTCTGGATGTCACAGGTGGTATGGCCACAGGGCTGTGTGTGAGTGTCTGACAGCTGTATGATCCCTCTCTGCTCTGTGTGGTCCGTGTGAAATAAAGCAGGTAGGGAAAACTACAGCGGGAAACAATGAGGCTGATCACTCGCTCTCATTGGTAAAGAAAGTCTTTCTCCATTCCAGAGAGAAGAAGAGAAGTTTAAAACACCTTTTCAGGGCAGGGTTTACAAACATTCAAATGGAGGAACCATGGCGGGGCAGAGAGTCGACGAATAGTCAATAATCAACTTTTGTTGCTGTGATATCTCTTTGCATCGCATTGTGGTAATTGCATGACTCTTTGCAGCAATTTGGGCCCATATTTATTTTTTCCCCCTTTTTTTTTTTAGTCATCTGGCAGTTATAAACAGCTGTTTAGCTTTGCTATGCAGTGGTTTTACATTTTTCACATCTGTTTTGCATCTCTTTGTTGTCCCTTTGCATCTCTCTGAAGTCATTTAAAATCTCTGCCTGGTCATTTAGACTCTTTGTGATACACCGTGACGTGATTCTTTGCTCTATTGGTGAACTTTTTGGTCACTTTGGATCCATACGTGTTTGTTTAACCTCTTTTTGTATTTGTCCATGTGTCTCTGTTTAGGGCTCTTTTATTATGTGTGTCTTTATGGTCGTCTTGTATCCCGTTGCAGTCATTTTGTGTCTCTTCGTGGTAGTTTTTGAATCCATTTTTGTATTTCTCTTAGTAGTCACTTGGCATCTATAAACAGTTTTACCTCCATTGAAGCGATTTTCCATCTCTTTGTCATCATTCTGCATCTCTCTCCAGCCATCATAAATCTCTGCTTCGTCATTTTGTGCCTCTTTGTGGTTGTTCAGCGTCACTGTTTTTCTTACTCATTTTGTGCCTGTTTTCATTCTGAGCCTATTTTTTTTTTACTTTTTAGTCACTTTGCATCTCTACTTTGTCGTATTGCCTCTCACAGTCGTAATTTTGAGTCTCTTTGTGGTGGTCTTGTGTCTTTCTTTGCCTCCTTGTTGACATTTTTATTCTCCTTTAGTTTGTGTTGCATCTTTTCTGGGTCATAGTGGAACTCTTTGAGTTAGATTAAAGTCTCTTCTGGTAATTACATGTCTTTCTTTTAGTTTTGGATACTTTTTTTGGATCTTTGTTGTCATTTTGACGGTCTAAGGGGGGATATTTGAGTCTCCTTGTGTTTGTTTTGCATCTCTTTGTGGCCTTTACATGCCTTGTTGCACTGATTTTTCATCTGTATTGAGTCTCCTTTTTGTGGTTTAATTTACTTTACAACAAAACATTGTTAGCATTCACAACTTCATTAAGAGGTTCTTCTCCTAGTAACCCTGTGCAGCCACTTGCAACCCTTCTGCCCCGCCTCTGGACCCTTTTCCCATCAGAACCCACCGAGACCCTGGGAGCTTATGAGTTTCTCCTGTCATCTCTGACAGGCCCTCATTTGCTTTCATTCAGCGTCCCATCACAGCTTCAAAGACGAGTGGATCATCTCCCCCGGGGGGGAGTGAGAAGATCAGCATGCCTACAAAAAATGACTGGTATCCAAAAACTGTTGACCCAAGGCGATTTTGCTCCTCATAATTGCCGTCTTCACTGTCTGTCTTGGGCAATCATTGGAGAGTTATGATTTGTTATATTGCCTAGAATACATCAATAAGTACATTGTGTTGGAGTGATTCAGTCCCTTATAATTTTCTCTTGATGAACTAAACAGTTTTCCGTGTGGGGGGTAGTTAGAGAATACACTGAGTGCTTTATACCAACCTTAACAAACAATAACTCTGCTGCCAAGTGGTCTAACCCGGACAGGAGACTGATCCAGGGCTAAATTATGGTTGGTTCCAGCAAAGCCCCCAAAGACTCAAAGCCAAGCGTCAGAAAATAGCATTCTTAGACGATCCAGTGAGGTGGCCACACACACACAACAAAATACACATTCCTACATCTGGATCCACATAGTGGCCATATGTCCTTTTATCAATTCAGTCCTAATATTAGTGGCGGAAAACCAGTAAGTTTATTATTTCTAAGTACTCAGCTGCTGTGAAGCGGACTGCTGCCAAACTTCATTTTCTAACAGCTTTAATATGCAATGACAAACTGGAGTATCTAGTATTCAAGTTATTCAGGAAGCATTCACTGTAATAGATTTGAATAACCGACAGTTTAACAAAGATGTTAGAGCTAACCTTTCCTTGAAAACATTAGAAAGTTAAGTTTCGGGGCGCTGGTGGCGCAGTGGTTAGTGCGCGCACCCCACGTATGGCGGTCATGGTCCTCCAAGCGGGCGGCCCAGGTACAAATCCGGCCTGTGGCTCCCTTCCCGCATGTCATTCCCCACTCTCTCTCTCCCTGATTTCCAATTCTATCCACTGTTCTATCTCTCCATTAAAGGCACAAAAAGCCCAAACATAAATCTTTCAAAGAAGAAAAAAAAAAGTGATTATGTTTCATTTTAAAGAACAAAATGCCTTTGGCTGTTCTTCTAAATGTGGCTGTTTAATTAGTACTTTTGATACCAAAGTCAATATTTTCTGATAATATTGATAATAGGGTTTTTCACCAAAGTAATCATTTGAGCGGCTGCAGGATTTTAGTTGTAGTTCATTGTTTTAACAGCATGGTATTGTTAAATGTTTACATCTCACAGCTGTAGATCTGTACCAAAAAATGAATACCTAGATTTACAATGATTGTCTTAGAAACTATAATGATTATCTTAAAAATCTGTATTCACAACTAGTGTTATCTCAAGACGCTCAACAAAAAGCAGGTAAAAGACTTTACTCTTTGTGTACCGTCCCGAGTAACCTACGAGACACGAAAGCTCATGTGCTCCCAGGAAAATATGTGGTTAATAACAAAGATTTACACATAGCAAAAAGTGAGAATCGTAATCTGCGAAAAGAAAATCTTCCATATGGTGCTAAAACAACTTTTCCCCGGGATTACTCCTTGAGAATTATCTTACTTTTGCAAATAACGTGCATTAAAATCTGGTACAGACACTGGTATATCAAACTAGGTGTTACCACACGTGATCTCTTGGTCAGTCTGAGTGGTGTGATCGTGCATTGCACCTGGAGTCTGGATTCCAGTTTGTGCCTGTGGTGCTCAGGTGTGCAGGAAAACCAGTAAGCTCATCTCATCCTTTCCTCAGGGCTGAAAGATAAAGGACAGACAGAAGGAACCCCATGACCTTGAGAGACAGAGAGAGAGAGAGAGAGAGAGAGAGAGAGAGAGAGAGAGAGAGAGAGAGTGTGATGGAGCTGAATCTGCATCATGTACTGTTTATGTAAATGGTTTGAGAGGTCTTATTCCTTCTATTACTTTTTCACCACTCTGAGTAACAGGTAAAAACTGTGCTGCCCCGAGGATGTGTTATGAAAACCGAAAAAAAAAAAAAAAAAAACGGTGAGCAGTGAGAGCAAGAATTGGCATGAACAGACCTCAAGATTTCTGACATGTGGGGGTGGCTGAAAAAGGACCTCCGTTGAGAAGTGTCTAGCCTGAAGAAACAACCATCAACTCAAGTAGCATCAGGCAGCACAGGAGAACTGTCTGGGCCATGTTCTGACTGCTGTGCTGAAAGAGGTAAACAAACACAGCTACCACTCGCAAACAGGAGCTTGAATCAGTTTAGTGCACTAAACAGGTCAAAGGTGCATGCATTTACATTTCTCGCTCGCTGGTCTTCCCCTCGCTCAGTTTAGCAGACGGAACAGACTGTGATGCAGGGTTGCAACAAGGTGATTGAGATGTGGTTTTGTTAAGGTGCCAGCCTGCCAGGTAGCGCCTCAGGAGGATTTTCCTCCCAATAATCACCAGGGAGCTATTGTGAAATTCTCACGACTTGTTCTGGGAAATCAAATCAGGCCACATTTCCGCACAGCACTCTGTGTCTAACTGAGCTATGATGGGGAAACTTGACAGACAACCTGACACCCTTTATTTAGTGATCATCTCACCTCGAAATGAAAAGTCTGATATCTTAAGTTTTAGTGTCTCCTACTGCAGACGAGCAGGAAGCTTCTGGATGTCCATACAGAGACATTCTGACACCTATCTGTGGAAAAAGAGGATAGCCTAATTAGACCGAATAGGAGTGAGCTGACAAAAGCTGGCCCCGGGACATGTTTCACAGTCTTTCCTGTCACATGTCTACATGTCAACAGATTATGCTCCATGCCCTCACAGCTCATCTTGGTAGAGAGAGGATCTCTGCTATCACACCTGTCAGACACTAATTTCAAAGGAATATCAGATATAATGGAAATACAGCCTACAGCTTAGATTTAAATTTGGGAAGTTTTGCAATAAATTGTAGCCTAACCTTAACAGAGATTTTGACTTCTCCATTAACCAACATACGTGACTCAGTGTCTGCACGACATTTACTACTTATATTAAGTGTCCTGTTACAACTCGTGAAAGCATTTAGTGTCAAAACTAAAGAGTAAATTCATGGAGTTAAAAAACAAGATATATTATATATATATTATATTTGGTTTCTTACCATGTCACTTAGTTTCTCCGACACTAGGTGGTGTTTCTGTTACCGCAGCCTAATGTCTGGGCCAAAGATCGTAAATACAGAGCACCATGACAAACATAGAACTCAACTCAGTGATCATTTCAGGTATAAAACGTACAATTTTATTTACCTAAAAAAGTGTCGGTTACAAACATACACGAAACGAAACTTCGAGGCAAAAGCTGCAACTACATATTTAGCGTCGAAACATTGACTGTAAATATTAAGCATCGAAAGAATCCTTTAGCCTACTCTCTTCAATATTGCACTACGTTCTTGCTTTATAAATGTTTTTAACTTGTCGAGCTTGTTGACTTCATTAAACCTGCATTATTATTTATGTAGTTATACCCTGGTTTAAAACAGGTTGAAACATAACTGGCCATAAATTATGTATGTGTTACCATTTACGACTCTGTTTTTGCACATTTACATTTAATCTTTCATATTTAATTTACAACCAGTTACAACTCTGTTTTTGCACATTTACATTCAATCTTCCATATTTAATCTTCCTATTTAAGACTAGTAATGCTTAGTTAAATCCTGGTTGTATATATTCACATTCTTATTTTTGATATATTTTAGTACTTATTTACTTTGTAGTTAATATTATATTGTGTTTAGATTTGCTAACATTGTGTTTTTTACTCATATTGTGTGTTGGATAACCTGCTGCTGTAACGCCACAATTTCCCAGTTTGGGATCAATAAAGTAATTCTATTCTATTCTATTCTAAAATCTGAGTCTGTAAATGGATTCAGAGTGAGCCCTCTTCATTTTTATTCCCTCTTTAATGTGACGCTGCACAGCTTCCGCTTCGTTATTTCCGTACACAAACGCTCTGCTGATGACGTGTACACCCCAGCACCGTTAGCTAGCTAGCTACCTGTCAGAAGTAAAGGTAACGTTTTAATAGAAAGAGATAAACACAGCGTTTCAACTCAGTACTGAAGATGGAGACGCTCTATCATCAGACAAACAAGTGAGTGCATCTGTCGTCTGTAGAAAATGTGTAGATTCTCTAGTAGAGGCTATAAGTGTTACTATACAAGGTAATTACCACTGATTTAACTTAAACCGTCATTGTAGCAAACCGATTTAAGCATGTTGAGCTTTTGGTCTATAATATTTTCACATAGCTTTTCGTTGAACTTCGTGATGTTTACAGTAGACTTGAGTTTCAGTTTAAAAAAATATATATATAACAATCAGAATATCGGTACCATATGTCGGGATCCCAGTCACTAATGTTGTATGTGTTCCGGATTAGGCACATCCAAGAGGTGCAGTCTCTTATGGGAGATCTGGAGAGGACGGACCGTCAGTCAGTACACTGTGAGTAGAGAGCTGCACATGATTTACTTTGGGTTACAGGCACATTGTTATCGCCCACTGCTCTGTGTGTGAGTGTTGTTATGGTACTATTTGGGTTAATGCTCCCACCAGTCTATTTTCTTTTGAATGGTGTCTTAATTTCTGTACAGTCCAGACTTGTTATGGCTGCTCTGATGTAATGACAGGAGGAGGGCCGGTGTCTCCCATGCTTATTGTTTTGTGTGGTTGGTGCCTGGCTGGTGCCAGGACAGGAAGAAGCAGGGTGGGTGCAGTGACAGAAGCTGGGAGGGCTTCTTCTAGATAATGGTGGGAGCCAGGCAGTAGACAACCTTTAGCCAACCTTTCCTTCCTAACTCGTGTAATTAACATGTGTTTTAACAGAGGGTAATGTCGTATACTTAATCTTGGTAAAAAAAAAAGGTACAACTGCACTCACCCTGAAATGAACAGGGTTTCAGCAAACTAATAACTGATTGAGGTCAGAAAAGTAGCGAAGAGTAACTTAAAAATGTATTACATCTAACAAAGAACAAAATGATTAATTAGGGAAGTTACAAGTGGGAAATATTTGTGTGTGTATACCTTCCTGTAATCATTCCTACTTTACTGCTGTTTTAGAATTTGTCTCTTTTTCTTTCCTCCTGATTAAAGTGTTAGAGAACGAGCTGCAGGCCAGAATTGACCAGATCTTCAATCACTTAGAACGACTTGAGATCCTAGCCAGCAAGGAACCACCAAACCGCCGCCAGAATGCCAAATTGTGAGTATGGAATTAGTGAACTGTAGGTGATCCTGCAGCTCCGAAGCTGGCAGGGTGCGCTGTGTCTTCTAAAGTCAGAGGGAGGGTGTAAAATATGAGACAGACAGCCCTGTTCTGCCCTGTGGCAACATGGGTCTATGAAAACATTTCCTTAGAAGTCCCGTCATCACCAGCATTCCTGCTGCATTGGGCAAAGATTCATTTCTAATCTGGGTAAACAGGCCTTAGGGGACAAAGAGCACCCCATCATATAGCAGTCCTCTGATCTCTGCAGAGCTCGAGTGGGGCCAGAGTGACGTATAGGAGAGACTATGAGAAGCTTTTCATTCCAACTGCGTGATATTTGAGCGGAGAAATGTTCTCATTCTCTAGAACAATTTTGAATAGCAAAGACTGTATGAGATGAGATGAGATGCAGTGACGCACTGTTTTAAAAATCAGGTGAGCAAGTGTCGAAAAGAAAGTCGAATGCATTTAAAGCATCCTTTTGCTTTCTTTTAGACGAGTGGACCAGCTTAAATACGACGTTCAACACCTTCGCACGGCCCTGCAAAACTTCCAGCACCGGCGCTACGCCAGAGAGGCCCAGGATAGAGAGAGGGAGGAACTCATGAGCAGAACCTTCACCACCAATGTGAGTCACATGTGCCTAAGCTAGTTTCCTCCGTATGACATACTAATTAACGTTGAATTGAAAAAAAAAATTAAAAAAAGAGTTTGTTCTTCTTCAAATAGGATGCAGATACTTCCATTCCCATGGATGAGACCCTACAGTTAAACTCCAACCTGCACAATGCACACAGAGGCATGGACGACCTCCTGGGCAGCGGTAGTGGCATCCTGAACGGTCTCAGAGATCAAAGATCTACGCTGAAGGTGTGTGCAGACAGTTAAAATGATCTATCTGTAGCACTGCCAAGACTGTTCACTTTTTTTTTTTTGTAGTTTTATTTAATTTCCTGAAGAAGGGAGCCAGTACAGAGGATCCGCGGAAAGTTCTGTTTCTGACCCAGTTTCTGGTGTCCACATTGATCTCAACAGTGTCATTGTTACTGTGAGAATGCTCAGTGTTTCCAGGGAGGAGATGGTCTTCCTGGTTATGCTTCAGGCCTCCTCTTATCAGGGTGTGTCTATTGCCCTGTTGTTTAGCCATGAGTAACCTCTGACAGATTGGCGCGTCAGGGAGGGCGTTGATTCTCCACGTCTCCACAAATCAGATGAATTAGTGTAGATAATTACCATGTCGTCATGTATTGTCTGAATTTTCCAAAACACTCCATGTATTGCTATAGTAGTATAGTCTAGCACACTTGCTCACCAGTGTTTGCATGCCCTTCTGTTTCGGTTCTTCACAGGGCACTCATAAGAAGATGCTGGACGTGGCCAACATGTTAGGGCTGTCCAACACAGTGATGAGGCTGATAGAAAGGCGAGCCACCCAAGATAAGTTCATCATGATCGGAGGCATGCTGGTGACCTGCGTCTTCATCTTCCTGGTGGTCAGATATCTGGGCTAACCTCCAACCATCAAATCAATGACACTTTTTGACCAGCTGCGGACACTTCTTCAGCACATCATCCCTCATGATATGAAAAGTGGCAGAACATCCGATTGAGGTTATCTTTGGATTCATTGTGCCATTGTTTTCAGCCATTTAAAAAAAAAAAAAAAATGTTCAATTGAAAAAAGGGCATGGTTGAAGAACTTCAAGAACATCCTTACAGTATTTTATTCCACCTGAGGCCCTAAGAGAGCATCAAACTTTAAAATAAGTCTGCTGCTGCTTCCCTGTTCTTTTTATTTTCTAAACCAGAACCACTCTTCAACTGCTAATCACTGTTGTGACTCCTGGAACCTAAACGGCTTTATAACTACATTAAACTGATCTCTCTACTGAACTTGCTTTCACCTCCCGTGAAAAGCTACATTCCTGAATCAATCAGCAATGTTGTCCGTCATTCTCCCGTCAGCAGTTGAGAGAATTACAAAGAAATAAATGCAGTATGGCTCCATGATACTTTTTCATTACAACATCAAGGTTCACCCTTAATAATCTATTTTATCATGTATGTGTAGTTAAAGGCCGACAACAATAATCTGTCGGAAATCAACAGAAGCAGCAGTTATTTTGAAACTGTTATACACTTCTTGGATGTATGCTTCTGTCTAGTCTCACTGTGTGAGTGACTTTGTTCTATTAATAAAATTAAATGTTTTCATTTCCTTGCTATATTGCTGACTCAGCTAGAGACATGGTATGATATCACATTTTGCATTGCTGCTAGCTAGAGTCAACAGATGATGTTAACATGGATTTACAGACTTCACATATCTATTCTGGGTAACTAGGGCACCATCTAGTGTTTAATTTGCACACAGACCTCTGCAGGGACTTCTAAGTTGTACCAGATGAAGTGATGCAGGTTGTTTTATATTGTTACTGTTGACTGGTTTAATGATAGATTTAATGTTTAATAACCACATATGGGAAACGACACATGGACTCAAGATTTTATTGGCTGAAACAGTAAGTTTAAAAAATACAGAGTTGCTACTGTTTGACAGATGATTTTTTTCTTTTGCCAGCCCAGCCAGGGTCATTTGTTAACAACCTTCATGAAATACACACATCTGTCCTCTAATTATGTTTTTTTTTTTCCAATGCCAGTCTCAACCTCTAGAATGTTAATAGGTTAATCTAGAGCAGTTTTATTTACAAAATTACACAAAAGCAAAAACTCAGCTCTTCTTTTTAAGAGCATTTTAGAAAATAATTTAAAAACAGAAAAATACAATTATTGCAGTATACTACAATCTTATTGTTACAGGATGCAAATGCACCACTTCCATGTACATATTTCAGTGCAATTCATTCAGGTGTTCCTTCACCACAGGGAACATGAGCTTTGCCTCCGGGCTAAATGTATGTTGAACCCCCCCCCCCCGCCCCTCACCTCACATCGCCCCTTGCTTACAGAGGGGATCCTATGTGACAATGTTGTAAAGATTTGGACTCCATAGCTATAGTTTCAAATGGTCATCATTGGTGGGATTCTTCACATTACACACTGATATATGTACAAGTTACTTCATAACAAATCACTTTAGACCATAAGTCCAACAGAGCGAGTAGTCTTATTAGAACATTAACAGAGTATCCATAATCATGAAATAGTCTGTTTCAGAAGGTAACAGAATCCAAGCAGTTACAACAAAACTACTTACTCCTAACATGATTCTGCTTCATTTGTCAGCCAGTATTCCTCTTTTTGGCTGCCAAAAAGAGTGAGAGTAATATTTTAATGTGGAAAAGGGATCCAGTAGTTTTGGTGTCTATATACCTGAACCTGGAATATAAACCAGCCTCTTGATTAAGTCTATTTCAATATACTCCCCGTTTTACAAAGTATGAAAAGAAAAATCTCATATGAGGCAGAAAAATAGTCAGTGACAATTTTGTCCAATCACAGGCAGAACCACTTTGTGGCCAAAACTAGCTGCACTGTGTAGGCCAGTAACATGGTGGTTTATTGACAGTTTCCTGTCTCAATGCCTGTGTGGTGTCATAAAGACTTCATCTTTAAACCAAGATGGTTATTGAAAAGTCTTTCTTCCAGTGATTGGATGCTGTGACTACACTCCTTTACTTGGTATGTTTCTCAAGAGCCATGGTTAGGTGGGTGCTGGAGGTCCTGCCCTGAAAAGATTGGATGTAGCAGTGGGTGAAGTTGGAGGGCTGCTGCTGCAGCAGCAGCCTGTGAGGGCCGCTGGGCAAAGAGTGTGGGGTAGAGGGCATGTGGAACATGGTGCAGAGCAAGAGGGGTGTGGTGAAGTGCAGAAGCCGGTATAATGTGAATGGGTTGACCAGAGAAGAAGGCCGTCGGGTGGGCAGGAATCAAACCAGCGTGTCCTAATGAGTGTCCCAGAGAATGACCGAGGGAGTGTCCCAAAGGAGAAAGGGATATGGGGGTTAGGTGGTGCTGGGGAATGTGGTGTACCTGGGCCAGTTGTGCATGTGCAGGATGTGGGTGGTGGGGATGACCTGGGTGTATGCCCATGGCTGCAGCAGTGGCAGCATGATGCTGCAGGATGGCGTGTTGCACAGTGGTGATGGAAGTGCCTGAGGCCATAGACACTGTGGGCTGCTGTATGTGGATCTGCTGCAGGGTGGGTTGAGGGGGGGCTGGGGCCAAGTTAGCAGCAGCTGCTGCAGCTGCTGCAGCAGCAGCGGCAGAGGGAAACGTCTTTACCTGCTTAGCTAATAGCTGCTGCTGGATGTGCTGCTGTGCGGCCTGCTGAAGCTTGCTGTATTTCTCCATCTCCTCTGGCGTGAATGTAATAGGCTGACTCTCCAAAGGAGCCAGTCCATCCTCCTCAGCCTCCATGCCGTCCTCCTCCAGGCTTGGTGGTGGGTAAGCAGGGTAGGCATGCATTGGTGGCTGCTGCTGTTGCATTTCTGGCATGAGGGACTCCATCATGGGGTTCTGAGAAGGGTCATGTCCTGGTTCACCTTGGTACTGGGGTAACATCATTGAAGGCTCCTGTTCATACAATGGTCGTGGTTCTGCGTGCACTTGGGCTTCTGCAGTGGGGTGCTGACTTTCCTCCTGAACCACTGCGGTCTGTGGGGCCTCCTCAACCTTCTGAATGGGTGGAGCTGGAGGTGGTGGTGGAGGGGGGAACTCCCTAATAGGCTCTACTAGGAAAACCTCTTGCTCAGCCTCAGAGCTCTTCCCTGCTCCTGATTTGTCCCCGTCATCTGGTCTTGTGAGGGGGATCAATGGCTTTTTCCCTGCCTGTAGCTTTCCAAAGAGTGGTAGCATGGATTTGTTTCCCAAGGTCGGGGGTAGTTTGGGACCGAAGTAGCCCAGTGGTGGGTCCTTAATCTTTGATCCAGATTTTGTTCCTGTGGCAGAATCATCAGAGCTTTTCTTAGACTGAACCTTCTCCAATAGCTGGCGAGCAGTAAGGCTGTTTTTCTGTTCCCCCGCGTCTCGGGACCCTCCTGACCTTAGACCATGTGAGCTTGATGAATGTGTGTTGCGGTTTAAGGCTCGCGATGAAGACGAGCGGGGAGACTGGCAGCGGTAGATGTGAGAGCGGTTGAAGTCTCTTCGCTGTGTGTCACTGTCAGCTCGACCACGGGGGGCTCTTCGACGAGGGGAGCCTTTGGTGGAGCTAGAGGAGCGGCTACCTGAGCTGCGGCTTCGACTGTAACTGCGCCTCCAGGATCTTGCACTTGTGCTGCGGCTCCAACTGCTAGAGCTTCTGGAACTGCTCCGGTGGTGCCGCCTGTGCCTCTTCCTACGGCTGTAACTGTGTGAACGTGAACGTGACTCTTCAGAGGAGGAGGAGGAGTACTTGTGTCTCCTTGATCGTCTACGTCCTCGACTGCCCCTCCTCTCGTATTCAGAGTCTGATGAGCGTTTGGAGTGCCTCCGTCTTCGACCCTCTGTGCTGTAGTCGCTGTAGCTGTCTGAGTAGCTACGGCTGCGGTGGCTGTACGCACTACTGCCTGCTGAGGAGCGCTCAGAGCTGCTGGAATAAGAGTGACTACGGGAGTTTTTGCCACGGCGGCGACCATGACTGCTGCCCCGTCTTTCCCCACGTCTCGAGGAGCGGCTGCAGGAGCGCCGCGATTCCTCACTGTGGTGGCGCCGTTGTTCCCGAGGACTTGACCTATGATGACGTGAGCGCTGAGTGTTGGAACCCCCTTCTTCTTCACTCTCACTGCTTGGAGGTCGACCAGGACCGGGACTCTTCTGGGCCGAGGTAGAGCAGGAGGCACTTTTAGATGCACTGGAGTCAGTCTTTTGTTTCTTGGTACCGCTGTGCTCCTCTGAGGAGTTGACCTTCTCAGTGCCTTTACCAGCTGCTCCTTCCTCAGCTCCAGACTTACAAGGCACTTCCTTAGCAGGACGTTTCCTCTTCCCTGTTTCTGTTCCTGTATTTTCTGTAGACCCTCCCCCTCCAGTTGTCAGCTGAACAGAAGAGGCAACAGCTTTGTCTTCTGACTTTGGTTTGGATTTTTCCTTTTCATCACCTGTTGCCTCATCTTGATCTGGTGCCTTGTTTTTGCTCTTCTTCCGTTTGTGTTTTTTCTTCTTTTTTGGCTTCTCCTGTGTTGCCTCAGTGTCTCCCTCTGCTGCTTCTTTAGTCCCTTTTTCTTTTTCTTTGCGCTTTGAGTGCTTTGCGGACTTCTTATGCTTCTTCTTTTTCTTCTTCTTCTTGGCATTAGTGCTACCTGTTGCAGGTTTTTGCTCATCACCTTCTGGTTGGCCAGGCTCTCCCTTCATCATTGCTTTGTCTTTGTCGGTGCTGGTCCCAGGTTTAGTTGTATCTGCTTCATTTGTAGACGTGGTTATCTCTTGGCCCTTGTCCTCGGACCCTTCACATGGCTTGGGGGACTTTGCTGCTTTACCACCGCGCACTCCTTTGTTGCGTGACAGCTTGAAGTCAAAGTAGAGGGGATTGCAGCTGTAAGACAGGGAAGGTTGGGCTTTGGTGAATTCAAGAAGCTCAGAGGGCCACTGCAGGGTGGTGCTCTCATCTTTGCTCAGAACTGGGAAGAAGGGACCTGTGGGGATTTTAGGACCAGACCTTGAATCTTCAGCATCCTGTGTGCTCTCTGTTTTTTGTGCAGGGGAGGTGGGTGCAACGGAAGCTGCATCTGCTGCACATGAGGACAAGTCATCTGTCTTCAATTTAGGAGACGGTGGAGCTAGCTCTGGATCAGGAGTTGAGGTGACGTTATCTTGTGACGTTATCTTGTTTTCAGTCTTGCACTCTGTAACACTGGGCTCTGTCTGTCCCACGCAGTCTTCATCCTTGTTCTCCTCCGACCCCTCTTCCTCATCTTCCTCTTCTTTGCTCGGACACTGATCAGTGGCCTTCATAAAAAGTAGAAACTGGAAGTGAGGCTTCACCCGGCAGTGGGCTGGAGGTATGTAGTGATAGTACTCAGGCTCCTGTCCAGCATATCCTTCCTCTTTTTTCATCATCATCTTCAGTTTGTTTAGGGTGGAGGCTAGAGAGCCTCCATCATCAGCCTGCTGCTCCTCTTCTGTAGCTACAACAATACTGACCTCTCCTCCTACTTCACCCCCCACTGATCCTTCCTTAGGGCTGTCTATGCTGCAGCCAGATGTCTCCTCCTGCACTAGAGCCTTTTCTCCTTCTTGGCCCTCCTCTTCCTCCATAGTCTCCTCCCCATGATCAGCAAACACTGCTGCTGCTGTCTCCAGCTTCATGGGGGCTTTCTTGGCAAAAGAGAAGGACACGCTTACTTTGGATGCAGCACTGGAGGTTGGGGAGGAGGCACTGTTCTTGCCAAAAGAGAAGCTGATAGTTGATGCCGGCTTTGGGGAGGCTTGCTCACTTCTATCAGTTAGTGATACTTCCTGGACACTCTCCGTCAGAGCTGGGTTCTCAAGCGTCACGTTATCACTATCTTCTGCCTTTTCTCCGTCTACAGCGACTGTAGTAGGTTTGAACATGGGCCCACTTCCTGGAGTACTGAAAAACAAAAGCATCGTAACTGTGAGACACTGTAAAATGTTTCCAACTGCAAATGTTTTAGACATAACTACAGTGACAGTTCAACAGGAGAACAACTTGGATGTTGCGTTTGTCTTCACAAAGGGCCTCAAAAGGTCCTGATGGTCTTAAGTATAAGAATTCAGAAGTCTGACATTATTTTGTGAAACAAGTCCTTTAAACAAAAAAATATGCATGGAAATTAATAGTTTTGAACTGCTGTGAGAGCAAATTATTACACTAACATTAAATCTATATTTGTTTTAAGATATGCGCTTTTTTGCTCAAACATTTTAACAGTGATCCATTGTACCAAAAAACATTTTGCAAATGTACTACCAAGGGACACAAAACTGGCCAGCAGAGGGCACTCAGGAAACAAATCCATACCGGTTCTGTTGTTTCCTCAGCTCAGCAAGCTCATGCAAACGGCGCAGCATCTTTTCTTGCTTCTTCCCACCTTTCCTGGAACGTGATGACACATTACGTGCAAACTCTCTTTGCTTGAGCTCTTTCAGCCTCTGAAAAAGACAAAAGCAAATAAGTGACTGAAAAATTCTGGACATCTTTTCTCACAGGCAAAAAAACAGACAGTCAAGTGATAACAAAAGCATAAGAAATGATAACACAAGTACCTGCTTGTGAGCGTGGTCATAGGAGTTAATGTGGTTGTCAAACTCCTGGTGTTTGGTGTACTGTTTGTCACAGAGCTCACAGTAAAAATTTGCTCTCAGGTCTTCAAGAGCCTTTGCGATGGCTTTCTCCTTTTCCACCTGGTCCTTTTATTGATGAAAAACACAAGAGTGAATTAATCTTAAACTGCCAAGTGTAGAAGAAACCACTATACTACAGATAATAGAGTGCTGTTCTCCTGTTTCCTTTAAGATTTATTTTTGAATCCCAGAAGAAAAAAAAAGGGGGGGGGGGGGGCTTACCTTGTATTTCTGCCGTAGTTCTTCGGTGTCCTCCTTCTCCACTTCCAGCACTCTTCTCTTCTCTGTGGCATCCTCTGCATAATCCAACTGAAATGACAAAACATAGATTAGAGAACTCAAAACTAAATTCTCTGGAATTTGAAGAGTTTGCAGGACTAATAACTTCAGAATTTGGACATGGATGCCAATTATTCTTCAAGAGGCTTTGGAAGTCCTTTGTGAGTATGCAACCAAGGACAGCCTTTGAAATATATATATAGCTGTTTTCACATATGCACTCCTGAATATATATGGATAATTTCAGGAGGACTGCTCCAGATATTCTCCTGACCTGGCTGTTCACATATGCACCTCAAAGGGGGTTTGGGTATCCCTGTCAGATGGGAGAGGGGACAGGGGATCTCCTGAGTTAGGACATGACGTAAAAAAACGATGCAGAAGTAGAGGACGAAGCAACAGAGTCCGCTATACGACACTATAATGACAAAATTTGTCTTTATATCAATGCTACGTGTAGCTCAACAGAATAACATTATCAACAAAAGAGCGGAGAAGAAAATACTGGAGTACAGAAAACAATGCAGCCATTCAAATAACAGAGATCGTAGAAGTCTCGGTCATACAGTCTATGCAGTGACTCCGGTCAGTAATATCTTGCTGCATTCTCACATCAGATCACTGAAAATACTGGGAAGCTGCCAGGAGAAACTCTGGGTAAAGTCCAAGTGAAAAAACGTGGCTGTTTGCGTTCACATGTACAGCTCCTCCTGGAAATATCAGAAGTTTTCTGCAAGTGTGAAAGCACTATATTATAAGATTTAATATTTGGTCATTTATTTTATGGGTCCATGAGGTTTTGCTAGTTTTAATTCCCTGTTGTGTCTAGCATGTCCTTATTGAGACAAAATCGTATTAAGATGTGCATTAAAAAAACAGCATCATACCTCCATCTCCATTCGTCCCATCCCCATGACATCATATTTGAGCACGATGGGCACAGGGTCGGTGCGTCCTGAGGTAAAAGAGACAGAGAGAGGACTGGTGAGTGTTTGAGACTGGGACAGAGGACCAGCTCGGAGACAGCCTGCTTTTAGAGCATAGGGTGCTGGGGTTAGAGAATTTTGCCTTGAAGTGCAAAGAGACCAGAAAGCTACAGTGAACCAAACACCAGCCATTCTCACAGCTTACTGCAGCCATCAAGTATCAATCAATTGATCTATCATTCCTTTAACCTGGCTGCTGATTTACATTTTGAATAACTCAAATTAGCTGCAGTTGTCATTTTTAAGTAAATGTCATCAGGGTTTTGAGCACTATTTTGTTCATTAGAAAGATGAAGTTCAATAGAAACAAGACTTTCAGCTTTAAACCAATCTGTTTCTAGATCTGCAGTGTAGCACCACCCATCACCCCCCTCTTTTACCCAGGCATTGCTGCAGTCCTATTTAACCAGAATGCCTGCTTTATCAAGGACACTACAGCTCGAGGGACAATGTGTTTGGTGTGTGTATAAAAGGAGTTGCAGCAGGCCTGCACAACTGCTGCCACTGCTCACTAAACAACACTGCGACATCCTTCATGGGGGAACAAAGCCTCCCAATAGTATCTAAAGTCTATTGCATCATCTCTTTCTGAAATGTCTGCAGGCTGGCTGACCTTTGCAAGCCCCCTTGCAAGTTCCAAATGTGTTCCCTTGTCCCTGGCCCCCTTGCTCATTGTGACTTGGGCTGAAAAGATTACTTCCCCCTGACTATTTAAAACACATTACGTAAGCTGTGAAAAGAGCTAGATCGGAAGGAAATTAACTGTAGAAAATAAACAAAACCAAAGACAACCAAAAATCAACAAAAACAAAACAAAACAGAATGAAACATTAAAGATATAAAATATATAAAAAAATCAAAACTACTTTGAAGATTGACACAGAATTGCTTAATCCACTCATAATCAGCCAAACAAAGCAGAGAGAAAGACAGAAAAATAAAAAAAAAAGGACACAAGCACTGAACTACAGCAGAGTGACGTCACAGGCCAGGTATCGCCATGGTGACAGTGCAAGGGATGGGGATACTTACCTGGTAAAACATGGGTATGGGTAGGAGAAGGTAGGGGAGGACAGACAGACAGATAGATAGACAGGGGAATCTCAACACAGAAGGCATAAAAAGAATTTGGACTAGTCTGCTGCTCCGGTTGCCAGCCAAATACAATATTCAATCTTACTGATAGTGATTATCAATTCAGTTTGGTTTCAGTTTTTTTCCTCCCACATACTTAATAATTTCTTTTCATGAATCAATTTTCTGTGTATACCATTGGGCATATGGAATAACTAAAAGCAATAGGCTCGATAGAACCATATATTTTATACCTGTGCCTAATACAGATGGTGGCTTTTCTTACTTACAATTCAGGGTGTTCTCTAATAGAGTGAAAACCCTTTGGCATGAATACCATGTCGAATCTGCCACTCTTTAGTGGAGATGTTTTGAGTTTGCAGTCAATTTGTGTGATAATAATATACTTAATACTATAAATGGAGCTGCTTCCTGGCACATGCTTATTTTTCTGACTAAGTAAGTCATCACAGCCCAATGACATATTAATTCGGAAATCATAAATGCATGGGCATTGTAACACAATGGCCTGCTTGGACTATCTGTGCCACTGCAGTGTCTGGCAGCTTGGTGAGCTTTGAACTGGAAACCTCAACTCATTGCTTGACTGTGGACTCTTAATTCCACAGATGAAGTGAGAGGAGAAGACAGATTGTGTTTAATACAGATCACAAGACTCTCTACTTGTAGACTTGTGTGTCTTCTCTCTCTTTGCCCAACAGTGGTGGAGAAGTGAAACCAAAGAAGTGTTGGTTTGTTAGCCAGCCACTGCAGTGATCAGTCCGACTGAAGTCACAAGCCAGGCCAAGGATTAAAGATTAATGCACAATTACAGTCATCCCAGCTATCACCAATCTGAGCACACAGTGACAATACTTCCACATTACCCATTCCAGTGGAAAAAAAAGGACCAGACAAAAACAATGCGTGTCTAAATCACAGGGTGTGAATCACAAAGTTAAAAAAAACTGAAAACAAACAAAATGACAATGTTCTAAGAGTAATACATATGCATGATAAAATACAAGCAGCAGAATGAGGACTAGTATAGAGAGAATTGAAAGCCTATGTAGCATTGGTGCTCTGATGAGAGGAAAACAAAAAATGGGAAAAATTAAAACAAAAACAAAAAAAAACAATTCAATTGGGGGATAAAATAACATTTACCACTAAGTTTACCATCAGCACAACATGGGCAGGATCAAATCGCTGTAAAAAAGAAACACCAATTGGTTAAGCAGGAAGATTGAGGCACATAGAGAAGGGAGGGTGGGGTTGGGAGTGTGGCTTTTGGGTTTTGATGGGTTTATTACCAGAGGGGCATCAGTGTGTCAACCACCCCCTCCCCCTCCCCCCCCAAATCCCTTCACGCAGGGCTAGGTGCTTACAGGGATATCCTCTCACCACTCTCTCCCAAACAAGCGTCCCCATCCCCCCTAGCCTAGCCATCTTGCTCTCTCAACCAGAATGTGCCTGTAACTTTTTTCTTTTGCCTAGCAGAACGAATGGAAAACCCACTAGATAATCAATTTCAGAGGAGCTGTACATTGTGAGGAGAGTCAGGATTCAAAAGTTAACATCTACTTTGAGTGTCTGGTACAGACACGTTGCCATGACAACATTTTTGCCATTTAAGAAATGTTATAAATATCTAATCTATGATAAGATGATTCTTGGGACAACCACCATTTTCCCCCTTTGAGCTTTTTGCCTCAGAGATGCATGTCAGCCCTGTTAGCAAATCTCCCTGATATCCCTACATTTCTTGGCTAGCTTACAGAAACCAACATTGTTTTGGGATGTGCTTTACCCCAGAACACATTTACACATGATAACATAAAATGTACCTGAGAAAAGAGCCAGCAAGGCTTTGAGCAGTGCTTAGAGTGGGGTCTGCATTGCTGTGTAGCAGAAGTTTTACCAAAGTACACTTAAAAATGTAATAGCAGGGGTGTTGCATTTCACTCTATCATGTGAAAGTAATTATTCAGTGTGTTACCTCCAACACTGCTTAAAGCCCCAGGTGAGTGCGACAGTTTTAGGCAGGCAGGAGTGCACCGCTGGGACAAACATGCTGTGCAGGAGGGGCAAAGAAACAGGGGGAGGACGGTAGCGTGTGACCATGGGGACAGAGACATTCAGGATGTCGAAGGGTGGTGAGGTTTTCCCTGTAAGTTGACTCTATGGCCCGGTAAGTAACAGACACACTCACACACTCGTCTCAGCAGTCCCACATAATGACCACACACATACACAATTTTCACAGGTTTGGAGGTAGAAACAGGCAAACAAGCAGAGGGGGGGAAACTTCTCTACTCTGCAAGCCATTCAAAGTCTGATACGTGGTTACAGCCAATCAGATACCCAACAGCAGCAACGGAAACTCAAAGAGGAAAAAAAACTAACGTAGGTTGAGAAGATGATTCTAGGGGATGTGATGGAATCATGGCTTCCTAATTTTATCTTGATTTCAAATGGATTTTTTTTGTTCAAATCAAAGCACTTTACTCTTGTGCAGATTATAATAAAGGTTTAGTGATTATGAAGCAAAGAGGAGGAAGCTGACAGAGGCCATTAGCCTACAGTATACTGTAAAAGGGATGTTACATTGAGGTCAACTGCAGAGTGGGAGAAAGAAAACACACCCACACACACACATACTGACATACAGAGGGGGTCCAACAAACCTTACCTAAAAAGGGGCAAAAGGGACAAAAGAAGAATAAGAACAAAGTCAATACAGTGAAAACTTAAAAAGGGGACACAATGCTTTCACTTCAAAATTTCAAAACCTTCTATTCTGGCAGAAGGACAGGAAAGGAGAGGAAGATCATAATGATTATCCAGCAGACTTCAGTGAGATGCAAAGGTGCATTTGTGCTGTGAGTCAAGTCTACTCCTTAGAGCACTGCTTAATTTGATTTAAGATAGTGGGCTCCAACACTGAGCCATTAATTCCTACACAACAGCTGGACACAGTTTGCCGCAGTCTCATCTGCCCACAAAGCAGGGTCCTTACATAACCACACGTTGGTGGTGCCAGTGGCAAAGACAAGAGCACAGTCAGCCCCTGCAACGTGTTCTCTCCTCCGCAAAAAGCATTCATCCTTATCACATCAAAAAGATTTTCAGCTATTCAAAACCAGGTTGAAATAAACTACAACAGACACCAAATGCCAATCTCAGAAAGTAAGACTGCATATTTATTTTCCATAACGTTTTCAACCTTCCCAGAATAAAACAGCATCCTGGTCTTCTTTGGTGCCTGGCCAATGACATGCTGAACATACCTGTGAGACGAGACTTGAGACTAAGGCCATTCATGACCATGAACAAGTTGCGCTAGGGCAGCCGGGATACTGTCATAAGATCTGTGCATCTCTGGGAACTCACACAATAAATATTTAATGACCAAATGCCAGACCACTCCATATCATGGCTGTTCTATCAGAAGGACACAATGCAAACATACCGGTACCTTAATGAGCAGAACTCCCTGCAAGACTATTCCATCATATAAAACATAAAAATCCCTTCTTAGTACAAATTAAAAAGAAGAAAGTATTATAAATGTATCCCACTGGTTAAGTAGGAATAGAAACATAGATTAATCGGCAGTCTTAGTGAAGTACACCACCTTATAGGCCCCTTTATTTATGTGTCAAACCAGTGGCCATATGCTAGGGGCTGCTTTTTTTCAGAATGAGAGGTATTTCTCATTTAAATGATGATCGGTTTATAGGGAGAGAAATGCACTTGAGCAAGACCAAGTGAGCAACAGAGATAATGAATGGCATAAAGATCTCTGTATGAGAGTTATAGAAATGGAACAGATAGACCCGAGGTTAAAAAGGTATGGACCGAGGGGATAGAGTATGGTAGAGGAGATAGACAAAATTAATACCAGAAATGATGAGGGAAAATAAGCTCCATTCTTATTGGATTGCAAGGACTCATTGGCTTGCCAGTGATGACATCACTTATGGACAATGTTAAGCATTGTCCTCTTAGGAGAAAGTACAGGGAAGGGTTAGGCTTTGAAAAAAAAGAGAGAGAGAATAAAGATACAGATGAGGAGTGGGAAAAGGGTGAAGAGACAGGAAGAGGCTCAGTGGACACATGCCAGGGCTCTGCAGCAGTGCCTCTGAACCAATGAGCCTGTGAGCACAGCAGGGTTGAGCTAATGAGGTGCTGATGTTAGCCAAGACCAACCTGCACACTCAGCTCTGTGCAGTCACTAGACCATTTACATTCATGTCCAGAAAGCAAACCTCTTTATTGAAGCTTTCTAGTAAACTAGTTGAATGCATTCTAAATCTTGCAGAATTTATTCATGTGCAGAGCACAAAGAGCGTTAATGTGGTTTGTCTTTCAATATAATGAAGGGACAATCATTTTTTATCTTAAATATTAGACAAACTTTCAATGTTAAAGTAGTGTAGATACATCTTTAAGAGATTAAAAGTGAAATAGACTACAAAGATTAAGATCCTTCATTGCAGCCCCAGTAAAACCTAGTAGAAACATAATCCACACAGACTGAAATTCAGACTGTCGCCTTTGCCTTGGTTGTGAATTGGGTACAGTTTCATAGCCAAAGATCAGAGTCTGTAAATATAACTTGCCAAAAAAAGGCCAAAGAAAAGTTTTGTTTATTCAACTTAACTTAAGTTCTTTATACTGCTGCAAAGAAGCATCCATGATGGATTGAGTTCTGGCCAACATATTTGCTGATTTGTCTGTCCAGGGTTTATTGTGTTATCTTCATTATCACTTCTGCATTACTGAATAATAAATAATGAATTAACATTTATCTAATGAAACCAGAGTAAAAAGCTAAAATTTTAATTTATCAGAAGATGTTTGTATTAGGTGAAGAAAGTAATATCTAAGGAAGATATAAGATATAGATGGCTGCATATCAGCAATGACACCATAACCAGAAACTGTATGTGGACAAAATTGCATGCACTTAACCTTCTATTTTTGAAAGGCCGCCTTTCATCAGAAATTCAGTAAACTAAATGCGACATTGGATGACCAATCACTCAATTCCATCTCACAGCCCCTGCCATCTATGAACATCCGTTATCCTCCTCCCTCTTTAAGTTTCAGTCAACAACAGCATGAGAGCAACAGGAACAACTGTAACAATGTTTCTCTAAATAAAAATCTATTTCACATAGCAACAGACACAAAGGGAGAGATCAGAAAGAGAGTGTGAAGAGAAAAGGAAATTTGCTGATACAAAATACCTGGAAATGAGAGGGGGAAAGAAATGACAGAGGGCAGTGGCCCTGTACCACCAGCATACATTGAACATTTGTGTAGAGAAGAGTGATTCCTTACCCTGCATGGTTTTGCCAAGGCCTTGTCCCAACTTCCAGCCATGTTTCTGAAGCAGCCGGTGCCCGATGTTATCCTAGCAGAGAGAAGAGGAGAAAAAAACCAAAAATATTCCAATAATAAGAGAAGCTTTTCCCTCGTGGGCACTGGTAAAAAAAACAAAAACAAACATATAAATTAAAGAAAACACTCAGATCACGCTATCATCAGCACAACCACCACTACCATCATCATTATCGTTTTCCACATCACCTACAGCGTGTAACATCAGTGTCTTCCAGCACAAGGAGTGGTAAGGGCAGTAGGGGAGGTGGGAGGACAGGGGAGATAGAGGGGTAGGAGACTGATAGGAAGGATAGCTTCCACTATGATACATGAGGCTATGTGTAGCCTGTAAACTACATGACACCCAGTTTCAGTAGGAGTGCAGTTTAAAAACCTTTTTGAAAAGGCAAATAAATTGGGCATGAGTATTTCTATTGTTTTGGAAGATAAAGATAACACATCAAGTCACATCCACTAACTGAGGAGGAGGAAGGAGAGGGTAATATATATGTATCACACGCATACATATATGAACCACTACAGAGCAAGATCTTAGTACACAAAGAAAAGTGACACAGAACAGGTATGGAAATCTTGCATCAACAAAACAAAGACCAGAAACTCCAAGCTTGCTGTGATTCTGTAACCATGACAAGGGGAGCACCATGAAACGTATGCAGCTGTCACAAAAAATACAGCGAGAGGTAGAGATAGAAGTGGAACTTGTGGGCCTTGGATTACCATTACAAGGCCCAGGGTGGACAGAATATGCACGTGTGAGGGGGTATGTGGGTGTGCAGGCGAACAAGAAGAGACGTTGTTTGCATGTGGCCCCATTGGATGTACTAGAAATAGATGTTGTGCATTTCTTTAGCAACCTCCGGCCTCTCTGGTCTGTTATCAATAGTCTGGCCCCTACCATTTTTACATTTTCTTACTATTATCAAATTAAGCCATTAGCAAACATCTAGTTTGATCATCCATATCTTTACTATTTAAACTCTAAAACTAGATTGCCTTTACAAAGCTTTGTGATAGTTTTTAGCAGGTATAAATGTATCAAAGGCAGCTTGAGCGTTATGTTTACAGTGGACTGAGAAAGTATGCATATGCAGTTAAAGCCCTCCACGTAAAAAATATAATTCACACTCTTCTTTGATACTAATCATTGTTATGACAAAGACTAACAAAACTTATTTTTGTGGAAAGGATCAGGCAACTGATAAAGATTCAATGAGGTTAGAGAGAGCGAGAACATACACAACAGGAATTTCTAGCAAACTTGAGGCCAAATGTGCATGTGTCTGAGACTGTTATATCACTAGTATGAGTCAGCAGGAAAAAAACATTGAGTGAAATGCAAGACCATCCCACCACTACACACTACAGCACATCTTCAAGCACAAATAAACAAGGAAACAATGAGATTTCTTAATAAGCAGTGTTTTTATGTTGTGATTATAACTATTCCAAGCTTAACTAACATTCACCAGAGTGCTGCATTCTACCAAAAAACATACAAACCAAACAAAAAGGATATTTATAATCACAAAGAGATTGACATCAACTTTCACAAACAGAACGTGAATGTGTTGGAAAAAAACAGCATGCAGCTTTTTGTTAAATACTTTTAACAAAAAGGATCGTCGGTGTTAGTAGTGCACAGTGAATGGTACACATACAGAGGAAGGGATGGGCTTTAGGTGGAGGGCAGGTGAACAAAACTCCAAGTGTGTTAGTCTCGGTTGGATCAGGCACAGAGTGGAGGGTGATGGCTCAACAGGGCTCAATTAGTTCTCTTTGACAAAAGAGGAGGTCGGAACAGAGCAGGCTGAGCCATGGTGGAGGTGTGATTCTGGGGTGGTGGAGGTGAGCTGGACTTATATGGGTTAGTGCTTGTGAAGGGAAGTGGTAGTCACACACGCACACTGCATCTCTGCCCACAAGGTGTCAAAAGGGATCAATTTGGTGTAATCCATTTGGTAACCACTGTGTGGTAATTCAGCGCAAACTGTTGCCTTTCTTTGCCCCATTCAGTAATTACTAAAAAAAAAACATTTTACCATCATGAAAAGTGGAATAATACATATATCCAAAAGATCTGTCTTATATTTGCTTTTAAGCCCTGAGAGAGAGGCTGGACTGCTTCACTTCCTGTTTCTATTTTCCCTCCATTCCATGGATGTATGAGCCATGTTTGCACTGTGTGACCATCAGATCCTGTCCCACTATCAGATGAGATAAGAGAGGAATCTTTGCTGTGTAAAAAAGACAGCCTACAATACAAATGCGCTACATAAAAAATGCTGTCACAGTTTTTAAGATTTCCCTGCTAGGAGGTCCTGGACATAAAGGTAAACAGAATTTGAGGCTTTTTGGCAATTGGCATTTGCTGCCTTCTTCCTGGTGGACAACACATCCCCTGACTTCACTGTGTAGGAAAACACTGCAGAGTTTGCTGCATTGAACACCTCCCCTCCAGCTGACATTGGGTATGCTTCTGTCCCTTACTGCAGTATTATGGTGCAGTAACACTGTACACGTGATCATTTATATTGATTCTGAGGATTATCTGATCTACTGAAGCTTTGAGAAAGGAGGAAAAGTAATGCTCCCTACCCTAAGCTCCCTAGCTGCCTGATAAATACTTCTGCTCAGCATCTTCACTATCTGTAAGCTGATGTTTTCTTTTTATTACAATAGTCAGAAAAGTCTCACCAATGAGGGCAGAATGACTGCAAACCTCTGTAAATTTAGAAAGCTCGACGTTGACTTACATACGTTTATAGAGGCATCTGTTTGTCCTCCTTATCTCAGCAAGATTTTAAAGGAAAATAAAAACAGGAAGGGCAGGTTTGACGAGGCACCAGTTGTGTCTGATGACACTGATTAAGAGGTTAGGTTCAGAATGGACTTTGCAAAAATTAGAGGGCGGAGATGAGGCGCAGACTGTGTGTTTAACGACAAATAAGTGCACCAAAAGAATAGACAGACAGACGGATGGAAGCAACGACGGCGAGTCCAACAGCAGTGCAAGTGGAGTGAAGGCATTTCCATACGAACCTGGCTTTAAAATACTGGGCTGTCAAAGAAACAGTCACACGTGACACAACGTAAGAAACCGGCCAAACGCTTTCAAACTGCAATTCTTCTTGCTTCTCTAGTTCTTAAAAATGCAATACTCTCTCTGCTTTAAAACAAACATAATACTTTACACAAACAGAAAAGGTAGGTATGTCAATAGATCCACCAACTGACTGTTAATACAGTAAAAGGGGAAAACAGAAAATGTTAACCAAAGAAAAGATATCTATAGGAGGGTGTGGTTTTTAAAAGTGTGCACTGTGTAGTCATTGGCACAGTATGGAGAGAGAAGTGGGTCAAGGAAGTGATATGCAGGGGACCTCGCCTAAAGACCTCAGAGTATGTAGGTATCTTATTGCTTCTCATGTACAGCATATATATGTGTACAGTACCGGTGTGTTTGAGTCCCTGTGCAGGGATAAGAGATTTCTCTGGCTAAGAAAACCTAAGAGAATGATCCAACCATATTAAGTTACAAAACCTAAATAAACCTCATATTAACAAACAACAGATCTGAAATTCTGCTTGTTTTGAAATATGGCACAGGCTCTCTCTTGCAAAAGGTGGGCTGCAGCAGTTACTCATCATCCTTTCTAGTGTCTCTGAAGAATGTATTTTGGCAAGTGCTGAAGGTGGAACTGCTGTCTGCTGCTCCTCATGAACTCTTACAGCTCCCTTGTGTTTGCTGCTCTTTACATTCTTTGTCAGCCCCAAATACAGCAGGTGTGGCCGAATGGAAACAACGCATGTCCTAAAAAACACTTAAAACAGAAGGCTCCCTTTTCCAAGTAAATGGAGGTTAAGTGTTGATGCTCGGACTAACATGAGGGGATTAAAGATTCCATTAGCTATGTGATTGGGGAAATGACAGAAAAGCACAGTCCAATTTAAGTAGATTTTAATACAATGATTAAATATACATACTTACCTCATTATTGTGATGGAACAATTCATCAACTGGAAGTTTATCAAAGTGCTCTTGAGTTAATGACACTGAATTTTGAAGGGGTCTCCAACATTTATATCAAATAGAAGCCCTTCTTTGGGTTTGGCTAGAAGTGTCATTATGTCTGCCAAGTATGAAGCAAGTTGGTCGGACTAGTTTACAGACGTGTGCTCTAGGGTTACTTTTTTTCTCCACCATTTTTGACAAAAGGAAAAAATAAATAATTCACAGGACCCAAAAAATGACCATGAATGCATAACCCCTGCGATTGTAAAAAATATCAGTCACAATCTGAATTGTTTGACAGTCTTTCTTTTCTTTTTTAAAACATATATAGCTGAAGTAAGAGTTAACAGTATCAAAACGCTATGATACAGTTAGCTGATTCAAAAATGTTAACCATCTAGATAATAAGGAAAAATCATCTTTGGCTGTTGAACGTGTGTTTCTTCAATTTTATGGTGGTTATGTGTGGTTACAGTGACTCTGAGGCTGCCCGCTGCATATCGCTCAGGGACAGGGTCAGGTAAAGAGAAGGAGGGTAGGGTGGAAGGACTGGGAGGGGCAGGGGACGAGGGAAGTATGAGTCTGGGAGGACATCTGTAGTTGTGATTAGGACAGAGTGTTGAGAGAAAATAGTACTGAATGCTACCAAGTTAACACATGCAATGCAAAACAATGTTAGAGAAAAAGAGCAAAGACCAAAAGGGGAAAGACAGAAAGAGAAAAAAGATCCCAATAAAGTACCACAGACCTCTAGCTGTCTAAAGATCACACACAGTAAGTGGCAGGGGAGGGGCTCCAAGAAGCTGGGCTGAAGCATTCACAGACAGCTCTGAGATGGACAGACCTGTGTGCCTCACAATATAGTTAAATAATGAATGTAGGGCTATGTGTTTTAATATTTAACTGTAGATATTAAGTGTACTGTAGCTCATACCAAGCATACAGGCATCAGGCACAGCATGAGTTGATACATTTCTCTCATCTTTTATCTTGGCAGTTGCTGATAGACGTTTGGCTAATATGTTGGTATATTTGATCTTGCAAACAAAAACATTACATTTGAAATCCTTTAAAATGTTTTATTAGTGGCAAACTATTATGGTAACTTGCCTGCAGATAAAAATTCTTCCACCATTTTGTTTCCATGCCACAAAGAACATGCTGGTGTGCAAGTATTAGAATAATTGGTGACAACGTGAGAGCCTACAGCACCTCTGATGTGGCCGTTTTTATACACAGATGTGTGAAGAACTGTGTGATGCTGCAGCGTGGCCCTCAGTGCCCCTCCACAAATAATAGTGCAGGAGCCAAAGAGCCACTCAAGCCAGGTGAGCAGGCCACCTCTCTCCCATTCTTTTCTCCCTCTCCACCACCCACACACAGAGGGATGTTGGCATGTGCTTGTGAGCATGTACGTCATGCATAAAACTCAACCAGGATATAATATTTAAATGCTCTTGGTTCACTAGACTCTGGCTATCAAAAACACATGTTAAGACAACAGATGTTTTCGTTCAGGGAAAAATAAGAAAAAATATAAACATTCGTCTTTATTATTAATAAGGAGTGAACTTCCTCATGCTGCCATCTAAATAAAAACAGAAAACTGAGTGCCCCAGTGACATTATTATAGGTTACAGGTCTTTTACTTGATGTAAAAAAAGGGCAGATGTTTAAACTTCTCAATTATGTACATAATCAATTAACATAGCTTGAGATTGCTGCTCAATGAAACTGTAAAAAAAAAAAAGACATATCTTTACTTTGATCTGTACCCGGCTGCTGATCCTGTGTGATTGTCTAACAGAGCACATATATAATGTCAGGGAGAGGTGACCTTACACTGTGGGTTAGAGGAGTTTGGGCCTGCTCACCACAGTGCTTCAGAGACAGAAGGGGGGATGGAAAGACAGAAAGAGGAGAGCTCCCTGCGCTATTATTTATGTGCCTCTTCAGCGAAAAATGCAGTCCCAGTTGCACAAGCACCATGCCAGCACAGAATGACAGAGGGTACTGTACACCGAATCACTGTGTAGTAGGGAGGGAGGGAGAGAGATAGAGAGAATAAAGATGTAGAGTGTGACAGCAGTGAAACAGATAGAGAGAGAGAGAGAGAGACAGTCAGAGAAGCGTTACAAGGACCCTAAAGATAGGAGTAAGAAAGCAGAGCGTGCAAATACAAACCGGGTCATTGCTGCTTAGCTAATAGGGGCCAATTCGCTGCAGGAGAGAAATGTCGAACACCCCAAGTTGTGGACAATAAGATAACTGTCCTATAGGCAAAAACACTATACACTAACACAGAAATTCTAAAGCTACACAAAACCCACTCACTCAAACACAAATGTAGCCATTCACACAATCTAATGTCTATTTCTTGGTTGCTAATTGGAGTGGAATAAGCACAGCCCTCTATTCATTACCAGACTTGTGTGATCCACTTAAAAATGGATGTATACTTGTCAAATTTAGGCTGTTTTATATCCAAATGAACGCCAAAACATGTGTCTACTCTGTAGTTCGGAAACCCTCCCTTTGAAATTCTAATCACAGTGGTCAAATCGTTAAATCCAAAAAAGGGAAAAGGTCCTTAGAAGTGTGAATAAAGATAATTTGTGTAACTGAATGTCTCTGAAGAGAAACTGCACAGCACAGTTATCCAGAATAAACTCATATTACTCTTATTATAATCTCTGATTATAATTTCTTAAATGTCTTTTGGATTAGTTTAAAATGGATGAAGAGCTTAAATATATCCTAACAATCATTAATAACTGTGCTTTATCCACTCCATACAACAGTCATCTCATCTCTCAGTGCTAAGATGACTAAGAATGACTAATGGGAGATTGATATAAGTTTCAAACATTTATCTGTAAGCTCTACATGAAAACAGGTAGATCTAGTTCTTACATTATCGTAACTGTGGTAATGGAGTAGGCAGAGGACATGGGAAGGGGGGAGGACTTAAAAGGGTATTAATGGACATGAGACAGGTGATTCTACAGGTTAGGTGACGAGTGTGTTTAAGAAAACACTGGATGCATCTACATGTACAGGATGACCTGAGTAAAAAAAAGGTGTGCTTCTTATTTCTCCCTGGACCACTCATCCAATCTCACAGCTGGTCCAATAGTGCCTAATGATAGATGTTGCCTTACCGATTCGATGGGCTTGTCCAGGGATGCTTGCTCCAGTTCCAACTGGCCCTCTTCATACTGGTCAAAGTGATTCCCACCCTGAGTGACAAACATTTAGGCTCATTTTAGAGACATAGAACTCAGTCCTGCTTGATGTGTGACAGGGCATAAAGAAATAGACTATTAACAGAAGAAAAATCTTTAATTATTCTGATAAACAAATTTTGAGAAAATCTTTGTATTTAGAGTACTGTTAGACAAAAAAACAAGCTTGATTAATATAACTTGTTGTACTTGGTAGTAGTTATATTACCAGCAGCACAAAAATAATTCACATTGTCGTCTCTTCTTGGCAAATTAGTTTGTTTTACCATTCAGCATAATGGGCAGAATTATACCAATACTTAAGTTTTTTGATAGAAATGAATTCTAACATAAAAGCAAAACCCACATTACCTAAACAATAACTATCTGAAGAATACACAGACTTACAATAATGAGTAAATAAATAACCCCAGAAAGTGCAGCATTGCTACAACTGACATGCACTAAAGAAAAACTGCAGATATGCTAAATATAAATATGTGAATGTGTTAATCCATTTATTGCTTATTATACCCTAATGACATTTCCAATCATCCAGTTATTTCATTTTTAAAAGAGCTTTTAAAATAAGGTTTAAAGTATAGCTCACATGTCTGCAAGCAAATGCTTAAGTTCAGTCAAACATCAGTGAAGATTTTGTTCCTCCTTTGGCTTGTTTGTTTCTAGAATTTGGAACACAGCTCTCTGTATAGACTTACTGAACCTTTATGTTTTGAGTATGTGCCCTGCTTGGCACAGAGTGTGAGTAACAGGCTTGCAAACCAAAAGTAGGTTGTTTATAGAGCAGTTTCTGCCCTGAGACAGATGGTTTCCTCTCTTTAGCAGCAGAGGAGAAAAGAAGGTCATGTTTGTGAGTCTGTTTTCGTGTGACCTTCACACAAGCAGAAAATTGAACGGTTCAAGAAGTAGTCTACGATATTTCATTATTAACTAGGGGCTTGCAGCTACTAGCAATGGACAAGCATCAACAACTCAGAATTGTGAACCAACTCACAAAACATACATCATTGAGTTTTTTTTTACTTACTCATCAAATGATAGGGGATGCACAGCAGAATATTTACATTTTCCTTACCATAGAAGACTTACAATGTGCAGCTTAGCTACACAGATGTGTGGCTAACATGTAAAACATGCTGTAAAAAGACAATGTGAATATGGGCTTGTCTGTGAAAAGACACTTTACCCCACACACTCTCTAGGGGAATCTGGTTTTGCAGAGATAAGCAACTGCTCAAATTAGCCTGCAATAATGAGGCGATTTGATGCCACACTTTCAGACATTCTTTCAGAAGAAACAGGAACCCTCATTAACACAAGTGAAGCTGTGGATATGAGGAGAGATGCAAAGGAAGTGCATAGGACTTACTTGAGAATAAATCAATGACTCCCCCTCCCCAGCTCTACTGCTCAGACCACTTTGTCATACCAGCACAAATCCTACCTACCCAATCACTTTTTTTTTTCCAATGCTGCTTGCATTGATCATCACTCTGTCCATTGATGTTTATTAGATCAATCAAACAATCAATCAGTATTTGTATAGCTTCATTACAAATGTTATCTCAATACACTTAGCAAAAAGAGCAGGCCTACACCATATTCTTTCTTTATTATATTATTTACAAAGACCCAACATTAATCTTCCATCAGCACAGCACTTGACAACATTAAGCAAAGAGTACATTTTGACTACAGTGATGCACACCATCCCACATAAGAATTAAGAGAACTTCTGCAAGACACCTCTATGGAAGCTTATAAATTGACTGGTGTGTTTCTATAACTCAAGGTCTACATGTCTTGGCTCAAACAACAACAATGCAAATCAATAGAGCTGACAGAGCTGTTAGACTTGTTGTGCTGCCGACATTAGGTAGACAGTCTGTAGGAGTTTCCTGCGCTGGTTGCTTGGCAGCAGGCTTTAGTCTGTGGAGTCAGAGGGAAACTTTCTGAATACTGAACATATGAATGCCTTCACAGCAGATCTCAAACACAGAGCGCTACTGTGCTGCGCTGGAATAGCTCTCAACAGACTCATTCAGACTATACAGAAATTCACCTCTTACTGACAAAACAGCAGAATGCAGAGTTCCCACTGGACACCAAAACAGAGGGTATGGAGGGGAAAAAACGCTCCACAAATGTTTTTTTATACAAATACACAAATTTGTAAAGGGTTTCAGCTAGAAAGCAAAATGTACCACTATTCTTTAACAGCTATTAAACCAAATGCCTTAATCCTAAACTAGGCTTTACTCTCCTGTATAATTAATCTCTTTAATGTGGGTGTTATAGATAGCAGAAAAGCTGTCAGCAAAATGTAAAAAAAGAGATGCTGGGTTGGTGTTCAGATTATTCATCATAGTCCTTTGTCTGACCCTGAACGTCACTGTTTACTCGACAACAATCACAAACCGCTGGAGAACAAAGCCCACACAGGTGAGAGAGGCCAAACCAATGTTCTTTAGATGGGTACCAAATACAGTCACTATTTATTTATTTATTTATATACAAAAACATCAAGGACTTATTCTTTTATTCAAGCAATGGACAAAGTTAATGCTTTGGAACTGATGAAGAAAGCCATTTATAACTCAGCACATCCCTGATCTTTTAAAACTGAATTATATATATGGGGCTTTTTATGCCTTTATTGTAGAGACAGTGGATAGACTCAGAAATTAGGGGGGGGGGGGGGGGGGGGGGGGGGGAGAGATTACATAGGGCAAAGAAGCCCTGGACTCAAACCGGGCCCCCCACTTTGAAGACTGCAGCCTCTTTGTACATAGGGTTCGCAAACTAACCACTAGGTCAGCGTCACCCTGTTAAGACTGAAGTTTGATCATATTTTTCTGTATTAAAAAAAATAATAATCAAATTACTGAAACCACTAAATTGATCTTAAGGAGATACAGATTTGGCATGAAATTATGTGGCACAGGAAACACAAGGGTTACTGAAGATGTATCACTTGCAACTTCAAGTTGGTAACAATTATATTGAAGAATTAAAAACCTGCTAGGAAGATTGCAATGTGTGAAGACACCAAGTATGACTGGATGCTGGGTAAAGCAAGGGGAATAAAAGCCACCTGACGGATCTGAGAGACTGTGATTAAATATCTAATGAAAACCCCCCTAGATTGAAATTGTGGACTAATCTTATTTTGTCTGTAGTGTGTTTTGTTTTGTTTAAACTGGGTGCGGCCTTAGATTACCGATAAGCAAGCAAACAGCTCAAACATGGACTGATAGATTCTGCAGCCTATCTCCAGCACTGCTGTTGAATTTAAAATCCCCGTGTTAATGCAGTATTATTAATCATGTTTGAAATGGTAGCAGCAACTGTTTATTGGCACGACGATTGGTGTTACTTTCACAAACAAACAAACAAAAACCTACAGAACCAGAGAAACATCAATGAAAGGAGAGCAAGAGGACATATTGTGAAACTGAAATCTATCGCTGATATTTAATGACATAACGAAGGCGAATACATGCCATGACAATGAATAACAAACAATTGCTGCAATAAGTTTAATGTAAAAGTTTAATACTAGTTGCGGCAATTGTGGTAAAGCGACTTGTCAAAAATGATACAGCTATTTCTTGCTAATGCTGTAGGTTTCCAATGTGCGTAGACGTTAGCTATTTTGCTAGCTAGCTTCGCATCGCTAGCATATGTCGATAAATAACCAAGGTCACTAAAAAGCTGGTTGTACTTTCAATGCTGTCGTGTTATTTGGAAGACTTCCTGGTGTGTATAATGCACAGTTCATAACACATGACATGGGTCAAACATAGCACGTAGCCAAACCCCAGAAACGTAAGGGAACTTAAATCCAAAAGAGCCGCAGTGCACTGGCGTTAGCTCATGTAGCTTGCGGTGCTAACAAGCGTCATCAAGACCTAAATGTACGAGGCGGTTTTTCATATTTCCAAGTCGTACGAAACATTTAATTCCCTTAATTATGTTGTGAAATGTTAAGACGCGTCGTAATGTGCGCTTAAGTGCATTCTTGTTGCATGCATTACCTGGAAATCACGCTCTTCGTTGAACCTAGAAAATCTGTCGGCCATTTTCTGAACACAGCAGCAGACTCTCTGCTCGCTCTCCGTCTGTGTCCAACAGAAGTGCGCTGTGGTGAAGATGTGCACTACCCAAACGCTCCAGTCTCACTGAACTGACAGAAATGTGATAACGTAACCAATATAAATTACGATAAGCAACGTTTTAAGCGTGCTTCTGATGCTATTTGAGTGACATATTTGTTTACGTAAATTCCTTGTTTTTGACAGAACATTACGGTTGTTTATTTTTTTTATTTTTTTTTACGATAAATTGGAAGTCGTGATGTGTACAGGAGCCCATGAAGTTACCTGTCCTTTAACTGTACGTTTTTTAATTTTATTTTATTATTTTCAAATGGTTTTGTACCTTACAAGTATGCTATCATTTTGCAGAACATCTGTTGTAGAACCTGCTTCAAAAAAATCTTATTTATCTTAATTCATTTTTAATTCAGTTTAAATAATCAATCACATTTTGGAAATGGTAAAATGGACTTGAGCTTATATAACGCTTTTCTAGTCTTCCGACTACTCAAAGAGCTTTTACACCGCCTGTCACACCCACCCATTCACACACTGATGGTAGTGATCACTATGTAGTATCATCAGAAGTAACTAATCCCATTCATACACCACCACTGAAGCAGCGGGAGCAATTCAGGGTTGAGTGTCTTGCCCAAGGACACATCGGACATGTTGCTCAGCTGGGGATTGAACCCTCGACCTTCCGGACTCTACCAACTGAGCCTCAGCTGCCCTATGTGGAAATGTCTATAGGTACTATAGGCTTCATCTTTACCAAAGTCAAACTAACTGAAACACCAAAACTACTAACAAAAATACTTACATTGAGTTGATATTAGGTGTTTTTGGACCACAGGAACTTTTTGGACTTTGTTGGAACCATCCTCCTTTTTTATTAATTCTGCTACGCAGGATTAGATTAGATTAACATTAACATTTTATAGCTACTGCTTCAGAGTACATACCATTGCGGTAAGAATGCAGAGAAATAAAATATATATACATATTATGTAGTATAAGACAACGAATAACATATTTAGAAGCTCTTTTTTGGATTTGGGTTTCTATGGGCTTTAAGTTAGTCATGATTATTATAATGTGCAATTGTAGCCTAAATTTAAATATCATTATAGGTCTTGTTGTTGTTGTTTTAAGCTTCTGCCTGATGTAGGCCTATTGGTCTCTGGTCACATAATAGAGCTTCAGAGTCATAACCTATGTTGTGGGCATAATGTATCCCAGTGTGGAACTTGGTCATATTGGTAAAAGTGTGTGCATGCGATTCCCACACATTGCATGGTTGTCTCTGTCTTTTATCACAAGACCTAATTATGCGTTTTAAAGTACCTGCCCTGACAATAAAATATACAGAAAATAGATTAGAAGAATAGAAGAGGTGAAAACCAAATTATCAACATTTTCTTTGCCTTCATTCATACATGACACAGACTCAAAACTGCTTGAACAAGTAACACTTAAGAAACAAATATATTAAGTCAAGTGTTCCCGACTCAAATCGGCCAGTTATAGAAATAAGTAGACATAAAGGTCGTTTTAAAACCTGAATGTAATTCACAGTTGGGTTTTCAGTAGACTATGTTCATGTTAATTTTGATCTACTTATTCATCTTTAAATTTGCTATATAGGCTACCTCATTTTTTGGGAAGAATCTTTTTTTTTTAAATTGCGTCTGACATTGCTGAGCATGAAAGACGAAGACGGTTATTTCCTATAGTCCTTTATTTTACTGTAGAAATTAGGGTCGTGACGAGATCTCGCGGTATTAACGTGCGGATATTTCTGGTCGAGGTGAAAACTGTCTCGCGATGTCAGCATATAGACGCAGAGCTGCAGCCAACATGGGGGAGTAGTCTGATGTAGAACAAAAATCCAGCCACCATGGATGGTGCCATCGCCACTTTGTAATCGTTTGTGTGGCAACGATTGGCAGATGACGCCTCATGAAGCGGTTTTCTTTTTATTGGTGAAGAAAATAAACAAGCTTTACGGTTTCATTCTCAGGAAAAACAGTGACATCTGGTGGCACACTGATTTTAATTTAATAATGGTTTAATAATGGGACCATGGACTGTCGCCTATATAGTGGGACCAGAGCACTGGCACAACACCTCACAGTTTCAATCTGAAATCAATCAAAGTCATGCAAAGCTGCGTGTTCATTGATTGAATTGATGATATGCATGTACATTGGCGGTATTACTTTTTTTTCATATTGCTATATAACAACGTGCTCATTAAGACATGTTTTTATTTTATTCTGTAATGTATGTGTGTATGTTTAAATGTATTCACTATGAATTATTCAAGTATCAGTGATAATAGGTAAAGCTTGACAATGTCAAGTGTACGATAAAAACGATGAAATACTGGGGCGCTGATGGGCTAGTGGTTTAGGTCACGCCCCATGTATGGAAACTGGTACTCCAAGCATGTGGCCCAGGTTCAAGTCCCCGACCTGCTGTCCTTCTCTGCATGTCATTTCCCACTCTCTCTCTCCTTATTTACTCTATCCACTGTCCTATCTGAATAGAGGCCTAAATGGTAAATGGTAAATGGACTTGAGCTTATATAGTGCTTTTCTAGTCTTCCGGCTACTCAAAGCGCTTTAACACTGCATGTCACACCAACCCATTCACACACTGATGGTAGTGATCACTATGTGGTATCATCCATTAGCAGTAACTTATCCAATTCATACACCACCAACGAAGCAGCAGGAGCAATTTGGGGTTGAGTGTCTTCGGACATGTTGGCCAGCTGGGGATTGAGCCCTTGACCTTCTGGTTGAGAGGCGACGACTATACCAACTGAGCCACAGCCGCCCCTAAAGCCCAAAAATCATCTTTAAAAAAGAAATGAAATATTGGTGACAAAGGATACTGAATTTTATTCTTTGCAGGATGTTAATCATCGTCGACTTGTCTGACATCACATCCTTCAAAATGATGCCACAGGGACTTAAGCACAGTTTTTAAAGAGGGTAAATGGCGTGACAGGTTTTAAAACAAATTTGGGGAAAGGCATCACATTTGTAATTTAATAAATAAATCAAATAAATACATGTTTTAAAAAATAAACATGTTAAGTCATAGAAGAGAAATAGTTTTTGTAGCAGCAGAAATTGGGTATAAATTGCATTTTTTGATTTGCTCAATGTTCAATAAAAATGGAAAGACTGTCAGTGGTAACATACAAAATGTTGGCCCTCCTTATCAATAAGAAAAAGTATTTATGTTAAATGGCATTATAATGCTAAACACCAGATTATTTCATTTTATGGATTTGGAATGGATTTTGTGGTCTCTGTATTTGAAAAAATGTAAACTTGGGACTGAAAGGGCATCTGTTTCAGAAAATCACCCATAAAATCAATCAGAAACTTAAGGTTACAGCCTGCTTTAGGCTGCAGCTGTGAATGAAGCTAAACAAAATCTATTAGAGCCCTTTGGTGGAAAAACTGAAGATATAGCTCATCAAAACACTCCCCATTTGTTTTGTCTCAATCACATGTGCTGCATTTGCAACCAGTGCATACACACAAGTGTGTGTTACGTGTTCAAAATTGTCAAAGTTCAAAGAAAAAACAAGAAAAAAAAAACGATTACAAATCTTTTACTCTGTAGATTACAGCAAACCTGTAATTCATGAAAAATATATGTTTGCAAAGTTGATGTCCCTGATGGGAGGAAACAACATATTTTTCTTGAAATGACAAAGCTTTTTATATTGCAGTCTGTTATTCAAAAATAATTTAAAAGCATTTTCTGAATAAAAAAATAGGTAGGCCTAATGTTCATCTGAGGGCTTGTATTATTATTATTATTATTATTATTGTTAGTGGAATTGCAGCAATGAGTGAAGAAAATCGAGGAATACTAATTCGTTAAATTAGTTAATTTCAAAGTGGACCTGCATTATTTTCCTTTTTGTGTATTTCAATCAAATAAAAGACACATTTTCCAGTCATCATTTTGTCATCGAAGTTTTGTTAAAATATCGTCTCGTCTCATTGTTACCGAGTGCATCTCATCTCACCATGCTTTTACACCCCTAGTAGAAACGCTTTCAGCCAGTACTTTATGACTCCATCTAGTGGTGATTCTATGTCAATACAAAAAAAAAAAACGAGTTTATTTGTTCAAATGGTTCAAATTAAAAGCACTAACTAAAAAGCCGGTGGACTCTCGGAACTTTCTGACTTTTCTAAAGCGAGAGAAATAAAATATAAAAAGTTGTCTATGATAGAAAGAAATGATTACACGCGAAGAACCAAAATTAAACAGTGAGATGGGTAGAAAAAAAAACAAGACAATATGCTGAAGCTAGTTTATGAAAAGGGGTGATATATTAAAACATTACAGAGCTTTTGCTTAAAAAGTCAGTTTTCTTTCTATAGAAATTGATCTAATAAAAAAAAAAATACAGGAAGAAGCCTACTTAATTTCAAGCTTCAAATTAAAAGCATAACGGCCAATTACTATGCAAACATGATAACATGCTTTTAAAAGTTAGAAATAATGATTCAAGAGACAACTGTTTTTTTGTATTATAGCATTTTAACTTAATTTAGTCAAACGCAGAAAACGAATAACGTTTTAAATTATTTACCGGAAACCCGTATTCGAGCTTGCTTATTTGATTGCCTCGGCCGACGCCTTCTTACTGGAAGCTCGGTAAGTGAAGATTACACTAAACATATAACAGTAACCTAGTTGTTTTATATACCATGACCTTGTTTTTATGGTCGTTACGTGTTCAATGTCAGACAACGACGTTTGTATTCATAACTGCTGAAACGAAAGGCCTAAACATTTGTGTCCAATTCTAAGTAAAAATGTCGGTAAATGTGGCTATGAGGAAGTCCTCATTTGTAGGCTTGTACACTGAAACTTGTTTAATCTCGCTCCAATAAGGATACAAGCAACAACGGAGATTTTATGATACATTAGTTTGATTATATGTTGCCGATATTTGATATCAAAAGGTCGATTGCTGTTACTGTAGGTTATGTTCGGCAGTAACTTTACAGGTCACCGTAGTTGTTGAAGAAAAAAAAATCCGCCTCTTGAAGAAGCCAGATGTGTCTGATTAAAACCACTGGATCCAGCTGGTAGGCTTTTTGCAGAGCTGCTCGCAGTTGTTGGATACTTTGTTTATCATTAGTAGAAGTCTTCAGATACGTCGATGTTTAAAAACTACTGCCTTTGAAATAAAGAAATAGGCAGATTATCCTAAAATTTTATAATAAACATACGATCAGTTAATGGGAAATATTTTGTTTGGGGGGGAGAGACTTACAACCACTTACATGAAATGGCTCATGTATAAAAACAAGAGCAAATATTTTGTACAGAGCAAGAGCAGCTATTTTACCTATTTCCTGTTGTCTAATGGTGTTCTGGGCTAATTCAGATTATGTCATTATCAGTGCTCCTCTGGATGATTCATATAGTGTAAACGTTAAGTACTTGGTGACTCATATCTACCAGATTTCATTCTTAACATTAGTGATACAAGACAATTTCTGTACGTGGAGTCCAAACTGGCTGCCTCTCCACACTTGCATACATGTATACATACACATGCTCATTGACTTTTCATGGCCTGTATTCTAACCCCTTCCCCGCACATGGGTTTGTTTTATAGCATCCTTGAATGAGTAGGCTAAACTGTGATGTCCCCTCACTGCAAAATGATGATAACATTTACTAAGAATTTACAATGTTTTCACTAAAATGGGCTATATCACAACAGTGTGGACTCACACACTAGAACAGGTCTTATACAGGGTTTACAACCAAGGATTCTTTCATTATTGATCCTCGTCACTCATTGATCAATCTGTTGATTATTCACTAGGCCTTTCAGTTCATGTTTTTTTTCTGCAAATCTCCAAAAATAGTGTTATTGTGCATTCTAAATTCCCAGATGTCCTTTTAAATGTCCCTTTATTGTTCATCCAACAGTTTAAAACCAGTTAACCAGTGATATAGGCAAAAAATTGAACACAGCAATTAAAAAAACCATGGCCATATTATCAACTATTGTTTTACTCGAAAAGATTTATTCAAGTAAACAGGCATTTTAAATATCTGTAATAGATGTACAGATAATTATCAGTTCAAATGAAAATGACACATTGTACATTTGGGGCTGCCAAGATGACTTTAGTGGTATAGTTATTCACTGTAATGACATAATATTTCTTTATAGGAACTAATGAGACACATTACAGTAGGAAGAGAAATTGTTAAAAAACAAAAAAGAGGTGTGAGTGAAGGGTGTGAGTGTGGCTTACATATGGTTTCTTAAATGTTCTGCTCATGTGAAGTCCAGCACAGAGAGGTTTTCCCTTAAGGAATGATCTGCTGTGTGTGTGTATGCTGTGGCCGATTGCAGGTTGAGTCCCTTTTTATTGTCCTTACTAAAGGCTTTGGAATTTCATTAATCTGTGTGGGTGTAAAGCTGAAGTCTGCTCAATATAGCCGACCACTGCAAGTGAACCTTTGGATCTCTCTGAAAAACACTAGATTGGAATTGATAGAACTTTTGAGTTCTAACTTATCGTGTCAGCTCCTATCGACACTTTCAAAGAGGTATATGAGCTTGGCTTAAAATATCTTCTAGCAGCTTTGGATTGTATTTAGAAAAGTGAACTTGGGGCGTGCTGGTGGCGTAGAGGTTAGGGTGCGCGCCCCATGTATGGAGGCTGTCGTCTCAAGGGGGGCGGCCCGGGTTCGCATCCCGCCTGTGGCCTCCTTCCCGCGTGTCGTTCCCTGGTTTCCGACTCTATCCACTGTCCTGTCTCTCCATTAAAGGCACAATAGCCCAAAAATAAATCTTTTAAAAAAAGAAAAGTGAACTTAATAAACTAAAATGTTATAACTGTGATCATGAATGAAAGGGATAAACAAAAGTGTTTCTTATCAAATGCAGAGGATTTATTGGTTCCAGGGTTACAATGGTGAGGATTTGCTAGTTTTATAAATACATCCATCCATTATCTGTACCGCTTTTCCCTATACATTTTAAAAGAAACATTCTTGAAAGTTTTTCAGTTACATAAATCATTTGGTAATTGTGATGGGACTTGCCAGACATCTTTTGAACAAGTGACAGTCACAACAGCAACTTCTAATTTTTCCTCTGTTTGATGCCTTTTTCCCCTGAATGTTGGTTTGATCTCTATCGTACAACTAGAAACAAAAAAGTGCCTCACAATTTCCCACTGCTCGATAAAACATCTCAGATGATCTTGATTTGTGCTACCAAAAGTAAAAGAAAAAGAAAGAAAGACTATTGATACAGAAGGCCAGAGAATAATTTCATTAGAGAAGCTTTAAATAATACATCTTAGCCTTTAAATTACTGGATTCATTTAGATGAATGATTGATCTACTATCAGATAGTTTGGAGTTAATTTTCTGTTGGCTGTTTCATCCTTCTGTCTCCTCTAGAACGAACAAATAGCTGCGGAAATCGCTCTTAATGATGAAAAGAATGAATAGTTACAAAACTAACTAAATCGTCTTGTTTTGGTGTACTGTGTATTTTTATGTAGGTCTCTTTTTGCAGAACATCTAAAACATCAACAGACTGGACTTTTCTAAGAAGCTAAGACAACTAAACGGAATAAGTAAATACTAGAGTGTAAGAAAAAGTCCAAAATCAAGCTCAAAACATAAATGTGATTTAATAAAATACACTTGTGTAAAACGGTTTCAAACTGGGAGGTTTCTAAAACGCCAAAAAGGGATGTTGGATCTTATTCCAAGTTTCTGGTGCAGAATAAGAAAAAAGCAGATTTTCCTATCCTGATCTGACTCGAGGAGCATTCAACAGTAACTGCTTTTGAGGAACGTGTCTGGTAATGCCCAGCTGAAAGATGTACGAGTCACCATCACTCTGATCGATAAAGTACAGATTGTGGGGAATATGACAGAAGTTTTCTGTCGGGAGATAAAAACGTTTTTGATGTTTGTTTTTATGGCATGTCATATTGTGAAGAGTGAGTGGGTGTGTCAAATGACGGGACAGATATTAGCAGCATACAGCACAGCCTGCGCATGTTTATAAAGATATCAGAGCACATAAAGGTCATGCACATCTTCATGCTTCATGTAATACTGCAGAAGTGTGTGGGAAGTCAGAAATGAATCATTGGCCACCATCTGAGAGTTCGACTTTGATGGACCATAATTATCCTGCTTACAGTAAATCTGGGCAGGCGTAGGCCACAGAGAGCTTAAGTTCTGTTTTTTTTTAAGTTCACAGTTCATCATCAAAAGCACAACCAAACATGTTATCCTTCAATCTAGTCAAAGGGAAGAGCTAGTAAGCCGGCCCTGCTGGAGAGAGCCTAGGGAGGGAAGATATGGGGAACTGGAGATGCATTTCCCATAAGTCATTGTAAGCAGGCTCCTCCTCCCCCTTTTTTGGCTGGGAGCCAGCATCAGGCAGCGAGCGGAGCAATCAGAACAGACAAGGCAGACAAACAGAGCTGCAGCACCTAGTTTAACTCATGAAGATGTCAGGTTAAGCAGAGTAGCAGCTCGGACTTGCGCCTGTTGGTAGGTCTACACATTCCTCACACACACACACACACACACACACACACATACACACACACACACACACACACATACACACCCACACCCACCGAGTTGTTTTTGTCGTTGTGTTTATTGCTGTGACTCGTCTCTACTTCCTTTCCACATAAATTTGCTGGGGTGTGGTGTGGTGTGGTGTGGTGTGGTGGTGCGTTTTCACAGCACTTGTGCAGCGTCTTAAGAAGGAAGTGACAGCTGAATTGCTTTGTTCGTGATAATATTGCAGTGCATGAAGTTGGCACACAAGGTAATGACGCTACTAAACTTTAAAAGTTGAGTTGAAGCTTTGACTACAGAGATGTGGCAGTTTTTCTCAAGAATTGTTTGTGTTCTGTGTTAGTATTGTCGAAAACAACTTTTTTGCAGCTGTGTGAATGTTTTAGTCAGGATCTGAGGATGAATCCAAGTCTGATATTTATGAGGAAAAAAAGAGTGTGTGTGTGTGTTTTTACAGACAGAATGAAGGACTGAGGGACAGGCAAAAGCTTAGTGAAATGGACTCACTGATGTAACATGTAGTTGATGCATTTTAAACTGCTGGTGATGAATGAAGCAATGCTGAGATAAAATGAGTATGTCTGAGTCTGCTGATATTTTGACTGTTGTAACCTTGTGGACAGTCGATCATGTAAACCTCTTTTGAAAATTCAGTGCTGAACATCACTTCCTCTGATCTTACATTGAGCGACACAGTTGCAACTGTCAAAACAAGGTTAGGGTTGAGTTTCCTGTCTCCTCGGCAAACCGCAAACTTTCATAGTTTCGGTTTGCATCCAATGATCATGACCTTACCTGACATCGTCAAATACGGTGATCTCTTTACTTAATTAATATGTGCTCTATGACATGACCAAACACCTTGAATTATATACATCTCTGTTGTTTTTAAATGTGCTCTATAAATAAAGTTGGATTGGATATAGTACATAAGCAAGCCTGTGTGCTTGATTGCAGCCCTGGAGTAAACAGAACCAGCGTATAAGGGCCTGGTGGTGTTACATGAAACCTCTCTTTAATAGAAGAAAAGAAGAATGACGATGTGTTGCCACTATCCAGTTTTTCCTCTTCATCATCTTCAACATCATCACAATCACATTCATGGTAGTTGGCAATTATGTGATTAACTGATCGACATGTTCTCGATCCAACATAGAGGTGCCACATGGTCAACTTCATTAGGGATGATGATATAAGAAATGGAAAGTGCAGTTTTTAGAGGACACAAATGTAATGTAATTGTATTCCACTGTAAGGTATACAGTTGTTTAAACTCAGTTACATTTTGTTGTTAATTGATAGAATACTTATGCGCAATGCTTTTCTAATTTTTAAAGGAAAAATTCAAAATATAAGCTGGTTCCTGCTTCTCTTCTTCTCTCACACATGACAGTCATCTGAATGTTTTATTGGTTTTGAACAGCTAGTCAAACAAAAAAAAACATCAGTGTTTCCCACACATAGACGATACCTGGGCGGGCCAACCAGGTAAATGTATGGCCGCTCAGGTATTTTTCCGACCTGTTTTTATTAAATGTTTCATTTATTCATAAAATTGCTGAGAGAGAGAGAGAGAGAGCTAGAGCGCGTTCTCCACCAGGTATCTTGTCATTCTGTGGGAAACGCTGAACATATGAAAATATGTCCACTCTGGCTATGTTAAATAAGAAAAGTTTGTTTTAATATCACCACTAGGGCCCGTCCGATATGGGATTTTCGGGGTGGTTACCGATATTGATATTGGGAAGAGAGAAAAAAAATCTGATTCTGATATATCGGCCGATATCTTTCTTAGATCTATGAAATCTGTGGAGATGGATATACATTTACACATTTATTGCATTGATCCCTCAAATGCGGATATCAAAGACTTCACTCAACTAACTGCTCATATACGTGCATCACCGTTTGACTTGAGAGTGATAATGCTTGTTGTAATCCATATAACACACTCTGCTGGTGAAAAAGAACTGCTAGTGTATTACAATTAAATTAAAATGAAATTCTATTTGACTGGTCAATAAATGTAGAAACATCGTAATCAAATAGTCAATAGCAAGTATCGGCTGATATTATGGGCTAGTCGATTAATTGGTCGGGATTTAAACAAAACAATGAACTGTCAAAAGAATAATCAGAAATGTTACAACCCTCTTGTTAAGTTTTTTTTTTAATTAAAGATATAATGGATTCATCATTTTCCCAATAAGTAACCCAGAGATTTTAGAATATGACTAATATGACATGAATGTTATTATTTGTAGGAAGCACTTGACTTATCTTTTCCCTGTGATGTTCTCTGTTTGCAGATCCAGCAGATGAAATGGCGGTGAGGCAGAGGATTTTTAACTCGACATCCCCTTTCTCCGGGTCATCCAAAGCCGATCTGAAGGGATCGTACCCATCATGCTCGGCTGCGGAGCAGGAGCCGGAGGACGAGGAAGAGGAGGGAAAGGATAGCAAGATGGGCTACATCATGTGTTTGAACCCGCTGGTACATAAACTCCTGACACATGGAACCGCAGAACAAGTGGGAGAAATGCCACTGAAGACCTCAACCTTCATTGCTCAAGCTGAATGTAATTCTATCTTTTGGGTTTCCTTGTAATGAATCAAATCACTGAACGTGAACAGAGAATTAAACATGACACTGTGCTCTCCTCAGGTGAAACCCAGGACTCCCAAGAGTTCAGTCCATCCTGTTCTGAACGTTCCTTTGTTCCTTCTCCTAACTGCTTCACCAGCAAGTATGACATTACCTTTACATCATTGCTTCCACATTTCACACTTCATATTTATTTAGAGAAGCCATATTGAATTGTTTGATAAAACGTCTGGTATTAACATCTTCACCCTCATACTTCTGCCTCAGTCTTCCCTCGGAGCACAACAACGTGGCGTATCCAACCACAGTCCAGGAGCAGAGCAGCTCATCGGCGCAGCTCGGCCTGAGAAAGATCACCAAAAAGAAGCAGAGGCGCAAAGGGAAGAAAAAACATGAGAAGAAGAAGCAGAGGCAGCGACACAGACATCGAATGCCCTCTGGAGTCCCCGAACAGGAGAGTGGACGTTCTCGGGTTCGGATCCTGGTACACACTCAGACTATTCTTCACATAACATAGAGTCTTAAAATGTTCTTAATGCTGCCTTGAGCGTACTTACAGTGATTCCATCTTGAATCACATTCAGAAACAGCTGCCTCTCATGTCATTCAAGCACCTGAGAATGCAAACATCATGTAGTCTGATCACCCACTTGTCTCCTGTAGGAGGACTCGTCTGTTGGAGGAAGAAGCGACCTCAGCACTTCTTGCTGTAGCAGTGTTGAAAGCTCACAAGAGCAGAACAGAGGGCCCTCTGTCTTCAGCCCACAGATCTACAACACAGGCTCCAGCTGCTCCCCTCATAACTGGAGGGACCAGGACTACGGCCCCCTGATTCCTTCCTACGGACAGGATAGTGAATCGGACTCTGTCAGCAGTCTGGGAGACTATTCGTTGGCCCTCGCAGGCCTTAGGGGCAGCGTCAGTCAGGGGGACCCGTGCTATGCAGGGCCTTTCTTCAAAGATGTTGAGAGGGATGTAAGAGAGGAGGATGAAATCTCAGCAGCTGATTCTATCATCAATGAGGGAATCATCTTTTACAATGAAGTATGTTCTGCCACTCTACTTCTTCTTTTCTGTAATGTGGTACAACAAAACTAACTCATGTCTCTTATTCTGTCAGAAAATCCAGCCTATGGACTCAGAATACAAGGAAGGGAGGGAATATGTCCTTTCAAATTTCATCAAGGAAGGCTCCTATGGTGAAGTACACAGTGTTGAGGATGTCAACACAGGCTTCAAATTTGCTGCCAAAAAGGTACCGCAGAGCCCATCACCCTCTTTGTTGTTTTTTTTTAACTGCTTTGATTGCTCTGATCTGACATACTTGCCCCTTCCTTGCCTCCCAGGTCAGCCTGCAGAGGTTCAATAGCGAGGAGGTGGGTACGTGGAGTACCCTCAGATCTCCTCGTGTGGTGGAGCTCTTTGGAGTTGTGAGAGAGGGGCCAAATGTTGTCCTCTTCATGGACCACAAAGCTGGTAAGCAAGGCTCACTTCTGCATCATTTTTCCACACAACAGATGCTGCTGCTCACTGTTGAGAGTAAGGGTGAGGCCGGTGACATCTGGTCAGATGTAGTGAATTAATTGCAAACACATGCACTGCAGAGGCAACTGCACTTTTGCTTTTGTCATCAAATTCCAGGCCATAAAAGAAGGGACCAAGTCAGAGTCAGATACTTTGTTTTTATATCAAGATATCATCTTAAACCTGGACAAATCGTACTGTTTTTTTCCAGGCTCCCTGGGCCAGCTGATAGCGGAGCGTGGCCGCCTGCCAGAGGACCTAAGTCTCCATTACCACTCACAGGTTCTGACAGCACTGGAGTACTTAGGGAAGAAAAAAGTGGCACATCTGGACATTAAAGGTTTGTTAAGAAGTCAACACATGAATTGTGAAATCAGGATCAGACTGGTTAGATCCAGACTGTTTAGACTCTGGCCACAAAATTGATCAGTCACTTATCTAATAACTAGTAATAACTAGTAATAATAATAATCCCTTCAAGACAATTATTTTATGAGTTAAGGGTTTGAAAGTTTTAAGGGAGGAAAGCTGCCAGGCTGTCTTTAGGTACACTTGGTTACCTACAAGGACAAATGTCATAAGATAACACAAGCAACCATTTGGTGTTTTTCTCCTGCTCGTGTTTGATTTGAGCTTTATCCTTGTCTCTAAGCGAGTGTGCCTAATGATAGCCTACTGGCTTTCTTCCATTAAGTTTAATTGTTAATCTTCAAGAGCACCTGGCTTTCACCTGGAGTCTGCCCCCTTGCCATTGTGAGCTGCCAATATTCTCTCTTTTTCTTTGATGACAAAGTTTTGTTGGCATTTTTAGTATTATATATGACATGATTTAGCTGCAAAAGAAACAGAATGTGCCGTAGAATTAAAGCAAGAGGCCTTTTTTTCTTCTCCCTGAAGAACAGATGTTTGAAATCAAAATGTTTATCTCAGTGTTTTCTAAAGCTTTTTAAGGTTGTTTCCGTTCCTGTATCTGCCTAAATATTCATACATTCTGAAATGTTGTTTCAAACAAAACACTCTTCCAAGTGATTTATCCAAATTATAACTATTAAAGACACAACAAAACAAAAAGGATCACAATTGTTTTTTCACCAAAACACAGCCATGCGAGTTTCAACAGCAGCAATGTAACAGATCAAAGAGTCAAATCAGACAAAAAAAAAAAATTTGTCAGCTTGGAAATAAAATTAGAGAGATTCAGTCAGGTTTCTAATGAGTTATCATCAGTGGATTTGGTGTCTTTGGTGTGCAGCTGTTGTGTGGAACACAAGTGTCACAGATATAGAGCCTCAGCACCTGTGTTGAGAAACCAGACTAGCACAGAGTAGCGACGGGCTGGGAATTTCCCACAGTGTGACTCACCGCTGCACTTTAGAAACAGCGCATGTGCCCAGAATCAGGAGAGCAAGAAAGAAAGGGAGAACGAAATAGAAAGGGGGGGATGGGACGACGAGGAGGAAGTGGTGATAGAGAGCCAAAGTGCAGATACAGACGGCACAGACCGAGAGAAGAAAGATGATGAAAATGAAGTGGAAAAGCGTGTTTAAAAGAAGGAAATGAAAAAAAACAGAAAGGGACCTAGGTTTGAGGAATCACAAACAAACTCAAGCTGGAGGGCAGACAAACAGCCTGATTGTGCAGTCACAGCTCAGGCGCCACCTGGTGTCTGAAATGTCTCAGTAAAGGAAGACAGTGCTGCCAAATCGATTCATCTGCCGGCAGTTAGTTACAAGACTTGACTTTCATCCTGTATTAAAGTGTTTTTTATGGCAGCTGTCCTCAAGTGACTTCAAATTTCCTTTTTATTTTGTCTTTTTGTCTTAGACTGTTCCTGTCTTTGCAGCTGCAATGTGTCTTATCATGTAATCTATAAACTACATGCATGGAAATAAACACAGAGCCATTAGGAGCTCTGAGCAGAGTGAAGATAAACAAAAGTAGATTATTGACTCTGCTTCTTTCCCACAGCTGATAATGTGTTGCTGTCGGAGGACGGTCGAGACACCTTCCTGTGTGACTTTGGACACTCGGAGAGGCTTGACAATAAGGGACTGAGCGTGAATGGGTCCAGAGGTAAATAGTGAGTGGTGTTAGTGATTCAGTTAAGAAGAGGAGTTATTTATCCTCCATGTCTTAATTCATTGTTTTCTAATGTAATCCAATATAGACCTGAAGGGCTCGGAGACCCACATCGCCCCTGAGATCGTTAAAGGGGAACCCCGCGGAGCCAAAGCAGATGTGTGGAGCAGCTGCTGTATGTTTCTGCACATGCTCAATGGGTGTCAGCCTTGGACAAGATACTACACCTGTAGACTTTACCTGAAGGTAAACTTCACAGCGACAACACACCCTGCTGTTTCATCCCCACGATGTTTAGCCCAGTCCTTGAACCAGACTCTGACAGAGTCTTCATGTGATGATTACAGATCGCAAATGAGCCTCCGCCTCTGAGGGAGATCCCACCTGAATGTAGCCGTCTCACAGCAGAAGTTATCAAGGCGGGACTTCAGAAGGATCCAGCTAAGAGAGCATCAGCCTCTGAGCTCAAAGACAAAACTTCCAGAGCCCTTAAAGAAGGTAAAAAAAAAAAAACCTGCACTGCACTTTTCTATAGTGTTCAGGTCACTGCAGGCATCCACTGGTATGCATTTGGTTTCAAAGTTATGAGGACAACTTTCCTTAAAAGACTTGATAACTTTCTAAAAAAGAGAGTTTTAATCTTAGCATCTGAAGACAAAACTAGCCGTATAAGAAAATGTAGATACATTTTAAGTCTGAAGATTTAGCTGGCGTTGATCGTATCAGCCTGAAAGGAACGCCCAATCCAAATTTTTTTGGACCTCACAGATCTTGTACATTTGTGGACATAGTGAGACTTTGTTTTCTGAAAATCTGCGAGTGCTGATGGCTGTCCATAACCGCATTTCACCCATACTAACACAGCCTTACGCAGACATTCTGCAGACACCCAAAATGCCTTGGATACATCTTCAGCATCTATGTTGAAAGACTAAATGTATTCTGTTCTTGTGATGGCAGTGGGAGGACTCACCAGCCCAGTGAAGGGGCCGTACACGGACCCGCTGTACACTGCCAACAAACCTGCAGACTCCCTGCAACTTCTCCACTGCATCGTTGACTGTGAGGATGAGGAGGAACAGAGGAAGTCTGATTGGAAGGTGATCATAACAGGGAGTAACACAAAGGAGTTGGCTGACGACAAGGAAGAGAAGGAGGCTGATTCCAATGAGCCGAAGCAATGCTCACCTTTCTCTCCACAAACGCTGATCTCTGAGCCGAACCCCAAGAGAGGCAACAAGATCACCGTGCCTGAACTGGAGCTTCGCAAACTGGAGCGAGGTGAGGCTTCTTTCAAGTTTCAGATTTTTTTATGTCAACTATTTGGACGCTGCTGATCGCTTTCCTGCTTGTTTGCAGATTTCTACCTCAACAGTCTGTCGCAGCTTCACTCGGCTGAGAAGCAGGAGCAGCTTTTGTCTTGTCTCAGCAGTGACCCTTATTCGAACTGGGAAACATGGGACAAAAAGGTAACCCAGAGGAAAATGACTTATTTACATTAAACTCAGAAAGCACATCGTTGAAATCAAAATGATAACTACTCAGTCAATTTGAATAATAGTTTCATTAAGCTTAATCTTAACAACCTCCTGTTTGTTTTGTCTGTGTCTGTTCCTACCCTGTTACATCCAGGACTCTGGCCGCTGGTCTCTGAGCCCAGCTGACGACTTCAGCTCTGGTGTTTTCTCCTTCAACAGTCAGCCAGATGTGCCGGTTTTCAGTGTGGATCTGCTGAGTCACACACAGCTTCCTCCTCCCTGCTGTTTTGAAGGTGAGATGAAAACAAGAACATCTCTCTTCCTTTAAACCACTTACAGTAATATAGAAACAAATCCAACGTGTTATTCAGTTTCCCTTATGCCATGTATCTCACCTTGCTCTGTGATTGGCTCAGGGGTGGATGTCTGTATAAGAGACTTCAATCAGAGAAATATCCGCATCAGAGAGAAGCGCTGCGTGAAGGTGGGCCACATCGCCACGGGAATCAGTGATCAGGTGAGGGCGAGGAGCTTCACACGCTTGTGTATCAAGACAAAGGTCGGTCTTTTTGACTGTTTTTAAACGAGTAAAATTACACTTTTTTATGCTTGTGTGTGTCTCCTTTTTAGATCTCTGAGCGGGTTTTCACCTTGGAAACTATGCAGGGCCAGCATGTCGCTCACGATGAGGAGGTGCAGGAGTCTGGTCTGGAGCTCTTCTGCGTTCCTGCTCCTGACTTCAGCTCCGCCTGGAGGTGGAGGATCAGAGACGGAGTGCTGGAGACCAGATAAAAGCCCCCTGCTCTCTCTCTCTCTCGATCGACCACAACTTAATGTTGACCACTTTACACATGTCTTATTATTGAATTGTGTCTGTGTGATATCCTGCTTTTAGGAATGGTAATTATGTTTTAACCATAACTGCCTGCTCAGCAAACTTTCATCTTTGTAATGTGTCTCTTTGCCTTATGGGTGCTGATGACTCTGCCCAACCACTGAGCTTTTCTGACTGTGATGTTTACATGTTTTTTTATTTTATGGTTGAAATTGAGAAAAATAAACTGTATAAAACTGTTTATTCCTTATTGGTTACTTGATCATCTAGTTTTTAATATCATACTGATTCATTAGTAAAACAAATCCACAGTGATGTTGTTGTATCCAAATTGATGAATTAAATGAATGTTATCATCCTAGACTAAATCAATCATCAATCAACATGTTAGCCTGTCTGTGTCCATCTTTCATCAGAGCACATATGATGGAGATGTTCACATGTTCAGCATGAAAACTACTAGCTAGAATTTCATTATATTCATACATTAAATTTTAGTCCCCCGAAAATGATTTGCCTTTGTTGTTTTAAATCTAACGACAAGATAAGAGTAAAAGGTTAAATGAGGTTTCTTTAAATGCCAGGATTTTCACAACATTTGTATTTATGAGCTCTTGAGGTTGAACATCAGTGGTTTTGATGACCCCTGACCTTTACTCTGTTGGTATCATACACGAGCAATGTATAGAAATAACATTACCGTCACATTGACAAGAGTGAGCCAATGTATGAGTTTAAAATACTCAGCTGCATTTCCTACAGGCTTACATGGGAAATCTGCACAAAGAAATGAATATATCTTCATCTACATGACTACCTAAGTTGTTGTGTGGTTTGCTGGGTACAAAATAAACCAATTCATATAACATACCGTATCGTGTTGATATTTTTTCTCCCATACTGTTAATGCATTTAAAACAATCCAACACAAATTGTACACTTAATACAAATAAACGGTACATTTAAAGAAAAGAAAAACACGGCTATGATAGCATTTCTTCAAAACTTAACTCATTTAATCCAATTTTTTCCAGACATTAAAATACTCCAATGACGTGTCTTCAGTCTCCCTTTGAGATAACCAACCATTGTTTTTATTTTTCACCTAAAAGCAAGTGAAACGTTTGTTTTACTTCACACACTTTGAAAACTCTGGTACTCGTAGTCTTCAGCATTATCTCAACACCCATCTGATCGTTGTATAGGTTGATGCAGTTTGCTCCATGTTCCATCTCTTGACAGAGGTTTTGCTTGTGTCTCTTTATGTTTTATGTTATTGTGTTTCCAACAGACCAGCAACTATTATCCTTGGATCAGGACTTCAGAGGTTCCTCGGGTGACTTCATGAAGTCCTAATATGGCTTACTTGGGACATAAGACGTTATTTGATGGTACTAAAAAAAATGTGGCTGAGAATGTTATCATCACCCAGAGGGAGACATTTGTGTTGCCAAAATGTTAGGGAAATCAATCAGCTGATAACTCCTTAAATATTTCACTTAACTTTAAGTGTCAGCCTCCTATATGGAAGTGCAAAAGATCCTAAGTAAGAAGGAATGAGTATCTGGGGACATCCCTCTTTTTTTGGGATCCCATCATGAAGTAGTAAAGTTCGGCCAAATCTGCCCTCATTAGAGCCATGGGTGCTAGCAAAGAAAAGAGCATGCTGTAAATCGTGCAAGCTTTTAAGAGTCCAGCTGGGGCAAATGGTTTACAAATCAGAATCATGTTCCAGAGCAGTACTGCTAAAAGCCTTATAAATAAAATCCCCATTCCCAATAACATACAGGTCATCAGCGACGGTAAGTTAAAGATTTATTTTCAATATTACAACATACAAGGTCACTGCAAAAAGATTTTCAGGGAGACTTGAAATTGATTTCAACTTTACAAATGTGATAGAAAAAGAGTAAATTTGAGAATATGAAAGTGATTTCATTGTAAAAAAAACACCAAGGCACTGACAAACAAGGAGCATTTAGGCTATAAAAAAAAGCTGTTTGTTGTGTAGGTATGATTGCAGTTTGAATTGCTCACATAAAATACAGTACTTGGAAATTGTGTGACGTGAGGTAAGCATCTCTAAGGAATCAAGTGCTTTCTTTGTCTGTGGAGCAACTTCTTCCAAAGACAACATGGAATATCTGTTCATACCAGGCGGCAACCTCAGGTATTGAGAAATGAAATCAATGCATTAGTGCAAATCCTGCAGTTCGTTGAGTGTCAGCTTGGGGCTGGCTGCAGATGCACCGGAAGTCACATAAACACCCATTCAAAAAAAAAAAAAGCCTGGTTCAGAAAAAGACATTGGCATGACTAGCTAATGTCTCCATCAACACACATTTAACAGGTGGTGAATTTTTGGATAACTCATCCATTTTTATTTTTTGAAGGAGAAGCGTTAGCGTGTAGCTGGTCTGACAGGCGGGCAACCATTTGTCAAGAGGCGTAGGACCTGCACCCATTCCACCTCTTAGCTTGACGCTAGGTTGACGTAAAGTTCGGATGAGACAGCCTGTATTAACAGGGGGGCTGTGGGTTCGTCCACTAATATTTACAGTTTATGGCTCACACGTCTCTGCATTTGAAACTATTTTTTTTTTTGGGAGCCACATTAAGGTCACAATGCTGGTCAAATGCCTAAAGGCAGCCTACAACGAAATGTTCCATAAGCTATACATTTGTTACATGGGATGAATGTAAATGGGAACATTAAGTGCTTTCACACTTGCACAAAACTTCTGAAGTTTTCAGAATGAGCTGCATGTGTGAAGGCAAACAGACAACTTTTTCACTCTGACTTTATCCAGAGTTTCTCCTGCCAGCCTCCTAGTATTTCTTTCCGCAGAAAGTCCAGGTAAGCTGATGTGAGAACGCAGCACGATATAAATCACGGGGAATATAGCTCAAGCGAGTTGGAGGGGTGGTGATCTTATTTCCCTGCGATCGGTGCACGGCCAAAGGTTGTATGTACGCAACTGGTACGACCTCCGCGCATGGGATTTAACTGATGCATTACAATTTCTATTGACCAGGTTTGGCCGAACTACAGAAACCCCCCCCGACCCCCCCCTCCCATCCAACAGGACTAGTCTCCTGCTGTGAGGCGCATGTGTGATTGACCAGATCAGGATGATTTCAGGGGAAGTCCTCTTGAAATTCTTTAGACATTTTCAGGAGTGCAAATGTGGAAACGGCTTTTATACAAATCTTTGAGGTGGTACTTATATTAGCTTGAATAAGGTTTAGCTGTGCATCGAAGGGGTACATTTTTTTTTTTTTGCCCAGACGTAATTTCTCTATTTCGCATCTTCTCGGTACATCTAATTAATCTTTGCAAAACAAATCATATTTTAACTTAATAGAATGTGACAAATCCCATTCAGGTTTCATTGCCATCCCACCATCACAGATTGACACCAGTTAACACTAACAAAGTGAAGAAGACAGAAAGCATACACACCTCGTTGAGACTCATGGTGAGAGTGGAACTAACAGAAATGCAATCCGAGTAGAACAGAAATAAAACTTAAAAGGAAAATAGTGCTGAGAGAAATGTAACTTCCACGTCTTTATCTCATATATTGTTTTGAAAACACATTGCAGTGACTTTTTAAATCTGTACTAAGTAAAAAATAAATTATTTAAAATGCATTCCTTGTTCAAGTCTGACCAACCCTCCCACCCCCTCTCGATTTTGTGCATGTAGTCATGCACCGCTCACTCCCTCAGCGGCGTAGGACCATGGGTACGACAGTGCGTTCAGTCTAATTCCCAATCATGAAAATGAAAGGGAGGCGGAAACGAAAAGTCGCTCCTCATGTCCAAATTCATCGAGATTCCTCTTGTTCCACTCGTTTATTCTGACATTACTTCCTTTTGTTTTTCTTTTAAGTGTCAACATCTGGTTCTCCGTAGTACTTTTTTTTGCCGTCCGTCTCTTGCATCCCTTCCTTATATCGCTCACATCTTGCGAATGACTAGAACAGTGGTGAGAACACCAGCCAAGAAAACTCCCACGGTCTGCCATGTGGGAGTGCCAAAGTAGGACCGAATCCCCTCCTAACATTTAAGAGAAGACACAAATGTAAATATGCTTCATAAATGCAAATATAGTAAATGATGATTTTGATCCACTTATTAGCTTCTTACCCAGCCACCTTGCTCCCTGATCCAGTTAATCACATTTTCCCGGAGGTAGTCCATGGTCCAGCTGATTATTGTTCTGATGATATCAGGAACTTGGGTCATAAGAGCCTGTTGTGGTGTAAATGAGAGATTACTCAGACAGGCCTAATTCCATCGCACAAATATATGCCACTTTGTGTTGTCTTTATTGGTAGGTTAGATACAACAGAGCTGCTTTTCTCACTTTGATGACAAGGCGACAGGCGAAGTAGAACAGGGCAACAACCCGGCCCCAGTTGAACCTCCCATCTGAAAAGATCTCTACGGCGACTTTCACAAACATGTCTTTCGTGGGACTGATTGATGAATTGTTTATCATCCTGGAGGAAATCACATTTAGCAATAAGGAACAAAGAATACTAATAGAAAACCCTTGTAATTCTTCTTCTTCCCACAGGCCATAAGACTCCTGAACACGGAAAAATAATCCCTCCATCCCCCCTCAAACCCCCACACAAGACTACCTCACTGGACTGTAAAATACAATATAACATACATCACAAATGTGCAATATATTTATCTGTATAGAAATTTTACCCATAGCTTTTCTTTTTATATCTATTTATATCTGCACCTTATTTTTCTATGTAAATACTTGCTGCTGATTTTATCCTGCACTACAACGAGCCAAATGCAACAAAATTTTGTTCTTATCTGCACTGTAAAGTACAAGTTTGAATGGCAATAAAGAAAGTCTAAGTCTAATTCATAATTGCTCACACTTGGAATGTGACCGATCTGACAGACAAAACAGGTGAGCTCACCTTTGGAGCTCCACATTCCCATCGAGCTCATCGCCAATCTGCTGCAGGCACTGGGCGAGCTTCTTGTGGTTCGGGTCACACAGCTCACCTCCGCCCAGCTGCGCCCGGGTCACTGTAGCATTACTGTCTCCATGCCGCCGAACCCGCTCATAGATGAAACTACACAGGGAGACACAGTTAGCAAAACAAACACCAGTTAAACATTATCCCCAATTTATTCCCCCATTTATTCCCCCATCAAAGCCCTCAACAGTACCTAAGCTGTAATGTGTGTGTATACGTGTGCATGTATGAGGTGTGTGAAGATGTGTAGATGTACCTGCACTGTTATCACTTTTCATAACTATTGCCATCCAGGTTGATAAAAAAAACACATTCACAACCATCACTGCTTTTACAATATAAAATAAATATGGGCTATAAAAAGCCATGTTGCCATAATGAGCTGCAGGTTTTTTCCAAGTCTAGTATGAATCGGCTTTGAGCTATGAGGTTTTTTGGATACATGTGGGGCATAGGAGGATGTAAGGATGATGTTCACTTATCATGTACCAGGCCGTCTCTGTTGTACTTTACATTTCAGAGGATAATACATTGTTCTTTGTTTGGTTTTATTAATTCAATAATTTAAGATTTCTATATAAAGCAACTCGGGTAGGAGTATGAAAAAAATGATGTAGAGCTTCCTTCTCATTCTCTGCTGTATATGACTTCTCTCTTGTGAAAAGGCATTTTTTTTCTCATATTCACAGAAACAACAACATATTTATGGTTTTAGTAATTCACTTGTATGGCATTTTATGATTATTTAACTGACATGTTTTACCGACGAATGAATGTATTTTGTTATTTTTTGCTACTGCATCAGAGCTCTGTGAAGTCCAAGACAAATTTCCCACTGGGACAATAAAGTTAATCTTAATCTTAATTAATGGGTTTCCAATCCAAAATATAAGGTTTATACTTACTCCTTTAACAAAACAGCTCCCACTTCCAGTATCTGATCTGTAGTACTGCCTGAAGGACAAAGGTCAGTGTCATGTCATTACACTGCTAATATAACAAACTGATTCAAAACGACTTGTATAATACACAAAATAATTAGTCATAATTGAAAAATGTGTGGTGGTATGTCAATCATATCCGAGTGTAAAAAAACAAAAACATGTAATAAATTTACTTATCAACTTTTCTTTCGTCAAAACGTTTCCCGTAAAGATAAGAATTCACTCCTGTGCTTTCGGTTTTTTTTAAATAAAGTAGAACAAGAAACTCACAGTGTACAAAGGCAGTACACAGCCGAGGGTCTATTGTAACAAGTGTTAAGTTTATTTTTATATTATTATATTTATATTTACCGAACTCAGTCAATGATGAGCTGATGTTACATAAAATGTATGATTTTTTTTTTTTAAATGCGAAAAAATTCAGCCAAAGCATTCTGATACCTGTGCTTCGGTTTCGTTCAACACTTTTTTTATCTCACTCGCTGATGAGAGTTGTGTGTCTATGAAGCTAACTTTAAAGGCACAGGGGGTGTTTTTTGCTAGCTTGAGCTAACGCTTGGCTAACAGTTAGCCTCCTTGCTAAGTTGAGATGAGCTAATGATACTCCCCAGTAGGCAAACAACATCGAACAAAAAAAAACCACCATTAAATTGTTTGTATTTCAGCGGATCTATGCCCATTACATCGTTGACAACAATGTCAGGGACGATTCAATGTTTGATATTGATGATGCTAACTATTACCTTGATCGCCTCCTCCCGGGTGTGATGCCATCTTGTTGTGTGTGTTTAGGTCTTTTAGTATTTCCGTACACTCATGTGACACCGTTTTTATTTGTTTGTGGCACAGCTGCTGAGGAGAGCGAGTGCAGGCTTCTCAAGTGTGCTAATCTGCGTAACACTTGACGTGACGTGACGTGTGATGTCATAGCGTGACCCTTTGTACATTTTGATTTGGGAACGATTTCACCCACAAAGGGGCGGGGCCGGCATCGTTTGGGCAAAGTACCCGGATGTGTTGCTCTCATTAAATTCGCCGTGTTGCTGCGCGATGTAGATCTGTTCCCCGCAGCACGACATTAGACGGGACCGCCTGTGAAGACCACTTTTCGGACCTACTAATTAATTAACTGCACCATTTATTAAATAACGTTAACGAAAAAAAAACATGTGGTTGAATTTTATTAGCCTCGCCTTTCCGGAGACGTCATTTCCCGTCCCTCCTGCTCTTCCGTGCGTCGCGCGCATTCACAGGCCTCTTTACGACTCGGCTGGCAAAGATGGCGGATGCACAAGTATGTCCAAGAAAACGGCGTGGTGAATATAAAACGATATTTTAACGTTTTAGGGACTACCTTCGTCAAAAATTATTGGACGGTTGCTTTTACATGATTGTTATACACGATCATTAGTAATCTCTGACCACATTTAAACTGAAATAATTGGCATTTGTTGTTACTCCTCCTACATACCCGCGTGTAACGTTGAACTAGCTGGGATGCTAATTCGCTTAGCCTAGCCTGCGACCACGTATTCTATTTCTTACTCTATTATTTGTCCCTTGCTGTGGATACTAAATAAGCGGTCTCACGCCAGGCAAAATTAATTAAACAATATAACCTGAATCCATTAATGCTCTTTTATTGTTGTCCTTGATTAGAGGAAGTGATCTTAACGAGGCCGTGTGCTTTACCCGGTGCTGGTAATGTAAAGGTTTTTGGGTTTTACTTACAATGTGTAAACTTGTCTTTATTTCGCAGACCGAGCGGGCGTACCAGAAACAGCCCACCATCTTCCAGAACAAGAAACGTGTTCTGGTCGCTGATGGTGGCAAGGAGGTGAAGGAAAAGCTCCCTCGCTACCACAAGAGTGTCGGGCTGGGCTTCAAAACCCCAAGAGAGGTGACTTATTTTAGATATCGACACAACTATATTCAATACCTGTAATTGATTCAGTTAATTTGCTGCAAATGATGTCTTTCTCACGATGGTCTTCCAAGCCTTCAGGGTTCTGACGAAAATGCCTTTTTGGCATTACTGATGCAGTCCAGAGTTACTAATGTTATATACTTCAGGAACATGCAGTCCATAGTTACTAATGTTATATACTTCAGGCAGGAACATGCGATGCAGAGTGTAATGATGTACTCCCCTTTCCCCCCCCAAACAGGCTATTGACGGCACTTACATTGACAAGAAATGCCCCTTCACTGGAAATGTCTCCATCCGTGGCCGTATCCTCTCTGGTCAGTTTTAAAGTTTGAACATTTACTTGGGATGCTCCAACATCGTTTGTATCATATTCTGGTGTGAAAGTTAAAGATCAAGCACAACTTTTTTTTGATGTTTCTTGTTTGATGCAATTATCTAACATCAAACAGAGAAATCACGTGTGAAATGATGGCTGAAATAAATTTTTGTCCAGCTACTGGTGAAGCAACCAGAGTTTTTAACATGCTAAACTGCCTTTCTTGTCACTATCCTGCAAATGATGTTTTCTCACGATGGTCTTCCAAGCCCCACGGGTTCTGACGATACTGCCTAAAGGCAACACTGATGTAGTAAAGTGGCAATCTTGTTACATAATTTAGAAATGTAGTTTAACTTAAAGGAACGTCTAGTCGAAGGAATCCTGTTAGAGGTTGTAAGTGTTAACTAACTTGATTGCTGTTGATCTTGTGATATTCACTTTTTGTGTATTTGTGCGGTACAGGTGTGGTGACCAAAATGAAGATGCAGAGAACCATTGTTATCAGGCGTGATTATCTGCATTACATCCGCAAGTACAACCGCTTTGAGAAGAGGCACAAGAACATCTCTGTCCATCTGTCGCCTTGCTTCAGGTACAGCTCTTCCTACATGCTCTCCAGTTCCTATTGTGAAATTTAACTTGAGTCATGCATTGTTGTTGCGCTTTACAGACTTTGACAATTATCTAACAGCAAAGGCCCCCTCAGTTTTCATGCATGTGAAATGATCATAATTTGCTGCAAATGATGTTTTTCTCACGATGGTCTTCCAAGCTCGATGAGCGTTGACGAATTTGCCTTTGGCATTCACTGATGCAGCTTAGCTTTTCAGTTCTTGTTCAAGCATAGTTAAAACTTCATCTGTTGGCTCTTGGAAACCTGCATCAATCTGTCTCTTTTTTTTCTCCTGCAGGGACGTCACAGTTGGAGACATTGTCACCGTCGGAGAGTGCCGACCGCTCAGCAAGACGGTGAGGTTCAATGTCCTCAAAGTGACAAAGGCTGCTGGAGCCAAGAAGCAGTTCCAGAAGTTTTAGGTGTGATGTAAAGGCTTTTTGGGCTGATTTGTCTCACTGTCAAATAAAGAAAATCTTGTTTACTTTGCCTCTTTTGCAATTTTTCATCACCCCTTCCCCCTTTTGGGCTTTAAAAAAGTGTGAACATCCCAAGTTCTGCTCCCTATTTGTTGTGTATTTAGTTTTGTGTTTATACACGGGCTGTTTCTGAATTGTCACAGTTCAGTAGGCAGTACGTACTATACAGTAGGGAGTTTCAGTATACTGAACGTCAGTGGTCATTCAGTATGCATTTTTCGGGTGCACCTCAGTATACCGAACGTTCCAGTATGGATACTAACTTAAGGGTTTCATGCAGTATGGATCGGATGCATCCTTTCAGGAAATCAATTGTATTTTACCACCCACAATGCTGTGCGAAATTAAACGTAAATCTTCACTTCCGCCTCCAAATCAAAACAAACGAGCGTGGATTAATAGAATCGATTATTAATCTAGAGTTAAAGTCCCGACTGAAATCGCTACTTTTGATTAACAGGAAATATAACATGTCTGCATTATTATAAAACATTTCCCCCTCTATTTAAATAATGATTTAACTATTTAAATGCGTCTTAATTGGTTAATTTTACTTTATATTCTGTATATTACTGTCTTTAATTTGTACTTTATGTTATTTAGTTATTTAATCCGTCTTGTTATACTGTTTCTTGTTTTTTTTTTTTTACCTGACTGTATATGCGCATTACTCTTGAATAAAGTCAAACAAAAAAAAGGGTTGTTGCAGACGGTTCGGGAAACGTAAATGACGTCACTTCCTTACTGAATGAATCAGAAGTAAGAACAAATATCTGCCTACTGTGCGCGCCTACTGAATAATAGGTACTAAACAGTATACAGCACGGATAGTAGCTACTGCCTGCTGACAGATTGAGTAGGTACTTGGCAATTCGGATGCAGCCTCAGTCTTATATTAAACCTGTTGTAAATTTGTGACAGTATTATTGGTGGCCAGGTCTTACTTTGAGGTGACCCCTTTTTTACAGAAGACTTCAACACCTTCAGATCAGAATCAGAGATATTGATTAATCCCTAGGGGAAATGTGCTCCATCATACACATACAGTAGTAAGAATCATTGGACTATAAATCAAATTAGCACAGATGAGAAATACTGTAAGCACCTAATAAGTTCAGAGATTTGAAGAAATCAAGCTATGCACAAATAAACAGGGAATACATTAATATCTACAAAAGAGCAGCCCTGAACAACAGAAGTATACCTACTGCATAGTAGTCATAAAAACAATGTCAAACTTAAGTATTGCACACTGGGTATTGAACAAATTGACTGGTTTAAGTCCAAATTGTAAAGTTTAAAACCAAAAATAATGGACGTGTTTACAGCTGCTATGGGTGGAAACATCCCAAGCTAGACAGAGTGCCTGATCTTCAGAGGTAGGAGTTTTACAGACAGACAGAAATTAGGCACATAGGGGGTTTAATGATCCAACAGTTCTTTCCCTTACATTCAAACATCAGTATCAATTCAGAGCAAGAAAACACTGTACAATATAAAAGCCATTTGTTCACACAGGATAGACTGCAAATAACATTTTGATTTCTCAAAACTTTTTATTTTTTATTTAAATCTTGTCTTTCAATTAGGTACATGACATATTGATACAGCTCAATAGTCTCAGTGAGGGACAATAAAATCAGCTAAATTGTCTCTTTCTCATTAAATTCTGTTGATCAAATTTTCAGCAGATTCAAAATCAGTCAAATTCTCCTTGACAGTTTCCAGCATGAGAAGAAGATCCTTTTCCCACCTTCTTCTGGTGAATGCTTTCTTGGTCAGCTTGGCTAACCAGCTCAACCAGTTATCTATCTCCTTATTCATGTGCCCTGCTGGTCAAGATGCCCAGATACATAATCACAAGTGTTGTTGGTAATTCATACTCACTCTCTACATCTTAACTTTTACTTTAAAGTGTCACACAGTCCCAGAAAACACGAGTATCGTAAGCTTTCTTCACACACACAGTCTGCAGCATGTTTATTGTACTGATGCAGATTCCCCTTAAGTCTTGGGAGAGATGAAGAATATCTGTATGTTTGTCCATCCAAGTTGTAGGCCTACATCTTGGAGAGGGTGTTTGTTTTTCTTTATTTTCACAGATCAAAATCTCTGGATGTTTGCTTTATCTTAATTTATCTGAAAGGCAGAGAGTGGATATTTATATTTTTAACTTACAACGCATGTCCTTGACTCTATACTTTACTTTATACTTTATTTCAGACCCATAGGTCTATATCGTTATAAAAAAAAGCACAGATATATAAATACAGGACATTAACAAAGGGGTATCATCACTACATGTGATTACAACACAAAGAGACATTTACACCAGTGTTTCCAGAAACACGAGGAATACCTTGTGACGCTAAGTCTGGGCTGGGTCAGTGACATTATAATGACATTTTGTGAGTTATTTAATCGACACATAGATTTGAACATAAAATTTCTCAGCAGAGCATTAAATGTGGTCACATTATTAAAAACAAACATCCGACTTGTACTGGTCCATCTTGGTAGCTTCAGAAATATTCTGAAAGCATCATTATATGCCACCTGCAGCTTTTGCATTTCACCTTTACTATAATTGCACCACAAGTGGGCAGTATACAGCGGAGTACAGTAAGCTCTGAACAGCTCAGTTTTAACTTTGTCTGAGCACATTGAATATGTACGTGCCAGCATATTAGCTTGAGCATACAGTTTGCAGCACTGACGCTGCACATCATCATCATCATCACTCAAGTCATTCCTGATAATATGTCCCAGATATTTGACCTTATCTACCACACTCAGGGCTTGATCAGAGATAATGAAGGAAGGAAAATTCTGCTTTCTATCATCCTTTGCTTTTACAATCATGACAACGGTCTTCTTACTATTATAGCCTACTTTATGTCACACTGCACGCCATAACTCGAGCAGATTCTTAAAAGTTGCTGTAGGCCAGCACTATAAGGAGACAAGATTACTAAGTCATCAGTATACATCAAATGGTTAACAATTCTATCTCCCACCATACAACCAGTCTTACAAGCTTTAAGCTGTTCAGAGAGATCGTCCATATACATATTAAAAAGAAGTGGTGACAGAATTCCACCTTGTCGGACCCCATTGGTCACTGAAAAGGGTTCCGATATACTCCTGCCCCATGGGGTGCATATGGATTGATGCAAATACCAGAAATGCAATATTCTTATCAAATAAGGGGGGACCCCTCTGTTATGTAGTTTCATATATAATCTACCGTGATTTATCCTATCAAAGGCTTTGATGTGTGCAGAAAACACATAAATAGGCCTATAGTGGAGTTTTTCTCCTGTAGGCCTACATGTTAACAACTTCCTTCAAAGCATATATGCACATATCTGTACTGTGTTTATTCTTAAAACCAAATTGGTGGTCTGTTGTCGCAATGTATTCCTGAAGGCGATCCAAGAGAATTAGTTCTAATACTTTCAAGAGTATACTAGCCAGGGCAATTGGTCTGTAGTTCTCACTGCTGGATATTTTACCAGTTTTGTCTTTGACTACTGGCACTAGTAACACAGACAACATAGAATCAGGTGGCACACCATGCATCAACAAACCAAATAAAATCTACTGGTACTAATATCTGTATGCGTTACGCAATTTCATGAACAAAAATCCACAACCTACATATATGGATAACACCAAATAAATCCTTGTTCATCAAATCATACTATTTATCTAATTTTCTGAGGTGTGTTACCTTTCCCACATCTGTAAGTTTCTCATTGCTGTATGCTGGAGAAAACTAGACGTGTCTATTTTGTTAGTCTAACTAAACAGCAAGAATTATGTTAGTTATACAGTAAGTGTGCAAAGCAGCGCCCCCCAGTGTTTACAAACTTATAACATGTTTGATAACAATTTAGTCCAGCAGATGGCGACAGAGGACTGTTTGTGCAGCAGCCCAGGCTTGATTACAACTGATGATCAATCTGTAGAGGAGATCGGCTCATAGCAAGCATAGGACCTAGTGTGCTGTGCAGGTTTGTAGTGTGTAAATAAAGTAAGAAAGTTTCTCATTTTACAATCGTGATGAACAAATAAGCAAGGACAGTATTCACAAAAAAAGTTACTAGATTTATACAAACTATACTGTTAAGTTTCCATTCCCATCATGAACTTGATCCAATATGTGTGAATGTTACTCTTGAGTTTATGGAAAATATTCTCTCAAAATACCTCTTTTTCTGTCTGGCTTTCTGGTAGTAACTTGAGACTAATTCAATCGCAGCATCAAAGAGACAAAGACACACAAGCACAACATGTTGACAGAAAAGTGTACAAATCAGGATTTTATGTCGTCATTATTACAACAATGAATAGATGAAACCTAAACATTAGTCGCAAACTGAGTCATAGAATTTAAAATGCAATCGATCATTGTTATCTGATGGTCTCAACATCCCCGCAGCCATAACAAGATCTGACCTCCTTCCTTTGTTCAGGTTTAAGCTTGATAAAGCTCAGTTTAAGATCCAAATGCATGCAGATAAACAAGCTGCAGCAAGTCATTTGCATGTGTCCTTATTTCAGCTTGAGAAGATGACAGCTTTTCTGTATGAGCATCACAGGCAACCCCCCACCCTTCCCCCTGTCTACCATGTACCACAGCAGAGGCGTCACCATTAACATAATGATGCTGTAGATGTTTATCCTCAGTGAATATAGACCATATGTCATGACGTGGAGAGGAGAAAGTGTCTCATGGGAGCTCAGCCGTGTAAGTAGCTCCATCATCTAATGATTAGCAGAGCAAGCTGACGTCATCTGCTGGCTTGTTTCATAATAACCAAACATTTTCCTCAATTGCAGGTTTTGTTTTTGTGGTACAAACAAAAAAGAAAAGTAAAAAAAAAAAAAAATAGCTCACCGCCCAAGCTACAATATTTACCTGACCGATTCTAACCACAAATTGTCCTCTCTTGTGCCAGGGGTTTTCCCAGCTCCTTCTCCCCCGACACTACAGGAGGGTGGGAGGGACCCAGGATGTTCTCCAAAATAACAGGCCCCCTCTCATGAGCAGACACCCCAGGGAGCAGGACGGCCCAGCAGGCCAACCAGCCCCTCATGAGTGAATATATGCTCCCACAGAGAGTTTGTTTGAGAGCAGAGGTCGGATAGCTCAACAACAAAAAAAAACAAAAAACTCCGGGTTAACAAAACAGTCCAGAGCTGCATGTGTCAAAACTGTGATGGATATGTGCTGTTCAAGGAGCATGTTGGCGTAGACACCAGTTATCAACTCATCTTTGTTCTTCAAGAAAGCCAAGATATGTGGAAGTAATTAAGCTTTGCGCTTTTGATAAAGTCATACATGGGATAGAATCTTGAAACGTGATGGCAATATTTATATGGAACAAAGAAACAAAGGATTGCGGAGCAGGAGTGATGTAATAGTTTGACTTTCGGTGTTTTCAGAGTGAATGGAAACACTGAGGTTACCAGGCAATAAAACAAATGTTTGAATGTAGGAAAGCATTGTTATACACTATCTTTCAAGGCACCACATCTCGTCATACACATAAAGATCCCCTTCTGGAAAGATGTTTGGTTCGATTGCACGTTTCTCATTGTTTATATACATTATGTCTTTCTCTACTGCTGGATTCGCTCAAACAGCAGATTACCTCCTTCTCGTCTTGGGAAGAAAAAAAGAAAACACACCCGTGTAGATCTCCAGTTGGTGATGTGAGTTTCAGTGATGGAGGAGCCACACCAGTGTAATTTTCCATTTGGAGGCATCTGCAAAAGGTGAAGGTGGACAGTTCGATTGAGATTTAGGGCTTCATCTGTCACAAGCCGACAACACAACCCAGGCAGCGAGGTCAGAGATGGCCCTCTGCGCTGCCTCCTCTGATTGTGACGGCAAACACACATGCGCACACACACACACACACGCTCACATGCAAACATGCGCACAGTCTTTTGAACTGTCTCACTTCACATTCCTCCAGTTTGCCAACATGTTTACCCAGTGTCAGGGAGCATGCCTGCAGTCATGCTTACTTGTGTATCTAATGGCAGGGATGTTAGCTCAGCGGGTCAAACCAATGAGGGGAATAGCTGCTATCATAACAAAGTCCTTCTGGTGTCCCAGCAGGAGGTAAGGACGGGGGGGGGGGGGGGGGGGGGGGGGGGGTGGTGGTGGGGGGTCGTAGTTTAGTCCCTGTCAGCAGCACCCTGACTGTGTTCCTGCCGTGCTGCAGCAGCAAAGCTGATGGGCTGAACAGATGGAGGCCATGTCATACAGTATGTAGAGGATCCTGAGCTGTGACAGATAAAGGCCTAGCAGGACAATAGTCCTCATCTTCAGAAGGTTTCTGTACAAAGGTATATGCAGAGTCTTAGATGTCTAAGATGAATGTGAATTCAGTTATTCTTCAGATATACTGTGGGTAGAAATTTCTTTGAGTGTGAATTCAAAGTAAAAGGGGATTACCGAAGTACTACTGTAGAATTAAATTATTGTGTTCATATTTTGGTCATGCAGTAAGAGGGGTATTCGTTCAACGTGCATAAATGAATGAATGAATACGTTTTTTTTCAACAATAATTAATTATAGCTACATTTGTTTCTTACAGATCCCTGCTGTGATTGCATGTCTTTGTCATCATAAACACATGAATTTATGGAATACCAAAGCTACTATAAGCCTCTTTAAAAAGCTGCTGACGTTGTTAAGTTCATTCAGTCTTGAATTTAAACATAAAACATTTCAATACATCCAGCATTTGATTCCTTCTGAGGAGTACTCTTCTGCTTTTTAACACAGATTTTCTTTTTTCTAGTTTTTTTTTAAATATTTTTAACTTCAATATAATATGCAACCAATCAGTATCCAGCATAACACGGTGGGCTCTATTCAGGGTCAGTGCAGGTTCACACCACACATCTGGACATGTCATCAGCCCTTTACAGACATCATCAGCACTCCAGATGTGCACAAAGACAGTCTGCATGTCTGACGACATCCTATTCATAAGACAGAGGATTACCCTCAGTCACAAAAATATGGTCGTGTGTATGACCGGCACACTGTACTTACACATTAACAGTGGTTTGATAGGGCTTTCAGTCAGGGGTTTTTGGTGTCAGGATTCAGTGAAAGTCAGTGAAAGTAGATCCAGTTGATAATGAGCATGTCGAGATCTATGACTTTCAGGTCAGAGGCTCTGGTCACAGTTGTCAGTGTGTGGTATCTGCAGCAGCACCGTGAGCTGCTTAACTGATTTCAAGTGATTTCACAGATGTGGATGCTGCTCATCACTGACACAGAGCTTTCATCTGATCAGAACTGCTGAAACATGTTTCCGTGGGGATCGTGTGTCTGCGCCTGCTATATGAAAACACAGACTGCTGATTTGTATTTAAACATTAAAATCAATCTGAAGGGCAAAGTTTCAAACCTGCTGCAGGATTCCTGCAGAGCTTCATGTCCAGGCGTATCGATTGCAAAAGCCTTTGATTGATGTCGCTCACCTGGCCTGTCTGGTAAGCTGAGAGCTCTGCAACACGTCCTAGATTTGCACGCCAGCTCCTAATTCAATATTCTCATGTTTTGCCGTGTTCATGCCTGCCCGTCAGACAGACTGCATGTCTGACATGTGTGAGAGCTGTGGGCAGCACCTCCAATTTTACACCATGTTGTCAGATCAAAGTAAGGGGGGCTGGCGCTGGCAAGTCACAGGACAGGGTGTTTGCGTGCAGCGGAGCTCTCGGGTCATGTGTGAACCATCCAGCATGGCTGTCAGCAGAGCATCCCTGGGGTGTGCTCGGGCTGACTGATGGCCTCACACTGGAGCCCCAGAACCATCCAGAAAATATGCAGGATCTGGACTGCATATGTCACAAGTGCAGCACATCAAAGAGAATGCTATAGCTTGGGCCTGCAGGATGAATTCATTTATTTACACAGACATGCTCTTTTCTAGCTCCAAAAACAGAACTGTAACTGTAACAGAACTGTAAACAACAAATAATGACTTCACAAATACCTTCATTTTCATCCTTTGTTTGTGAGAGTTTCAGGCATTTCTTTGAGCTTGTGTGTTATGGGAGTGTAACAAAGGAAATGCAAAGTGTAACACTTCTCACTATAAAAGGTAACAGGAGAAACTCAAAGCAACGCCCCAAAGCAACAGTTTGCGCTGCTATTGAGCGGCTCCTCTCCAGTAGTAGGAATTCACCCTGGCAGATGGCGGGGCCGAGGCCCTCGAGGCCTCAGGCAATGCTACACCCTGGGACCCGGATACTTAATCGCGCCCTGTTGAGCCTCTCACCTGCTGCTCTGCCTGCTCACAATGTTATCTCATCTCCCTGACCTATTGTGGCTCCCATCGCTGATAATGACAGTTGAGAGACCAACACAGTGCCGCAGCAGAGGCCGGCTCTCCCTGGAGAGAGGCAGGATCATGGGAAACCTCAGAGTAATCGATCTCTCCATCTTGCCTCCTCCGGTGGATCTCATTTCTCATCGCAACCTGCAGCGAGCTACTGTGGTGTTTGTGTTAAAGGCACAGATTGCTTTGATTTCCAAGGCAGCTGTTCCTGTTTTTAGGCAGAAGGTGTGGTTGGCAGTTTACCTTTTTATGTTTATACAATGTAGTTGTTGTAAAGCGGAAGTGACTTTTGGAAAAACCTGTCTGTATTTGCTACTGTGCTCAAAAGTATCACTTTCCTTACCAGCAAAACAAAGCCATGTGATGCTCAAACACAAAAATCGTCCATCAAAAATGACATTGAAGGCTTATACCGATGTTCTTTGTTAGTATTTTATTTAAAGTGTTTGTAATTATAAGTGAGAACATTTCCTCTCATTCACCCTGTCTCTCCATGAGCTGACAAACTGTCCCCCCACAGATTTGCAGCCTTTGGCAAACCACAGTGGTGACATTCTGAAAACCCATGGTTCTCACAACCTACTTTACCAAAGCAAACTGTTGTGGCAAATCTAGTTGCCGACAGATTGTTGTCTTGCTCTCTTCTGTTTCAATTCTCACTTGTCATTTTCCCTGAGAAAACTACCATCCAGTTCCTGTGTGACCTCGGTTCCCACCGTCTCACTCAGATATTGTCACAGTGGCCCAGTTCTCACTGAGCTCTGCTGGAGCATTCATTAGGCTCTCATTGCTTTATTCTGAGTGTGAATCTCTTCATCAGACAGTTCAACAGAAAACAGTATGAATGACATGACCTGTTAAAGAAGATATAATCATCCAATTTGTGACATCATGTGTAACCAACATAAATTCTGTTGTTTGACATATAGTGTGGAAATGATTCCCATAAAACAATGTTGAGGTAAATGTGTGCTATACTACTTTACTGTACTTTACTTCTTGCAAGCGAGCCCCTTTGTTTTACTTCGTCACACCACATGTGATCTTCCACCGGCAGCAGATAATGTATCAATCTTACCCTTTTGCTACCATGTATAGCTTAGCTTCCGTGCTCGTTTTCTCAAGAGAGGGCTTGTAATATACTTACGCTTGACAAGTCCCTCATTAAAAAATACCCAACAATACCTTTAAAACATTAAGTTGTGCTTCCATATTCATACGTACATTAGGCCTGACCTTTAAGGGCTACCCTGGTGATATTGTGTTATATTATATAAGTACCAAATTGAAAACTCAAATTTGAAGAGGCAGAGGCTGGGATATCATTTAGACATTCAGTCTCCAAGTTTGGATCAACATCCAAAAACGCTGCATCCTATACATTTGCCACACATTCAGTTTGTAACCTAATTCAGATTTTTGATCTCTTTCATGACCAGTTTCTGCATAATGGGACAAAAGAGATATTAGTTCAAGAGAGAACAAACGCGCAAGAAGGAAAAGGAGCTCTTTACATCACAGACAATGCAAAGAAAAACAGTGTGTTTGATTCTCACCTAAGATATCTTACAGATTTGACCTCCTTAAACGGAAAAGGTCACTTTGCTGTTCGGCTTTTCACTTCAGCTTTGAGGAGGATGTGAGTTCTTGTTGTGTGAAAACTTCTCAAATTTCACACAGACTCAAAGCCTTGTGGTTTATGCAATTTGTGATTCAGTAAATCTGGAAAATATGTTTGCCTTTCAGTTTGGCAAAACAATTCACCCTTAATCAAATGCACATATGTTATGTGTAATTTAAAAACTCTGTCTGCAATCATAAGATTATGTTTTTTTTTTTAAAGCAAGGAGAAGTCTCTTATGAAGGGCAGTTAATGTTGGTGCAAGTTTAATTTTTTTCCGCTGGCAGAAAAAGGGGAAGTGAATTTTGGTGACTAGCATCAGTAGAAGATTAAAAACAGGAAACTGAAATTAGTTTTCTAAATGGTGTCTTTGTGTGAAAAATGAAAATGGAGACAGTTATATATGCAGAGATCATGACCTCCATGTCCCATGTGGAAGTTATGGCCCTGGCTGACATGCTTTTTCTGCAGGCAAAACAAATTTTAGCGCAGGAGTCCCTCCCTAAGAAACAGCGTGGACGGGGGGTTTAGTGCATGAGAAGCCAAAGTGACACCCTGCTGATAACCTTGTACCATTGTGTGCCTGGCTGACAGAATATCTCCCCTTTTTCACCACTGTGTGTATAACATGATGGAGATAACAGCAAATCCCAAACATTCTCCAACAGAAAAAACAAACCCGACATTTTTCCACCACTTAAGCAAACAACAAATTTCTTTATCTCAAGATGGATCGCATCTTTAAGACCACCACCATTCAAAGAGAGGAAAGTCTGATGATTGTAATGTTATGTCTCTTGGGGGCAAAATGGCATTTTGAAACTTTTATGAAAATAAACTGTGCTAAAGGAGAGAGTCTGGTTATAGGTTTAGTAATAAGTGCGTACAAGAAAAACATGTAACTCCCTCACCATCACATATCAGTACATCATCTGCATTCAAGTTAATTCCAGCAGAACATTGTACTTTATACAAAGCATGCACCAAATAAGAACAACATTTTTTGCAGGACAGGTTATAAAATGAGTTTAACATTAGCATAATTATATAGGCCTACCACATAAGATTCAGATTAATGTTCGAAACAGTAGGTCAGAAAGATCCAGTGATTTTCTCTTTCTTTATAACTCAATTAGATCTGATCTTTAGCTTTCCCCTAACTAAGTTGACTGTAGCTTTATTCATATTAAGTTGAAGTTCCTCCCCTCTCCTTCCAGCAGACCCCATGCAACATTTCCGACCGGAAAAGTAATACATTAGTCAATGGCTGCAAAAAAGTACATCTTTGATCTAGTAAGAATTATGCCATGAATTACACATGCATTTTTTACCAACTTGCATAAACACAATGTTTGGCTGTTTTAAATAAATATGCTGAAAAATCTAAGTATTTTTAGATTTGTGTAAAACGGCTCAGTGAACAAAATCTCACCTGACAAAAAATAGCCTATTAGTCATCAACACCACCATTATCTCTGCGATGTTTCACTGGATCCAATTGTTCTGACATATTTTCTGTTAATTTGATACATTTCCAAAAGGATCCAAGCTGATATTCTTACAAAGATATGATCATTGCCTGGCCGGACAAAAAAATGTAAGCATGCACGGCACTTACTAAATCCAGACTTGTGTGAATCAGTGTACTTCTTGTGATGAAAGATACAACAGAAAACTCAAAGTATGGCACGCTTGCGTCAGACACAAAGGTGATTTCAGTGACCCTCCTGTTATTGTTGCATGAACTGACCCACTGTCCATACTCAGTATATGCAGAGTTCAATGTAGAGTTGCAACAACATCGATATGTGACAACACTGAAGTAATAGAGGTTGATACTCTTTCATTAAATCCATCCCTGTGGTTAAGTCACATCCTGCATTCCATCAATAACATCAGAGTCTAGTTTGTTTGCTTTTCACTCATCATGTGGAAAAAAGCGACTCGATTGAATGTCAAAGACATGGAAGAAAAAAATCAAAGGGGCTGTACATTCTACTGTGGTGGCCCCAACATAAATATAGATCTGTGGAGCATGGGTAAACTTCCTCTGCGTGCACTGGTGCGCACACTTCCTGAATGAAGACTGGACCCTGTTCTAAGAAAAGGCTGAAAGTGCTTCAATAGCCAGACTTAAGAGCCAACCAGAGAAATTCAAGCCACATGCTGATCTCGTCTGTAGCCATGTCCTCATGTAACTGTACGTAAAAGCCACAATAGAGCTATTATCTGTGCAAACCATCCAGTTTTTATATATTTCAGATTCTTTCTTTGAATAGTTAAACAATTCCAAGATCTTTTTGCAGCAAGCCAGATGTCTAATTTAAGACTTGCCAGCAGTGAGGATAAAAAAACTTGATCCAGACAGAAATATCGCAACAACTATCAGATGGATTAAAAATGTCCACAGAAGTATACTAGAGCATCAATCAAAATGACTTCAATGATCCTCTGACTTTTCCTGTGATGCCACCAGTGGGTCAAAAACTAACCTCAACCTCAAGATTGGTGCAAAACATTGTACATTTTAACATTGGCCTACATTTTGCTGAAATTTCTTCAAGCACCACCATGAGGTGAACATCAATCTAAATATTGCTAGCCCATTTTATTGTGTCTTATATGAAATACGGCTCACACGTTATTCTAAGCAAATAATTTGTATGCTAATTGTCTCCATCAACCGATTCTGCAAATCAGTTCAGAATCTAGTTCGGGGAAAATTTGATTTTTGTTTGTAGTTTGAGTAGTTTCTTGTATTTTGAGCAATCTCAGTCAATCAGCTACCCTCTGACAACAATTACAATGAATTGATACAAACAGGCAAATGCATAAAAGTGCAGCTAACAATAGGTTCTAAATGTCTAAGAATGGTATGCTAATAACATTGATTACTTGACTTAGATAGCACCATCAACACTTTATTTTGTCTTTTGTGTATGACCAAATACTTCCTAATTAAAGACATTCCTTTCAGCCTTGGACATACATTATGTTTATATTTTTAAGCATGCTAACATGTTAAACTAAAGTAAGACAAAAGGTCCATGTTGGATCAGCTAATAATCAACCTGATAGCATAATCATTGGGAGCATGTTAGCATGCTGATGTTTGTTTACGAGGAAGTAGTAGTTTTACCTTATTGGGTAATTTTCAGTAGCATCTTTTAATCTTTTCCATGGTGCTGTTTGTTTAAAAAATGTAATGGAACACTGCTTCCCACAATGGCATGTGTTGAAACAGTTTTCATCTCTTACACAGTAGATGATCTCAGCACTAAGATGTTCCTGAGAATCATGTCTGTTACTTTACTGTTATGGAGAGAGGATTATCTCGCTGTGTCCACTAATTCAGGGCATTCTACAGCTTATTTTTGATTTCCTGCTCCATGGCTTCAGATTAATATCTCCGGTGGCAGCAGCCCAACTGCAACAATCCCTCAAATAAAAGGGGTCCCAAAACTCAGCACCCTGAGAAACACTATAGCCAGTCTTAGAAGGCATAGCAGCCCATTATTGGACACATGATTGGGGAACAGTGGAGAGGCTATGAGTGTGTTTCAGCCACCCAGGGAGATTGGGGAGGAAATCGTGCAGATGGAGGTCAAAGTTGCGTTGCTCACATCCTACTCACTACTTGTTGTGTTATTCCAATCCTGGCCAACACAGACAGGATTGAGGAACATGTCCAGGGAATCATCTGGAAAGGCCTTTTTAAAATCTCTGTCCTAAAGGAGATTATTATATCGACCTCCACCAACGAGTGAAAATGAAAGCATGAAATGACACTAAAGCCACAAGATTTTACAAAGAGTTGTCAGAAGTGGTCATTTTGGTAAACGAGCCACACGGTCTTAGCATGAATCAGTATAATTAGACCCTTGTTTTTGTTCTGTAGTGTCATTTGTCATCTACATTGGACCCCAAATGCAACATTACAGCATGAATTGGCAAGTTTCATGTACTCCAAACGCTTTGAAGACCCTCCAACTGATGTTCGTCGTTTTGATATCCCTCACTGATTTATTTGCAGGACTTGTATTATGTTATATCCAGGCTGTTGCTGAATTTGGCCTGCAGAAGCTAAAGCTGGCTGATGTCATGTTTTTCATGGCTTTAACGGGTAAAAACCATCCACAGATGTTAAATATATAAAAACAGATATCTATAACAGGGCCTCCTTGAATCCCAAAACGAGAGACCAATACGTCATTTATCTTAAAGAACATTGGTGACACAGGAAAAAAATATCCAAGACATCCAAACCACACCCAAACAACAAAGAAAAAATAACAATGCAGACCCTTCCTGGAGATGTGACTGTATTCTTGTTGTCTCTTAGCCAGCCAAGGTCACTGCTGAAAGGTCAGGCAAACTTTTGCCAAGACCAGTAAAGCAACAGTGATGACCTGGGAAATCAGGATCTTTTCCGTCAATACTGCAGAGACAAAGAGATGTCAGAGGATGATGACCTTTTCCTGCTAATCAGAGGAAGATTCCTGGAGAGGAAAGGACTCCTCCCTTCACCTCTGCTCTGGCCGGGATGAGGTTTCCATGTTTGTGTTAGCTCATGGAGGATTGGCGGTACCTGTATCCTTTTTGGCAGAAGACAGGGACACAGAAACGTGTCTTCAGTCTTGGTACAGAAAAGAGGAACTCCAAAGTTTCATCAGTCAAGTTTGTTTATGATCTCCTGAATTTTGACTGAATATCCTTTCTGTCCGGTGATGTTGGATTTGGGTATGCATGGTTCTCAAACAGTTGTCAAAGTATGGTTTATAGTTTCCTTTCACATTGTTTTACATCATTCTAGTCTATTACAATTATTAAACAAACACCCTATGTTTACCCAAGCTATTCAGACCAAAATCGACCTGTTGCCATGTCATTTACTCTCTTGTGTTTTACTTTTTAAGCTATGCTAAAGCTAGCAGCAGTATAGCTTCTTTTTGTCTATACTGAAACATCTAAACCATTGCAGAATGAATTCTCATGGAGTTTGGCACAGAGCTATACTGTATGTCCCCCAGGTTTTACCCTCATCTTATGAGTTTGACTAAATACCAGCAAATCTGAAAAAAAAAAAAAAAAATTCCCATTAGTCTCAGATGTAGACCTTCCTGTAGCTTGAGGTTATGTAGAGCTTGTATTCATCTGCACGTCTATTTCTTATAACAAAAGCAATAAACCCAATTATTGGCCAATAATGCTTTGTCTGATCCTGTTTATTTCTAATCACTAAATGTAAGCCTGCCAACATGTTGAACTTAGATGGCGGACATGGCATTATAGCTGCAAAACATTAGCGTGTTAGCATTGTCTTTCTGAGCATCAAGCTAAAACAGGGAGATTTATTAGGCTTGATCAAATACCAACTACATGCAAGTATTTGAAGTTGTTATTTCATATAGTCAAAAATGTAATTTCATACAAAGAGCTTAATGGATTAACTTGTTTTTTTGTGTACATGCTCAAATTCTCCTGAATTCCATTATGGATTTAAAGATAGGCTATGATAAAAACTCTTTCTGCTTTTTTGTTCTCTACGTGTGTGTGGGTATGTGTGGGTGGGGGCTTTTGCATCTCTTTCAACAATAGCTCCATATAGAGCGTTCGCTTTGAAGGGCTTTTGAGGAGCTCTTTTCAAGCACTTGTGACCATCCATTGGCTGGAGATGCATATCTAAGTACGATGTGACCTGTGCTTTCTTCTTGCCGGCTGAAGTTCAAGATTTGTCCGGAGCCCTGACCCCTGTTTTCTTTCATTCACTCTGCTCCTCCTGGTTGTGGGCTGTGACCCTGGTAATGTTACACAAATGTCATGTGTCACAGAACTGACAGCTAGGCGAACATGTGGCCTGCGACCATTGTCACAGAGAGGGCTCTTTGTAGACAGAGACCTCTGGCAGGACAAACAATAGTGTTTTCAGGACAAGGTCGGGGAGAAACAACAGTACAACTGTTGGGCAAAGTTTTCTAAATCTAAAAAAAAAATGCTTCTGCAGAGTGTTATGTGATCTCTGTAGCTTTCCCTCAGGCTTTTTTAAAATTATAAAGTCTTGGGTTCCAGTGTAGTGTGGTTTATCAATTAAAACTAATTTTCCAGATTTCATCACATGCTCTTTATGGCCATTTGTTATTCAAGCTTAAAGTTCAAGGTCTCACATTAAAAAGTTATAATCTTAGAGCTCTGGGTGGTGATTTGTTTTTTACAAGCTTGACAGTAAAGTGAACTTGTATCATGCTGCCACTGAACTGACCTATAATCCTGTGAGGATTTTCAGCTACAGAGAATTTGATGCCCCACCTACTATTTAGAGGCAATTAAAATGCGACCAGCCTACCAGAACAAGTTAGCCTTTCTTCAAACAATTGATGTGATTGGTTTATTGGCCATTGAGTGCATACAGAGATAACGTGATGAAGCCAGGGTTTGATCAAAGACAGAGGAGGAGAGTGAAATTCCTCTGCAGCCGTCACCTCAGAGGAAATGACTCACAGTCCAGCTACAGTAAACAGTCAGGACATCATGCAGTGCTTTTTATCTCCATCTTATTTCTGCTGCACCCTGCGGCTTTGAACCTCCGCAGCTGAAACCGTCCCCAGACATTAAAGCTTCTTATTATAGTCGCTGTTTATTTGCCAAGATTTAGTATTGTGTTTGTGTGGTCATTTCAAAATGGAACCAAGAAAGGAATGATGGGAATCATTTTTTCATATTAACGGATCAAATACAGCCCTGAGGACCATTTTAAGACACTTTTATTTTGCACAGGTCTTTGATCGTATGCCACTTTATACTTCTGCGTCTATATATTTAAAAAGTATAATGTACTCATCCTCCCCTTGGCACTTTTGTTTATGTCACTTATTAACATACAAACATGGACTTTTTAGCTAAAAAGGACATATTTAAGATGAAAAGAGAACCATGTATTTGTACAATTACAGTTTAATGATGATATTCTTTAATATTCAAACACTTTTGTTAAGTGTATAAGAACTTATTAAAATGCTGTGCAAAATACCCTTTGGCGGACACTTGTCTTGACTGATGTCTTACAAAATGCTTTATAAGGATTCATCGATATATAAGCAGCATTATACCATGTGGTAAAGTGGAGCAATTCTTTTTTTTAACTATAGGTCTGGTGGTTTTCAATCTAGGGCTCTGGCTCCTTCAAAGGGTCATAAAAGCCAAATTCCTCATGCAAACACACATGGCCTGTGAAGCTGATAACGCTGATTCTGAAGATTACACCGAAGGGTTGTGAGATCATTAGTGGAAGGAAGAGGAAAAACATCTGAAGCATGACAAGGAACTCTCAACTCATCTGTTGTTTTTCAACTGGATCTCAAGCCAAACACTACAGGACTAATCTTTAACATAACGTTACAAACTATATCGGTCAAATGAATGTTGTAGATTGAAAAGCACAACAGTTCCTAAAATGAATGAAAAGTTACATGAAATAGAAATCCTCATGAAGTGCCACACTTGACTAGCAGCTCTTTGTTTCTACAACTGATCAAAATGCTATTCATCCATAACTAAATTTGACTACTGCTTGTTTGTTATTCTTCTCGTCTAGCTAATACTGACTTCCTCATCAAGCCAAACTTTCTTTAAGCATCCATGTGTTGAATCTGAGTCTGATCGAAGGCTAAAAGTGCAGCAAACACAAGTGCCAAAAACTGCAGTCTTTCTGTTGGCCACTTGAGGCCAGCTCCAAATGTGAGTCAATGGCACCCATATTTAAATGCCCAACAACACAAAGTAATGGACCTGTTTACAACCATGCACAAAAGAGTGGTTTCATGTGTTGTCCCTCCACCACTTGCTGCTTTAGTCTAACATATAACACATATGGTCAGCTACAACCACAAATAGAATCTCATTTAATCGGGTGACGCCACATCGGCTAGGTCCATTATTTATACAGTCTATGATCTAATCCAGACTCTGATTCTGATCCTCTTTCTGGAGTTTTTATTGCTATCAGAAGCCAAATAAGGGCTCATTTTGTCAGCGATCCCAGAGCCTAAAGTCATATTTTAGGTCCAAGAGACATGTGGCTTAGTGATGCAGCAAGTTGCCATGGAAACCAGAGTTGTCGCATTGTGTTGATTGTGTCAGAGATCCGCCCTTTCGCCCTGACCCCTTCCCTCAGTGGCGGCACACTTTCCCCCGGGGAATTTCACACACAACATCTGCCCTGTCTTACAACGCCCCCCCCCCCCGACCCCCATAGTCCAGAGCTTTCAGAGCTTCTGGACTGCGGCTTTTCACAAAAAAAGGCCGTCCACACACACCTGCTGAGAGGATCAGAGGTCATCATCCAAGCAGGGAAACTCCAGCACGCATCACATTTTGCTACAACAAAGGAGAAAATGTTCAGTTTTACACAAACTGTGAGTGTCTTATATTTGAATGTCTGTTGAGAACACATTACGACTAGGTATTCCAAAACTCTATTTCTCAAAACACTTTCCCCAGGTTTTTAATGTCTGGCCAGTCCGTCATTTGACCACTGAATGTGGAGACAGAAGGAGAGGGAGTTCCCTGTGGTGTCTGTTCGGGGTTCGCAGAGCTGCCTGCTGCCTTGCCAGGCCCTAAAGGAATCACCCGGCCCTCATCAATCTGCCTCCACATTCCACAATAGCTGACAAAGGGACTCCACTCTCTCCACGGCAGATGGCTTCGCCTCAGGCTCTCCACGCCAAGCGCCCATTGTTTAGGCTCTGGGGTTTGATGCAGGGACCTTTGCTCCTCCTCCTTCAGTGTCACAGAAGGATACTAGGGTGCAAGAGTTGAATTAAAACTCTCTGTCTTTACTCTTTGGGGGAAATCAGAGAAATATCGAATATTTCATAGGAGCAGAATAGCAACATTTTAAAATGTACCAAATGTAAGAGCCATTGGATTAAAAAAGGGACGTTTGTTCTCCGGATAAGAGCTGTGATCTCTCTGGATTATCCTGATTCCCACAAGAATACAGGAGGGAGCGTGACCTGAGTAGGCAAACAGCTTCAGGCTCTCACAGTTTGCTTAAGTACTTTGAAGACATGTCCTTTGTTGTTGTTGTTTGTCTGCGATCAACACAAAATTAAGCAACTTTTAGGAAACATATAAAATACATTCACAGAATACGGGAGGCATGCCACTGTTATAGTTTTGATGCAAAGTCACATCAGGAATGAACCATTCCAACAGTAGTCCTGGATATTATGAAACAATAATCTAACAGAGGTTAAAAGATTTTTGATGATTTACCAACAACAAGCCATCAGAGAAAGTCAGCAAGTACATTTACTCTTTTCAATTTTCAGTTCATATTAGAATTTCCATTTCTGGATCCTATATAACTCAAATTTCAATTCACTTGAGTTCATGTTCCTTTGCTTTGTCTGTCAGAGCCCTTTATAAACATCTGTTTGTAAAGGTGCTATATAAATAAAGTTATTAATATTATGGTCCTTATATATCATTAAAAATATTTGATATCGATACAAAATGTGTTAAGCATTTCGAACATTATAGAACTATAAATCCCTGCTTCATGAACCTATTTACTTTGGACACTTCCTTTCATTGATTTGGATCAAACTTGTGTTGTCAAACTTTTAACTTTAAATGCAGAAACCCAATACGGTATTAATGGATCTGTAGTTTTTTAAGTTGTTTCGATTATTAGAACAATAAATCAATACTCAAAACCAGACTTTTAGGTAAGTATTCTTTGGGGTTCTAAACTGTGGTCCAGATAATCCCAACCCTTTGGAAACAAACCCGTGATGTAACGTTACACTCTGATAAAATGACTCTGTAGGTTTTTGTGGGACCTAAAGATGCAGTCTGGTTTAGGGTCTTGTAACTTTTTAACGGTCTTTTCTTTGCAGGTCTTCTCTTCCTGAAAGTGGAGGGGAGTAAAGTCATCTTTATGATGTGGGATTTCTCAGCAGAAAAGCCTTTCGCTGACTCCATTCAACAATTAACACAAAGCTGCTTCTCCATTAGCGGGCGTGCAGCCGGAGCTCTCTGGGCTTTTTGTGAGGGGAGCTGCATGTTTAACACATCTGTTGTCTCCCATGTCTGGGCAGCCCACAGACAGGTCTGTTCACACTGATCCTTTTATTCAGCTTTGAAAAGACCTATAGGGGCTCCTGATAGATGGTCGTCATTCCAATGAAAATGGCACGCTGGATAATGGGAAGAATGGGGAACCAGCACTGCAGCACACCCCCTGCTCCTGGACCCTAAACATCCTTTTAAAGGGCTGCTCTTAAACAGTCTAATGCTGAGCCTAATCTTCTTCAAAGGAGAAACCACGAGTAGTTTTATTTCCCGCTTCTTGAGCCAGTGTTTCTTCACTGCTTTCTCAAGGCTGAAAATAATTAGCCTATTCGTTAAAAATAACTTTTGACTAAAATGATCATTTCAATGAAACTGTTGATATAGAAAAGGATAATTGTCTCCCCAATCTTAAAGGGATACTTCACCCATTGAAACATGAATCTGTATTGACATTGGGTCATATGTGTAGTAGAAATGTGAAATACATTTTGAAGTTGGTGCCTTCTTGGTCGAAAAAAGGCAGAAATTGTCTTTTTGGCTCATGTGGATGAAAGATACCAAATCCCAGAATGCACAGCACCGCAGGCCACTCCCACTAAGATCCTCGATTTCAGAATCAGAATCAGAAATACTTTATTAATCCCAGAGGGATATTCGATCGTTACAGTTTCTCCAAAATATACAATATAGCAGTAGAAACATAGTAATAAAAACATTTACAGCCAGCGCCGGCGACAGCCCCGGCGGCTAGCGATGGCCCCGACGGCCAGCGCTAGTGGCAGCCGTCTCGTCGCTATATTTATATTTTTTCGCCATTATCAGCTTTCTCCATAGAGCCTGTTAGCATAGCTTCCAAGCAATATGGCGGACGTTAAGTTTCGATTCTGGGAGTGAGTTCCCACCCACTGATCTGTGATTGGTCTGTAGCTTCAGTGGTCGAAAATATGAGGAACTAGCATTGTAGTTTCACTCCGCTAACCTCAACAGCTTCCAGTGACGCAATATCTCGATATTTGCGTCACTGGAAGCTCCTTTTCAGACTTAGAAATACAGAACTTTCCAGTCTCAGGGGGAAATGAGGGCGGGATGCACGACCATTCAAAAATACTACCAGTTTACTACTGATACAATGCTTAATGCAAATGGGTGAAGTATCCCTTTAAGTCAAATTAAAACCAGTTACTCCATATCTGAAGAAAAAGACAGGACAAAAAAAGTCTCACTTTTACGAAAAAGGGGGAACGAAGGTGATGACACCGTTTAAGGAGCTATTTAAAAAGGCTATATTTCAATAAATCCTCAAAGTTTGGTTGGAAATGTCTCACTTTTCTTCCAGTTTTTGCCTGGGTCAAGCCTAATTTTATCTTCACAACTTTCAAAAACAGAAAACTCCTCAAACATGGACGTCTGCGTAGTGTAACTGGGGATAAGGACCATGAGGTCAGAATTTTTATCCAGGGGAGTGAGGGCATTAAAGGGGGGTCAGAGGATGTTTACTGTAGTGCTTCAGCATCAGTGATCAGGGACAGCAAAGGGATGGAAAGACAATAGACAAAACAATGTCCTATTTAAGGACGGGTCACTGCTATTTATGAACCAGTAAGGAGGCCCGATGTGACACAAAGATATGTCCGGTTTGTTTTTGTACAATGAATGCAACATCTACTCTCCAAATATATTAGATATGATACAAACTTTTATCATGATATATACACGAGGCCTGCATGGCTGCCTTATGTGTCAAACTTTCTGTCACTAATGATTAGTCTGAGGCTGTGATCGGAGGAAATCCAGGGCTCCAGTGATGTCATCTATTTATCAAACTAAGCTCTTCTTTTGACATTTCAAAGAGGCCCTGTAGAGCTTGTCGCATGACTTAAAAATGAGATAAGTTTAACCCTGTCAAAACATTTCCACAGGGGATAACTCTGAGGGAATCTTCATTGATAGCAGTTGTGGTAGGGGTCTGGCTCTGTGTCTAATGTTGCACTGAAGCATGTGCTTTCTCTTATCTCGGGGGAAGACGCTGACACACAGAGGCTTGTTAATTTTCTGGTGGTGTGCGGTCCTGAACGCATCCTGTGTGTCATATAGAGATGTTCCTTCTTCATTGTCCATCTCCCATTCTAAATCAAAATAGACACTTGTGGCCAGACACAAAGGGCCGCATTGTTTCTCTGTGAAAGGAGAGCATGTGCTGTGCTAATGCTGCACTCCCAGCAGCCAACCTCCGGGACAACTTCTACACTCACTCTTTGATTAAGGAGCGTAGTTATGCATGGATGACTTCCTCCAAGGTGCCTGGAGGTTGTGGGAAAGGGCCAGTGAGTAAGTGTGGCCTCAATCCTGCAGAGCTGAATGGACTACAGCAACTTTAATGATACTGGGCGCAGTCCAGCTGAGGTGGAGGGGGCTCACAGATCACGTGACTAAGACTGATGGGACAAATGTAACGCTGAGTGAGTGTGCAAAGTGTAAAACAGACATGTAACCTAACTGCCAAGCCCACCAAACAATGCCTTACACACCCATATTGCAGTTGGCTGCATTTTTGTTGGGCTCTTCTCTCTAGTCTGCGTATCAGTTTTAAGCATCGATAGACAATCAATTAAGCTTTTGTAAAATGCATTGTCCCAGCCTTGGACGTCACATACAGATGCACATTAGACACACCAGGCTCTAAACTGACTGTAATGTAAGTCACTTCTGTGTCTTTAGCCCTTTACACATTGCAGTTCTGCAAAAGCGCTGTAACAAAGTTCCCCGTTCACTACGAACTTATACTTTTACATTGAATCCGCAATTGGATACTTTTGGTGTCACAGAGTGTGATTCTACATTTGTGTTACGGCATAGCAGAAGCACGAGAGGCTCAACGTGTAAACAAACAACATCACGACCTCCACGTACATGCACACATCCTGCTTGCTCTGACGCTGTACATTGCTACCGTGCAGACAATCACGCTGCAGCTACCACCTGAGATGACAAGGATCAGCGGAAGAATGTTTTTGCCCCATCATTTCACCTCTGTGCGTTCCACATTGCAGACAAGGCGTCGCCTTGAACTGGCAATGTGTAACTGCAACAGAAGAATGGCACCAAGGAGGAGACCAGGCATGGATATCGTGAAAACATTGTGTTATTGTTTTAACATAGTTGATCGTGTTTTTGGCCTGTTTGGTATTTGATGACCTGAGATCAGAATTCATTTAAATTTTGTGCGCATCAATTCAATTCTAGGCTTTGTGAAACTTTATTTTTTTAAATTTATCTTAGTTAAGCACTCCGGATAATATCTAGATATTTACAGGAGGACTTCTCCGGAGATTCTCCTGACCTAGTCGTTCACATATGCTCCTCACAGCGGGGGACTTTCCCTGTCAGAGGGGAGGGGGCGCGGGGGGATTTCCCGACGTAAGACGTGACGTAAATAAACAACGCGGAAGTAGCGGCCGACGCAACAGAGTCCGCTACACAACGCTATAATGACAATATTTGCCTTCATATCAATGCTATGTGCAATCCAATGGAATGACAACATCCACAAAAGAGAGGAGAACAACATACTGACGAACAGAAAACATAATGCAGACGTTTAATTACGTGCACGGAGATGGTAGTGGTCGCGGGCAGACACTTTAGCCGGTCACTATATAAACGTCATTCTCTTTCTATTGGCTCGAGTTGAAATCTCCGGAGTATATTCGGCCGTGTTCAGACATCAGCTCACTCGGATTTTCTGCGGATAAAATACTAGGGGTCTGGCCGGATAAACTCCGGGTAAAGTCCGCGCGAAAAATGCGACCGTTTGTCTTCACACATAGCCTAAAGAACCTCCGGAGTTTTTCAGGAGATTTCCGTATGTGTGAAAAGGGTTTTTAAGAAATGCCAGAAGTTGGTAAAAGCTGATAAATCAAAAGACGTCAAGTCAAACAACCAATAAATTCACAAATAAATGAATAATGCCACATCACATCTTACTTTCTGTCTACTGTTAGCAAGGTATTAATTCCTGCAAGCTGCAGAATAATAAACATTCATGCTAAAGCCAGAAACAGACTAACACAAGCTTATCATTGCAGGGCTGATCCGGGGTCAGGGCTGTTTTTTTTCCTGACCTCATCTCAGATCATCTGTGCTAGTGTAAGGGCTTGGACACAGGCGGCCTCCTATAAAGCAGTGTGATTAGTGTGGCGCCCAAACAGAGGCCCGAGAGAGTGAGGGGTCGTCTGCCTTCTGATGGAGATTAATACAAGTGCAATCTTCATGCAGTATGAAGACTGACTCTTGAACTTCAGGTGCCGTAATAGAGCAGTAGAGTTTGAATAAATGTGTCGCAGTATAAAGGTTTTGTGTGTAGATGAAGTCCATCGTGCAAACTAAAGACAAGAAGTATATATCACTTCTATACAAGCTCAAGTCCATTTACCATTTCACCCTTCTGTGATTTAAAAAGTATTCTGCAACAGGGTCTTCTATACTTCACTCATTTCATGCTGCATCTAGGTCCCCACCTAACCTGCTCCTGTCATGAATGTCTCCCACGGGAAATCAAAAGCCTTGTAAGCAGTGCTAATGCTACAGTTTCCCACGGATACTACAAGAGCTAATCGCGGCTGATACTCTGAGAGGTCGTCTAGGAATCCTGTTTCCGGCAGCATTGTATAACACTTCAAAAATTCATCATTGTAGAAGCCCCAGCATGAACAGGCTAGCAGATTTATTTTCAATGACTGCATAATTTAAACTGACAGTTAGAAACGTTGTCAGGAAAAAAATGCTAACATGCTAAATCCCTATTCTTTTGCTGAGCTCCTGACAGTAGAACACGGCCTCGGCTAATCCATTTAATATGAGAGGATCAGCTCGGTTGGACCCACCACAAGGGATAAACTGCTGCTCTGTGGGATGGAAGCTGCTCTTGTTCCCTGCCTGGAGCTCCGCCAAGGCTGGAGCTATAAATTAATCCCAGTGACCAAAAAAAGAACGGTTTCCCTCAGCTGACCAGGTTGGACCGTCTGGGAGGAGTGGTGTGTATGAGGAGTCTGATGATGCAGGATTTCTTGACAGGTGGCATGTTCAGTTCATGCCATGTGCTAAACCCCTGCTTGGCCCTGATACCCTTTATCCTTTAATTCTGAGTCCTCCTGTTGTCATTGAACACAGATCTGTGATATTAATAACAATTAACGGATCATGGAAATAAATAACAGCTTGCAAATCTGGAAATTGGATAGATGTCTGAACGCATGGATCTAATACATTTTAAACTATAGGTCTGCTGCTTTAAAGGACAAATTATATTGAGCTTTGCATGTTTGACTAATTACCACAGTGTCTTCAACAATTAGCCAGCATTGACTATACCGTCTCTGACTGTTTTCACAGAGCCATAAAGGAACTGAACTGCCTGAAAGTCACATCTGCTTTTCATTGTCATGGCTCCTTAATTTGTCTGGCCTCCCATGTTGCTGTATATCACCCGGCTCCCCACGGAGCTGTCTCTTCATAAACAATAAGCCACGACTGAACTTTACCACTCCACATTACAAAAACATGAACCAAGAACCACAAGAGTCATCAAAACACAAGTAAAAGGTTAAAATCTTGCAGACTGTGAAGCAGAATGAGTAGTAATTAACCCTGATCCCCCCTGAAACGATTAATCTTAATGATGGCCCGCAGAGAAGACTTAAAAAAAAAAAATCCTAAATGAATACATATGGAGTGCATTTTAGAAATGATTGACCTTGAAGTTGTGACCAATCTGTCATTGTTCCCTGTGGTGTGTCACGGGTACCAGTGAAAAATATCGGGTCAAAACTCAGGGGGCACAAATCACCTCAGAAATGTTCAGACCGTTCCTGATGGGGAATGTTTGTGACATTTTCCTTTTTAGCCGACAGAGAGTTATCAGAAAGCCCCGCGGCCTGGGAAGTGAGGAGGTCTTTTCTTAACAGATCAAGTAACAGGGCCCTCTGAAGTGACACCCAAGGGAGTCATCTCCCCTTTTTTACCTGTGTAGTAGTGTAAATAAAGGAGTCACTAAAGTCCTATACTGCAGGAGCTTTTGTCAGCAGTTAATAATGCACCTCAGCTTTGGAGTGAGTATAAGCTGCATTTTATTTTTAACCTTCATTTGTGTAGAATGAAAGTATTCCACAACTCAAATAAATATTCATAAATATGAAAATCTGAGTCTGTAGATGACTGTAGAATGCACCGAATCTGAACTCATATGAAGAAGCTGTGTTTCAAATGTTTTCCTCTAAGAGATGAAGATGAGTTAAACCATCACTTTTATAATGTATCAGTATCAACTGCAGCATTAACAAAGTTTTCTATCTTTAATTTCACAGTTTTAGTATTACACCTGGTCTTCCAATACAAGGCTTTTTGGTAACGTTTATTCCCTTGAAGTTATTTTTGGTCTTTTTTGTGATCCTTTTTTACATGATGCTGCTTAAGGATCACTGCTTAAGATCTTAAATGTATATTTGACTACTTCGAAAGGTTTGAATCAGGAATATTTAAATCAACTGCGACCAAGCAGTCTATGTGCATTTATACCGTTGCACATTGCCAGCAGCGACAGGGATGTTTTAACTGCCAGTTTCCTCTGCATGTTTTCACCACACCGCACCACACCTCGTTGATTCTTGATTAACAACTCTAGTCCAAATATTTGTCATAAAGATAGGGGGCATCCGGATTTGAACCGGGGACCTCTTGATCTGCAGTCAAATGCTCTACCACTGAGCTATACCCCCATCTGTTTGAATAGTACTATAGGAGGTCAAACAATGACTCAGTCTATAAAAGGAAGGAAGGGCTCCTCCATATAATCCATTAAAAAGTGGTATTCTAGCATCTTACTTTACTTCAGACTGTTGGTTCAAATACTAAAGTCTAAACAAACCCATTTCCAATGAGGCTGTTACCACCAGACCCACAAGTCTGAGAGGCAGAGAAATGACACAATATGTGCAACACCCACACAACACAGACTAAACCTCAGCAGTTTCCCACTGGAGACTCTCTGGCTTCAGCCTGCTGCCTCGTGAGAGTCTGACACTTCTGCCTCACTGTGTCATATTCACAGTATCACATCCCACTACCCCTATTCTACCAACATAATACACACACACACACACACAGAGAGATCATATCTCTGCACCTCTTTATGCTGAACAACATAAAGCCCTCCCTGTAACACTGAGAAGAGACAACAAATAGCAAACTATGCCAGTCTCCCCCTTCATCCCCACTGAATACGTGTGTGTGTGGAGTCGCAGTTTTCAGACTGTAAAGACCAGACAAGACAAGAGTTCTGCCAATTGAATGTGTCAATCATTTGATGTTCCCAGAACAACAGGGGCCAGCACAACGGGAAAGTGCTGGGAAGCATTAGGCTGACGGAGTGGAAGTAGGGCATGGGCAGGGGGTGTCGAGCAGGTCTTCACACTGGTTATTGGGAGGAGAGTGAAAAGGGAACGATTAGTACTTAAAAATAGGACATCAACCACCGGCCGTGAGCTTCCTGTTTTGGTTGGATCTGCAGTCGCGCAGCTGAGATCTCCCTCGCCTTGCCTGAGCGTTGTTTATTTAGTTGAGTAATTCAGGGTAAACTCCACCAGTACTGATACATCCTCTGAAAATGTCAAAGTCAACTCACTCCGTCATGGTTATTCTGCATCAACAACAAAATCTTTACATATTAAAGCCCAGTGATTACAGAGACAAACAAACCAGTTTATGCAAAGCACCTCGGAGATGGCTCACACGTTTAATGTATTTACATGAGAAAAGGCCTGAGGAGACGACACAACAAACTATTAAACCACCTCAGATTGCTGTGTCCTTCCTTTTGTCTGCTGGACCTCCCTTTGTATGTCCTGGTGAGTTAGCAGCCCACAGACAAAAAGACAGTATATAGCTGAACAAGGAAGGCCATTTAACACAACACAAGGGACCTTTTCACCCCCCCCCCCCCTTCCTCCAACTCACAAAATTCACAATCTGATATGGAAATAACTCAAACATGTCAGCAGCTTTTAGAGTTCCCCTGAGTTTTTTGAGCTCTTAGTGGAAATATAAACCTGAGGGGTCTCCAGTGCCTATCCTGTTTCACGTAACTGTGTTTTTATTACAAAGTAGAGATATTCATACTGCCCTCAGCAGGTTGGATAAACATGTACACGATATAATGAGAGTGCTGGCTCACATGATGACAAATAATGAAAGATAGAAATGTGAAAGAAGAAATCATGTTGACATGTCCAGGCATGTCAGCACGTAACCCGTCACTTTTTGGCCCTCAGTTGATCGTTTACAGTTTAAATAAATCAAATGGAAAGCTTGCTTCAGCGTTGTGACAAACATTTGCACAACAAATGCGGTAACTTTGCCTTTAACCGAACATTCCTAAAGTTTATCGAAAAAAATACATTTAATTTAAAGATGAATTGTTTTGAAGGTTTTGTTTTATTTTTGAATCTGACACTTAAAGTTGTTTAAACATATACAATCTGCCTGCCTAAAGTCTTACTGACTACACCTCACAGCGGGAGGCTATGCCTGTACGACAGGAGGAGGGTGGAGGCCTCAGGAGAAATTTTACTAGAGGGTTGGCAGGTAAAAAATCCAGCTAAAGTTGGAGTGAAAAATCAGGCTGTATGCCTTCATACATGCTGCTCATCCTCAAAAAGAAATTAGGGAAGAGTTCAGGAGTTGTGCTTCTGTGAGACAACTGTTGCATTAGTGTGTAATGATCATTTAACCATTGATGGAAATAAATAAGCAGAACTTAAGATTTGCAGTGCAGGCTACTTAAGTAAAATTTGAGGTACATACACGTAAATGAGTTACTTTCCATTGACTGTAAATATTCTAATGTGTTATTTCATACTCTACTTTACAAGCAATTGTTTCGCTTTTTACCCAACAGCTTCCTTTAATCAACAGGGTTTTACATACATACATACATACATAGATTGTACACTCAGAACATATCCTGATTAAATGTCATACATTGATATACATGTAAACACTTACATGGGGCCATTTTTTTAACTTTGACTTGGATACTTCCAGACCATTTTGTTAAAAAAACACACTTTTTTTTTACTGTGGCATTGTTTCAAAGTTTTTTTTAATAGCAACATTGGTGCTTATATTGAAAGATTGTGTTTCAATTATTAATATGTATCTTGTGTTTTACTGGATTGCAGTATAACTGACGTTTCTGTGTAATTCAGTTCTCTAACTGTTCAATGTCTTCATCCTTAAGGATGTCTTTTCAGATTGATGGGAACTCTCTCCGTAGATCAATGAACGGGCTTGTATTTATTTGTCTCTCCCGCAGCTGAAGCATTCTCAGCCGTGGTCCTTGGGGACTTTCCTCTAATGTTGCATGAGGAGGGAAACTGAAACCAGGTTCTGATGGAGGACGCCCGGTCCCCTGGCTCTCACTCCGGGTGTGACCTGTAATCCCATCAGAGCTAGTGTGTCCATACTGGGAAAATAAACAGCACAGAGACCGATCCTACAGCCAAGCTCTCATCTTCTGATCAAACTTTTTTACATTTATTTTTTTACAGCACATGTTCACTCTCAGACAGAGACATTATATCCTGTAACCTACATGGCTGGAGATCTTAGACTCAGCTATAGTCCTTCGTTACAATGTGAAAGACCCGATCCCACCGGATACATCTTGACTCAGTTTAAACAAAAGCTTCAAAAGACAGAAACTTTCATGGAGTCATCCCGTGGAATGTCAAACATCAGACTGAAATATCAAATACATGGAAACATCAGGAAAGTTGTGGTTTTGAGTTAATGCCTTCCGTGTTTCACAAAAAGCTGGATCTATGTGCAGAGTAGAGATGACATCTTACAAAGCTGTATGTGCACATGTGTTTCCAGTTCTTCTGTGGTGAATATCAAAAAATAGAAGAGATACTTTAAAAAGGCTTTTTAGACAGTCAATTTCTATTGGACATAATGCATGCTGAGATTCATTACCTGCATGTTGTGCATCATGTGAACTCCTCTTTGAACTATTAATAGCATCCCTTTAATTTTGACGTCCCTGCAGCTACAATCAGGAGGAAAATCAAACACACACTCTGTGAGGTTCATTTGTGGGTTTGTGGGCGCCGTGGTGAGGAAGTGGGCCTGTCTGAAGAAACTGGATTCAATCTCACTGGTATTCAGCGGTTTGATGTTAGTTTGGGGGGTCCAAGATGAGGTTGAGTAGTTGGAGGGATTTCAAAAGGGACAAGAAAGCTTCTTTTTTTTTTTTCATTTCAGTGATTGGGGCAAAAGGGAGATATAAAAAAAAAAACAGAGTGGTGGGGCTGGAGCTTATATGAGTGGGGAACTTTTCTTGTCCTTTCAAATTTTAACAACTGCCATTGTTTTCACCAGTGCAAAGAAACACAAAAAGGGCTTCTGAGGTGGGATGAATGCCATGCAAGCCCTGCAGAAAGCAGCATTTGATTGAAGAAGAATAAGGGCCACAGGGACATCCCCGTCTGCCTGGTTTCTTCTACTGGCTCTTAAGCCTTTCTTTAAAAGGTTAATAAAGGGCCTAGTCAAGAGAAACAAAGCAGAGAGGGAACTCATGGGGTGTCCCTGCATCAAAAAAAGATCACCAAACATGCAGCGGAAATGATGTTTTTCTCTTGCTAAACATTTCTCCTGACCATGCAAAGACAGTTGGGTTAACTCAGGATGCAGGACAACTTCGCCTTTTGGGAATTTATTCAAAAGCAATCTTCTTTTTTGGTGTTATTCTGGCTTGACACCAACATGTGTTGTTTTCAGCTGCGTTAGGAGTTTCTCTTCAAACGTTGTGTGTTGAATATCTTACAATAAAAACGCTTGCCTTTGAATTTCAGCACCAGAGTTGGACACGTACTTTAAGATCATTTTGATATTAAACAGTGGTCGCTGTGCGGCTCCAACAGCTGTGCGTTGGTTCTAAAATGGAACTTTTGGTCAGCGCCCTGGCACCAGACGGCACTCGGGTTTGAGAGCCAAAAATTTGAATAACAAGTGTTCGGGAATGGCCAACTGTTTGGAGTCCTCACAAGGTCAGAGCGGAACAATGGAGGCTGTTTCTCGTGGTGAACACCCGGCTCGCACTCGACTAAATTCAAATCGTCTGGAGTCTGATTGCAAATTTAAAAAACACAGATGGAACAGTCACAAATGGACGAGTGCTGTGACAATGGTGCAAAACACAGCTCCCTGCTGCTGAAGCTATCCCGTCTCTTTCTTCCTTCACCTGCTTCTGTCCCACTTTCTACGCCCAGCACAGTTACGGCAGATGGCTGTCCAACATGAGTCTGGTTCTGATCATGGCAGTTTCTGCTTTCCACTGTTACTTTGCTAAATCTTGTCAAAGGCTGTGCTCATGGTGGATCAATGCTGCGTCTTTGTGTGTAAAGAATTCAGTCCTGCTCTTTTTGTAACATGTCTAGAGTTAATATTTGATAAGTATTGGTGCTTTACAATTAAAGATTCATTGATTGTTTGATTTTACCGGGTCAATGTATTACTACTATAATCAGCAGAAGTCACACAATGAACTCAGCACACAAGAAACACATGCTCCCAAAACTAACCACGCCCATTAGCGCGTCACTGGCAGGCACGCTGCATTCAAGGACCTCCCAGGAGGCGTGACCACCATGGAAGCTTATAAATGTCCCCTCGCGAAAATCACCTCATTTAAGATTCAGTTATGCACCTACAGAGGTCTGGTGCTCTTCTTTTTTCGTATATTTAAAAAAAAAAAAAAAATACCACATGGACTTTACATTGGAGATCCGTTGCATTTCTTCATAGTTTTTAGTCGTTCCTTTAAAAAAAAAAAAATTGAATCATGGTGAATAATAACGTCAAGAAGATAGTTGTCTCTGTAGTCAGCACAGCGTGTCTGTGTCTGCTGCTGCTCCTCGTCGCGGTGCAGCATCACGGGGTTCAGGTGGATGGGGAGGCGAACGCGGGGGACACCGGGGTGCGCGCTCTCGACGCAGAGCCAGGCAGCGCGCCCGCGAAGAGAGGATTCTCCGCGTACTTGACCAAACTGACCCGGGGACGGAGGGATGTGGAGAAGCCCGCCCGCTCCTCGGCGGCCGCTGCTGATCCGCAGCCAGCTGAGGACATCAGCGCGGATGACATCTTCATCGCCGTGAAGACCACCAAGAAGTTCCACCAGTCCAGGCTCAATCTGCTGCTGGACACATGGATCTCAAGAAGCATGCAACAGGTAATGGGAAAATCAATACTAATTATATGTCTTTATTTATGTTTTTTAATGATCAAATTAAGTTTTTTTTATTTTTTTTATAGAAAGTTCCAAATGATTTAACTTCATAGTTGCTGGGCCTCTCCTGCAGATAGAAACAGTAAGCCAGTGTGCACATGCAGGTGATGCCTGTTTGATGGCTGCTTACAGTGCTGCATTGTTCCCCCTGTCACCAGCTGACACAGTGGAATACCCACAAAACCCCTGTAAACCGTGCTGAGTTTCTTCAGCTCTGTCACTTTTTTTTTTATTCTCCATTGAGTGATGCCCCTGAGAACGGAGGGAGCAGTTCCAGGACTCCCTCTTCTTCAGCCCCCCCCCCCCTTTCTCCCCTCTCCTCTATTATGCCTCCTCTTTTTGGGTGTCCATGTGAATGCCCCCGGTGCAATGGATGCTTCACAGCGGCGACTCCAACGCTGTCCCCCTTCCAAGGGGCTAACAAAGCGTCTTTCTGAAGGGGGGAAAGAAAAGCCTTTTCCCAGCCCCTTGTCTTCCCCCTCTCTCCATGGGAACATGGGGAGCTGAGTCTGGGTCAAGCCCACTGGAGGGATGGGAAAATGGGGGGCTTCGTTGAGGGGATGCATGGGGACAAAGGGGTGCATCTATAGGCTAGTTTGTGCACGCTGAGTGTGAAAATGTTGCCCTGAGAACCAAGCGCCTTTAGAGGGCTCACAAAGACATGCACGGTTTAAAAAAAAGTTGCCAGTCAAAGTAATTTTATCCTGCACTCAGAGGTATCATATGCTTTTTAAAATGTCCTTTTCATTTGCCTTGAGTGCTGCCACACACTGGTTTTATCTTTCAAAACCAGGAGAGTTTGTGGAGAGGTTTCTCCTCCCTGTTGTGATTTGGTTGTCAGGAAGTTATTCTGTATTAAGTTATAATCCTAACCGTGCTCTTAACATCTGCTTATGTGTGAACTTAAGAACTTGAAGTTATTATTTGTGGTAATGGCTGCTCTGGATGATGTTAGTTAACCCATCCGACAGCGTAAACAGGGCTCCAGGCAGCAGGCAGCTGGTGGGTGCCTGCATGGACAAAAAGCACAGACTGAGCTCACAATGAGAGAGGGAGTTCCCGGAGGAAGGGTGACAGGTGGTCAGGAGAGATGGAACAAAGGACGGCCTTAATGCTAGCCATATGATGCTCCCAGTTCCCATCATGTACATATGGCCATCCTCTGTGTTCAGGTTTGATTCCCACGCTCAGCTGATGAACATCTGTGCAGTTTTTTGCCTTTTTTTGTTTTTGTTTTTGCTGCAGACATCAGGGACAAAAGTCCTGCAAAACACAATGCAGGAGATATTTTATTACTACATTTTCTTCTCACAGATCTCATCACTCTTGTGCAGATAGAGCTGCTTTCTGCTGCAGTTTACATGAGAACAGACAGAGGGTAGATTATCTGTGAGATTGCTGTGTTGACACAATAGCCGGTGGCCTTCTTAATCTTTGAGCCCATTCAGGGCACAAATAGCTTTTTTTTGCGCATGACATTAACCCCCCCCAGTGTTGGGACTTTTGCACTTTGTGGCTAATAAATGACAGTATTAGTCGATCACAGTAATCTATATATTACCCGTACACAACCATTTCATATACAGGCCTTCTTCATGTTTTCTTTTATTTCCCCATGAGTTGCCCTAGAACAATATTGTTTCTTGCCATAAAACAATGGAACAAAATGCTTAACAATGCTTCCTGTTCGAAAGATCAGGGGCAAATGGATTTATAAAAATTGCCCGTAGTTGCTGAGTAAGAATACATTTGCAGCTGGTACCATCCAGATGATAATTAGACAGTTCTCCAACAATAAGTTTAGTCAGAACACTTGGCGCTGTACATGTGGTGATCATATAACTCCCATAAGATGATGATGTAATTTGGCTTGATAAAAAGGTGCTGAAAAGGCTTTGAATTTCTAGCACAGAGGGGGAAGGACTCAGGGTGGATGTGTTTGATGGAGGGAGGGGGGGCCCTGATGCCCTTCCTTCCCGTGGAGATGGAGACAGCCAGCCAGGCACCACGTTCAGCTCAGACAGGGCCGTGCCAGGCCTTCCTGTGGTCAGGAGTTCAGCGCCCCACCTCACTCCCTCTGTTTGCTCTCATCTCCCTGCGCCCCTCACACTCTGCCCCCTTGCCTCTTATCTCTGCTTCACACACTGCACTCTTTTTCTTTTTTTTCTTTTTTGTTTGGACACGTATTCAATGAAAGTAACTGTCCTTTAAAGTTTCAGTTAAGAAACAATGAGAGAGAAAAAAAAAACTTCCCCGGGAGGTTTCTCTTTAGTTAACTCCTGCAGCTGTATGCAAATGCAGGCAAACATATTTAGAATTTACCCAGTGGAGACTTTACCCAGCATGAAAACTCACAGCATTGTTCCATTCATGGGGCTCCGGCCGGAGGCGGAGAGGGGGGGGGGGGGGGGGCAGGATAGAGGGTGAAGAGGGGGTGAATGGCCACACACGGTTCCCGATTTACTAATCAGCAGTGAGATTCCTCCCCTCCTTTCCTCCCCCCCCTCTCTCTGTCAGTGCCCTGGCAGCTCTGGCAGCTGCCTCAGTGATTAGGCTGTCTATTCAACAGGCTTTAAAGCAAACAGCGCCAGCCTCTGATCCCTTCACCGGCTAAAACTACCACCCTGCCTTAAACAAATACAGGCTCATGGCATCAGCGCCGAGCAGCATCTGCTCAGAGTTTGTTCCACAAACAGTTCAGTGGTGAAAAAAAGAACACTGGAGCGGAAAGAACGTCTATAGATGCAACAGCACAAATGCAGTCACCCAGCAGCCGGCCAGAGAAGCTGCAGGAATGCGACTTTTAGTTGACAGTCGGTGAGGGTTTAGGCACCACGAGCTGGCGTGTAGAGACACGTGGCGTAGATAAGGAAGCGTGAAGTGCGGCAGGTGCTGCCTCACCTGAGGTTAAGAGTAAACAGCACTGGCGGTTACAAAGCCCAGAGCCGACTTTCATCATCACCATTCAGCAGCTTGCACCTGCTCAGTGAGCGATCATAAAGAGGAGTCTAATCTTGCCTCCTGCTCTCTTTTTTTAATTTTTTTAAAGTGTGTTCCCGTAAGGTGCTCTTTGTTGTTAACTCCTTTTATGACTAACTGTTACATTTAACAAGCACCTGCAGTCTCGTGGTTTGATACCCGGGACTGTCAGTCATACAGCAGCAAGCAAACACACGCGCACAAAAAAGTTTTGTGTTGGTGGTTTGTCAGATCAGATTCAACACGTTGAAGCCCGGCAGCAGGTCCATCAGAGATCAGAGTGGGGGGGGGGGGTGGGAGGGGGAGCTCAGCCGGGGGATGGGATACATGAATGGGGTGTGTGTGGGGGCGGACAGTCTGCCTCCTGCTTTGTTCTATGTCTGGGATGCTTTGGGGCGGCGGCAGAGTTGCCATGGAGAGAGTGAGATGCAGGACAAAAGGGCTTTATTAGAGCAGGGGGTTGTTTAACCCAATGTGTTTTCCACTGCATAAAAGACATGTTGATTGATGCTAATCACACCCGACTGGAGAAAGAGGGACTTTGTACACTGTTGAATTTGATCATGTGACATGCTTCACATGATCATCCAAAATGCTTTTGGTTTCAAGGATTTCAAGTCCCAGTCCACTCATCTGTATTGTCCTTTGTGTGTTTACAGACGTACATCTTCACAGACGGAGAAGACGAAGAGCTGAAAAAGAAAATTGGTGAGTGTCCTGAATGGGAACCATTTAATAGGAACAAAAAAGCATATCGTTCGAGGGTTTATGAGCAACCACAACAAATAGCTTTGAGCTGTTTTCCCTCCATGTGGGGTGATAAAAATATACAGAGCCTCCAGTGATGGTGTCATCTTTTCCTAAAAATCTTTATGTTCTGTTCACTGTTGCTACAGGGAGTCATGCAATCAACACCAACTGCTCTGCAGCTCACAGCAGACAGGCTCTGTCGTGCAAGATGGCGGTGGAATATGACAAGTTCATCGAGTCGGGCAAAAAGTAAGGATTGCAGAGACTTGGAATATATCAAGATTTTTTTCATTAGTGAAATCCAAAATCTAATAATTCTCCTTTTGTCTGCTGCTCAGGTGGTTCTGTCATGTGGATGATGACAACTATGTGAATGTTCCCACACTGGTGAAGTTCCTGTCCCAGTACCCCCACACCCAGGACATGTACCTGGGTAAACCCAGTCTGGATCGGCCCATCGAGGCCACAGAGAGGCTGGGCGACAATAAGATGGTACGAAGAAGAGTCTCTTACTTTCTGTGCCTCGAAGTTTAAGGATCGGCACAGGTCATTTACCCGATTCTTCTGTATAATGACAAACTCTGTCGCTGTCCTTTTTAGAAACCGGTCAACTTCTGGTTTGCTACTGGAGGAGCCGGCTTCTGTGTGAGCCGGGGTCTGGCACTGAAGATGAGCCCATGGGCCAGGTGAGATACGGATACAGATACACTTGCACAATTCTTTTTCAATATCAAAAAATAAAACCCATTTCCAAGTTTTACAAAATTATTTTAGTTTAAAGACAATAGGAGCAAAAATCCTACATCAGAATAAAAAAAGCAGTTCATAGCTTTAAACACTGACCTTGCATTGTGTGTCTTCTTTTTTTGAATCTTTCTAGTGGCGGCCACTTCATGAACACAGCCGAGAAGATCCGCCTGCCCGACGACTGTACCATCGGCTACATCATCGAGTCGGTTCTGGGGGTCCCTCTGACCCGCAGCAACCTGTTCCACTCTCACCTGGAGAACCTGCAACTTGTGTCCAGATCTGAGATGCACAAGCAGGTAAAAGAGTTACAGCTGTTATTACACACATGTACACTTCAAGGTGCCATAAATCAGTATGAGAGTGTTTTCTCCCTTTTGCTTATGTTTTTTTTTTTTTTTTGCTGTTTTCCTTCAGATCACTCTCAGTTATGGGATGTTTGAAAACAAGAGCAACATCATTAATTTGAAAGGAGCTTTTCCTGTGGAGGAGGATCCATCGAGGTGAGGGATCGCTTTTGCATTTAATGACTGGCTTCATATCAGTTTTCAAAGCTTTTCAGAAAAAAACTCTAACCTGCACCCTCCTATCTGTCTTCCAGGTTCAAGTCTGTGCACTGTCTACTGTACCCAGACACCCCGTGGTGTCCCCCTCAGGTTGCCTTCTAGGACGACCGCTCCTTTCTCATCCTCGTCCCCGTCATGCCTCGGTATCTGAAAGGCTTGTGGGGACCAGTGTTTGGTATTAGACCGCATTGCTGCTGTTTTCTTGCTACAGTGGCGTGCGGTCTTTAATAGTTTTACTGGGCTGCTGTGCGGCCCGCCTCGGGACTTTACCTTCCTGCACCGAACCAGGACCTTGTTCCGCCTGTAATGCACGGGCGGAGGACTCCAGGTCTTGGCAGGAATTAGCTTTCAGCGTTAAGCTTTGCAGGCAATCAGTTGAGCTTTGTGATATATATGTTGCTTGTAAATGAATCTGCAATTCTCATAGAATGTATTGACATATTTCCAAGCCTTTTTGCCAGCTTCATTAACACTTGTATGTTTTATTTTTGCTTTTTAAAAACAAAGGTCTTTGTTTGTAGGCTTTTATCATATTATTGGCTTTTTTCATGCCTTTTTGTTAAGGTCTTTTAACTTTGACGACTCCGGACAAACTCTATGATGAAGATGTTTTGTACTTTTCAGTTAACAGTGTTTATTTCTTACACAACCTGAGCTGGCATTTGGCAATTTTCCAAATGCATCCTTCCTTTGAATGACCTAATCTGAAGTATATCAGGACAAAGCACTTTTCCCTGTATGTCAGCTTTTTTTTCTTAAAAAGAACTGACCTTATTAACGTCCTTTAATGACATGCTTCAGATTTGTGTCCATACTGACAAAAAGAAAGAAAAATAACCCCTCAAAATCTCAAAATCCAGTTATTCTTATGTATTTAATGACTCCTTGCATTTGTAACAATCAGGGAAAATAAGGAGTGGAGGAGATTTTGATTTGGGGTTACAATCAGATCTTGAATTGCTTTGATTTATTTTTTAGGTTTGTTTAATAATTGCACAGCAGAGTTTCAAATATTTGACTGATATTTGCTCCTGGAAAGACGCTCACCTCATGGGGTTCAACAGTAGAGAAAAAGTGACTTTTGTATTGGTAAATGGCATCTAAATTATAACCCCACATTTAATCCCAGCCACAGTCTATAAGAGTTTGCACAATAGACTGTCTTCTCTGTCATTAACCTGAATGTTGTTTATTTACACAAAATACTGGCTGGTTACTGTTGAGGCCGATGAGGTGAGAACTTAACAAGAGCAACATCAGTGTTTGCACATGGAGGTGTTTGCTCCCTCTGTGTCATCTTTACCCATATTGGGTTACTCTTTACATTTTAACCACAGTACTGTGTACTGTGCCTCTGTTTCAATTAGTCGTGAATGTGTAATGAATAGAATGTAACTCCCCTGTTGTGGTTGACACATGCTTTTAATGACCTGAACATGATTTTGTACTGCTTTGAACTGTCTCAATGACTGCGCTGTTTTTTTTTCTTCTCCAGTATCTGGAGGGTTTGAACAGTTCATCCCCAATATTGGCTTCTCAGGGATTATGAGTTGATCCTGGTATTAAATCTATTGGACCCGTGGTGGGACCTGAAAGTTTGAATAAAAAATGCATAACCACTGAGAAACTCAACACTTGTGTTCCTGTTTTTATTTTCCTATATCTAACACAATTTCGTAAACCATCGTCTGTTCAATTTACAAAGATATATTGAGATGTAAGATTAAACCTAAGCCCTTAAAGTCACAGTCCGTCTAAAACTAACAACAATATATATATATACATTTATTATCAGAAGAATGGTCATTCCCTCTCGTTGAGAACTTTCACGTCTGCTTTATAGAAATCTTGAAAAATGAAAAGCTCGCCTGGATTTGTCCATAGATAAGGATTACTAAGGTTTTGTCAGACTTCCTGTACAAGACTTGATGCTAAAACATGTCAAAGTGTGATTTTAAAGGTCATGTGACCATGCTGTGAAAATAAAGGCATTTCAATTGTTTAAAGAGACTAGCTGCCGTAGAGTTCTTCCTGCTTTTTATGTATATTTAAAATCAATGGTTGAAAGCACGAGATAGACTTCACATCAAATACTGTAATTAAAAATAATAAGGTTCTTGGGGATGTATTGTGCTGCAGTGGTTAGTGCTGTTGCCTCACAGCGAGGAAGGTCCTGGTTCAAATCCCCCTTAGACAGTCTCTCTGTGTGGAGCGTGGGTTCTCTCCGGGTCCTCCGGCTTCCTCCCAGTCAAAATATATGCTCGTTAGGTTAATTCGTGACTCTGCATTGTAGGTGTGAATGTAAGTGTGGCTGGTCGTCTGTACCTTTATGTCAGTCAGCCCTGTGACTGACGAACAGGTCGAACAGTCCAGGGTGAACCTCGCCTCTCGCCCAATGACAGTGATCAGCTCCAGCCCCCTGCAGCCCCTAACTGAAAAAGCGGTATAGATAGCAGATTGAAGGGTTGAAGGTACCTGGACTTTATAGAAAAAAATAAAATAACTAAAATTGTAGTTATTCATAATTCATTTTTGAAAGCTATGATAAGCTTATTAAAAAAAAAACAGCAGCTAAAACATTTATGCATTCTACTTACACGACACATCAGTCCATTAAGTCTTTACAGCCTTTAAGCAACCAAGATAAAGTCGAATACTTTTGGACTTTTACTTACTTGGAGTTTATGATGAATCGTGCCACCTGGAGAACTACCAAAATGAGAAACAAGATTTTCATGTGACAGAGGAGAGGTCATTTTGGGGGTGAATATATTGAGAATTATAGCTCTAAAACAGCAAACTTTTTATACCTTTATCCTCTCAAGAAAATGAAAAACCTGCCAAAAAACAAATTTACTGTAAATATCTTGAACTATCAGCTTCATGCACACTTTTAATAAACGTCATCAGCCTTCCTGAACACATGCTGGCTGAACTCTTGCAGACACAGAGCTGAAAATCCATCACTGCAGCCATGCATGGGAGACAAATTACTTAGAGCAAACATCCCCACCACAAACCATAATCACTGCTTTGCCTTCTAGAAATGTATAGTGGGAAAAACAAAATGGCACTCTTTAATGTGTCTAAATCTTCCGTTCAAACAGACATCAGTCATTTGCGACGTCTTTCTTCTCTCCGTTGACTCATAAAGTTTGGAATAAATCTGTGCAGAAGTTTCAAATCACACACTGGTGTATAAAAGAACAATCAAAAACAGTTTGACTGAACGTTATGATCATTGTTTATAAGCCTGACGTGGCTTGCTAAGCGGAGGAAGAGAGCGAGATCCCTCAGCTGGCACTGCACCCATGGGAAAAAGGGGGCATGTGGCTTAAGTTGAAAACTCTTGTATTATTACAGTGGCAAGCTGTGAATGTGCAAACAGTAATCGGCTCAGCAGCATTTTGATCTATCTCTACAAGAAAAAGGAAAGTTTATGCATCAATAAACCATTAGAGTGTCGGTCTAATCTGTCTCTACACGTCTTAAAGTCAAGAACTGTCACTCTGGAGGGACATCTTAAGTTATAAGTGTAAGAACTATAATGGTGTGCTTTCATTAAAGCTTATGTAATTAATTAAGAAGGCACATAAGAATTAGATTGAAGTAAAGACATCAGAAGTCCTTTACACACACATCAACATGTAACATCAATAATCAGCTTTGAATGAATTGGCAGTAGATGCTTGTGTGTCCTGTGGTGGGTTTTCCTCTGTTTATTTTCCCTCAAAGTTTGCTATTGCAATTATGTCTATTACCATACCAGCGTCTGCGGAATAATAAATACAGTCAGACTGAGCTCTTTTAAGTGTACGCTCTCAGCATTACAATTTACACTCGGAGCAGAGGCCAACTTTTCACACGGGGACACGGTTTGGAAGGCAGACAGAGCTTTGGGAACCACTTAAGACACCGAGTGAGGCTGTGCCAGGAGCGCATTAGAGTGAGAGGTATTCTCAAGTATTAGTTCCTACTATTGTTACTTAAACCTTAAGTACACGAGCGTGAGTTTGTTCAGTCTGTAAATATCCATGTGCACCTGCAACCAGCTGAGAATCTGGATCTGAACCTATCACAAAACAACACATGCTTTTTTTAAGTCACTATTTTGTACATCACTTGAATTAATAAGATATCATTTGTTCATTTTTATGGTTGTGCAGTCCGAGTGCTAAACTAAGCTAAGCTAACAAGAAGCTAGCTTAAGCTTGATCTAAACAGACATACATGATGAAAGTGATGCCTACATGATGAAGATTGCGTCTCTTAAATGAATTACATAAATCTTTCACAACCTTTACATAAAAAGGGATTTCAGTTGCTCTGCTGCTTTGAATCGCACGATTTCCACATCCTCAGTATCCCAGTTGAAATGATAAGTCAGCTGGAACATCTCCAAACGTCTGTCAAGCTGTTTTGCATATGTATGTTGTGGCAGCAGCAGGTGAGAGATTACAAGAACATAAACATCTAACTGCAGTCTGCTGGGCCGGCCACCAACTGTCAGTGAACTGTGCGGAAATCTGACTGGAGGCTGTTACTGTGGCTGATTATCTTACACTGATAAAGAATCCAGACTGTCCATCATGCTGTTGACTAAACACAAGAGTCCTGCATGACTTGTGTCTGTCTCACTCTGAGTCACACTTCAGGAGAACTTACGGTTACCTCCCCACCTGACCTTTTTTTTTTTTTTTTTCCTCATCAGGGAGACATAAATCTGTCAGTCTCTTTCATTTTGCAGCAGTCACAGTATATACACATCACTTCCCCCTTCCCATTGGCTCGAGGTGAAATTCTCCGGATAACATCCTGCTGCATTCTCACAGCCGCTCACTCGGACTTGCTGCAGAAAAAAAATACTAGGGGTCTGGCAGGAGAAACTCCAGGCGAAGTCCGAGCGGAAAAAAATTGGCCGCTTGCGTTCACACATAAAGCTTTTTCATACAGCAGTTTTCTGCAAGTGTGAGAGCCCTGATGGAGAATGCAAATATTTAAAAGGGGGACAAAACAATACAAATGTGATCGTAAATGACTGACAAGACACAATACAACCACAAAGACAGTCACAAATGATTTAAAAGTAAGACAGAACAACTACAATTTAACATGTAAAGACCACAGATGCAGCAACAAAGCAACGAAGTAGCGACGGTATGTGCCGTTGTTTGTAGAATCTAAACTGATTTCATCTATCCTGAAAACTCTAGCTACGGCTTCACAGGTCTAAATAATGATCTTATTTCAGCCTCGTGTCGACAGGAAACACTCTGTAAGTCTGTAAACAGTCTGCACCCCGCTGATTAAAACACAAACACGTCGGCGTGCTTTCTTGCACCTCCCATTAGTGGTCTGAGTGGAATATGTGAAATTTCACACCTCTGTTAAATTGTTCTCTTTGTGTCGGTGTGACTCGAAAACAAAAACCGCCACTTTAAGTGTGAGTAAAATGGAAAACCCCAGAGTGTGAGGTGAGAACTGGGAGACATAGAGAATCAAAGATGGCAGGCGACAGAGGGACATTCCTCGGAGTGCAGGGGATTACAGGAAGGCCGGCCACTCGCACATTGTCTTCATGACTCTCCTTTGCTATATCAGTCAGTCTCCAATTAACAGCCCGCATTGTCTAGAGGATTAGGCGCGACGGGCAAGTCCCACTGGCCGGCACAGAGATCCAACAGCAACTGGCACAGGCCTTAATCCTGCTCAACATGTGCTCCAGAGGCTGAGCAAGTGGGAGTTTACTCTAATCCAGGTATCACATATCCTGACTAAAGAAGGACTTGAACTTAAGCAGCACTTGAGTGGAGGACCTGAGGAATTTGGAAGAGGATCAGCAGGCCTGACGGGAGAAGAACAGGGACCTTTTTTTCTCTCTCTCTCTCTCTCTCTCTCTCTCATTTGTCAGATGTTTGATGCAGGAAATGACTCATTTTCACATTGAGTGTTGTGCTGCCAGACTCTGTATTAAAATCTTTGACTTCCTGGATCTGTCTTAAACATTTAAAAAAAAGGCAGATGTTGGACAGGATGAGTCTGACAAGAAGGCACTTTCATTTTTTTTTTTTTTTTTTTTTTTACATTTCTATATTTTAGTCAGATTTGAGATTAATTCAGAGTTTCGTTTTCTGTCTCTAATCTGTTGTGTGGCAACTGAATACTATTATTCATCATGTCATGTGATCACTCGTGTGTCATGGGATACGAAATATGATATTTATGATGTTTAAGAATAATAGAAACATGCCATCAACTCTTTATAACTTACTAGTGAGCATTTATAAGCACACATTAAGGCATGTTTACATTTCTATCATTACACGATATTTCCAACAACATAACTCCTACTATGATGACTTATTTAGTTTATAATCCCACCTGTGTGAAATCGTCATGAATGATCTGAGTTGCTTCACATAAGGGTGGGTCAGTGACTAATTAACTCCATTTCTCGGCCTCATACCGATTCGTTTGTAATAAAAGGTCACATTACATTCAAAATCCAAACTTAATGAATCACAGTTATATTTTCAGACGCTTGGTTATGCCGGTGACTTGAACCCTGAGATAAATGTCTCGTGTTTACATAGATACATTAAACTCATTTTACGATGATAATTTGCATCAGTGACATAACGGAGTCATGAGGCCGAACTGAAATGCAAATCAGGATGCAAATGATGCCGTACGACCTTGGGCAGTGATTACTCAAAATATTGACACCTCAGTGACCTTGTGAGACAAAGATTTGTGTGTAATCACTGCAACACACTTTTGATGTATAACTGTACAGATGGTATGGTGGAATAAGTAAGAGCAGATAGGTTAAAGTTTCACTTTGGACAAAAGCGGTGCTATTTTATTGCCACATTTTAGCAGTCTTTGAATGCACAAACTTTGATTTCATCATTGTTTTTGTGCCATTGTTGTCGCCTTGGAAACAAGGAAACGTTAACATCCTTGCTGTGTGAGCTGAGATAATGTGGTTAAATCTCCGTTGGTTCATTTTCAAGACGGTGGTAAACCACTGGATCATGACAAATCCAGACTTCTGACGACTTTCAAAGAACAGAGAGGAACGGGGAAACGCTTTAAGAAAGTCTTGAAGCGTCACAGTGAGCAGAGGGTTTTTCCTGTGTGGAGTTAAAATGTGGGGACGGGGATAACTGGTCCAGCTCCATAAAATCCTCCGGTGGGTACGTGCTCCTTCTGACTGCCCGGGGTGCTGCGCACGAAGGAGGTGGTGAGGTGTGAATAACAGGAGCACCAAGTACCCATGGACACAGCTGCCTCGCTTTGAGTTCGTCAACAAAAGAGACAAACCAGGCACCCTGTATCCTCCACTCCCTCTCCCTCGTAAGCAAGAGAGCAAAAAAAAAAAAAAAAAAAAAGATGAAGCAGGAATGCCTCCAGAAATGAGAAACAAAGGTGCTCACGTCCTGTGTTTGCATTAGTGTTCATCAGTCTCCTGCGATGACAAGGTTTAATGTGGAGAAATGATGTGATAGTAAACATGGTGAAAAGTGAAAGTGATCCTCCTTAATCATTTCAGATGTTCCTGAGCTGTTGGTACATTACCACCAGGTAGTTCGCTGTTGCGATTTGTTTTTGTATTAAAGCAAACAGTACAGAGAAAGAATTGGCAAAACTGTATTTTGAATCCTTTTCGACCACATAGGTTATACCATGAGCCCTCAGTTTTGTCTTGTGGCATCAAGAAGGGGAGAAAGGGCCTCCCCCTAGTTGCTGAATGAACCTTGAATCTACAGTTTATACAAATGATAAAGTCATTAAAACCAGGTGCACCTGATCTGCTGCTAACTGTAATATGTTATATATATATATTTACATTTTTGATAACTGCTAAATAATTTAGGTTAAACATAGTATTTGTCATGGAAAGGTCTGGGTGCCTCCTGTCCGGTGATTAAGCTGCTAAATCGGTGCTTTTTTTTCAATTGTCAATTCTGCCATTGAGACGCTTTTACTCTCTTCTCTGTCTCCTGGCTATCATGCAACTGCCTGGCATCTGAAATAAAAGAGAGTTGAAGTCCCCAACCTCCTGAAAGAGAGCCCAGGAAGGGGGTTCAGAGGGTGCAGGCACCTCCTTCCTCTCCCCTCCCTCCTTTCCTCTCCATTCACCTCAAAGCATTAGAGCCGCATTCCTCCGGTCCAGCAACAAGCAGGCTAATTCAATTTCCTTCGACAGTAAGACCGTGTGAAGTTTCATTTGCATCTCCTGGTCTCCGTGTAAGAGGCGTTGTAAAAGGCTGTCTGCCTCCATCACGCTTTGTTTACTGCTTTGTTTACCGCTTTGTTTAGTCCCACCCCTAAAGTAAACAGCAGGGAATGTGGGAGGTGATGTCATCTCTGGATTCATCTTCTGAGACTGAATATACTTGGAAAGATTGGACGAAGTGTTGGTTGTGTTTACTGACAGATACTTGGTCTATTTTCATATTTTATAGTTATGTAGATGTTAGTTCAGGGAAATACTTAAAAAACAAATAATAAGAAAAGTAAAGCCTGGTTTCATGGATGAGTCAAACACATTTTTTTTAAGATCATGATGGATTGTTTATAGTCCACCCATTTTAGCTGGCAGACTTCCACATGAGAGGTCAGAGTTTGGGGCGACAGCAGCTGGCTGGCGGATGACGAAAGAAGTCAACAAATCCAGACTGGTGGCCCGGTGCTGACTCTGACCTCCGGCCTGCTGTCGGACCAGAAAGGTCACAAACACAAAACTCCCTTTCTGCCCCGACTCTTTGAATCTGCTGCATGCAAGCCTCCAGTCTGTCACTGCAAAGGAACAAACAGCAAAGAGCACAAAACGGTTTGATTGCCCTTCAGGGCATTGAGTGTTGATCTTTTACTTTTTTTGTGACTATATTTTCCTCAACATATGCTTCATCTCTTTTCATATTTATAATTTCAGCTAGTCAGATGACGTTACTTCTAATCAAACACTTTCAGGTGATTCAGGTCGCCCAGGATCAACAATGTTCAGCCAGATAATATCTGAGCCAGACCAAGTTACATTCGTTAGAGATGCCAGATTATCTGCAGGGAAAATGGTTTGGTGTCCAGATTCTGTTGAGATGTTTAATGAGGATTCTGATCACTAATAAAGGTTCAGTTTTCCCTCTCTCATAACTGTGAGGAGCAGAATGATTAGACACATTATTCATTTTAATTTAATCATGTGAATGTACTTATATATGATACCCATCTTATGCTGCCAGCTTAGCCAAGCTCTAGTTAGTAGAAGGATCAATTTAAACTAAAGAGTAAAGGCAGCATGGAATAATACATTACATACACCTGGATGAAAGACAATTTGTTGCTATTGTTAAAAACCCTTTCCTGTATACAATTCTTTAATTTTGCTTTTTAACTTGATTTTTCTATCGACTATTTTTTCACTCCCAAAGACCCTTGATGTCCCTGTTTTACTGTTTTTTTTAAAAAAAAAGCAGAAAAAGAATGAACTTCCCATCCCTCTGTGAAAGTGAAGACAGTGTTCACAGCAGAGCGGTGGAGCTGTGCTGCTACCTAGTGTCTGTTTGTGGTCAGGCTGTCAGGATCCATCCGCCTCTCAAGAGGAAACATCTCAATCCAAACGACCAGAAATCCAAGCAGCAGATTAACAGTTAAAGTTTGTTTAATTTTAAAACACAGCATTCAAGCTCAATAGAACCACAGGTTTTTACATGGACACATTTTAGAGACTGCAAAAAGGATGTAAAAAAAAGAAAAGAAAAAAAAAAAAAAGATTACATCTACAGTGATTTTTTTTTCAAAATACAACTCAATGAGAAAATTTATATCTATTTACCATATTCACATTAATGAAGCGACACATCACGTGTGCTACAGTTCCTAAAATGATATAGAAAAAGAACTACAAGCAAATCAAATTAAAAAAAGGTGAAAAAAACATTTATGAAATTTAAAAAAAAAGTCATGTTCAACCACTTTTTTTTTCTTCATTTTGAATAATTTGTATACACTGTACAACAGCCTTGCACGACAAACGACAAAGAGAATATGACTACTACTCGAAAAAGTAAGATTGCATCAGTGTGATCGTGTTTACAGAGTGAAAACAAGACGTCAGGTTCACTTTCATGTCAAACCCCACAAACTGGCCCAAAATGGAAAACATCGAAAAAGAGAATAAGATTGTAAAAAGAGTTGTGCTTAAGGTGTTCACACAGCCTCAAAATCAGGTCAAAACACATTTCTGACAGAAGCAAGTTGAAGCTGCAGACGAAAGAACACCTCGCTCCACATCACCCTGCTTCAAGAGGAGAATCAGCAGACCTCTGATTAAAGAGAAGGCAGAGTCTTTACAGTCCCTTCACAGCATCACCTCACTCCCATCTACTTTGTTTGTTATAAATGCTAAAACACATTTTCAGAGACACTGCATTGCCAATGCATCAATTTTCACTTTTAAATTCTCTCAGAAGCTGCACTATTTTTTCATTTCATTTCACATCACTATTTCTTTATTTCTTTTTTTATTTTTTTTACATAAACCTGCATTCAGTTTCTTTTTTGGAATAATCAGTGAGAGGATTTTTTTGACTATGAACTGCTGCCTTTTAAAGAGAGGAGCATCTCTGGCAGAGTCAAGGATGTGTGTGTGTGTGTGTGTGTGTGTGTGTGGGGACAATTCCTGCTCTGTTAAGAAAGATGAGGCTCTTCAACTTAACAGGGACGTAGAGAGAATAACAAGCAGTCTGGTGAATTGGCAAATCATTGAATATTTGAAAGGAATGTAGCAGAAAAACATCCCGCACAACCTTCACCGTCGTCTTCAAAGGGCTGTAAAAAAAGGTTTTTGCTTCCAGTAGTATAAAAACTTCTCGTCAAACTCAAGAAGATAACGTTTTTCTCTTCTTCAGGAAGATCGTCATCATTCAGCTGAGAATCTTCTTGCTTTTCCCATCATGCAATTCGTCTTTGTCCTTAACATGTCCTTTCAAGAGAAATTGCAAAAAATAAAAATCCACAGATTAACAAGAAACAGTCACTGCTGTGGAATAGTGGCTCATCAATGTGTTCAAAAAAATGCCACACTGAAAAACAGTGTCCCCTGAGGGGGAGATTCAGACCTGTAAGACTGCAGGATAACTGGTCCCAGACATCAGACTCAAAAGGAAATGCAAAAACAAGCCCATGTACATGTGTGATATACAGTACGGCAACATTTACCAGAGAGTAATTCAGACTTGACTGGTTGCAATTCAAGTTTTACGAAATGAAAAGAAAGAAAGAGCTATTCTAAGACAGTTTGATCTATGCTCAGTGTGAGAAAGAACGTCTAAACTTCAGTCGGGAAGAGAACAGTTCAATTCCTGTCATGTATGTGTAAGGCATTTCTCTGTTTCTCTCTAGAAGCAATGAAAGAGTGCAGTACAGTAATTTACAAAGTAAAACAACCAGTAGTCAGTGTTAGTCCATGAGCACTTCCTCAACACTGCACCGCCCCCCTGTTAGGCATGACACTGTTCATGTTGTGGTGCATTCATGTGGAAGTTCATTAAAGATTAAAGATCGGAGTGTAAACATCAGTCCAGGCTCCATCACATCAGAGGTGCAGAGAAATTCCCAGCACCAACAACAACTACTTTTTTTTGCAGCTATGAACGTCAGCTGAGGATTGTGGGAAATGGACAAGGAGGAGCTTGTGCACTCCTGTTCGATGCTTTTGATTCATTGAGACTTAAGAGCCCGCTGACAGGATGAGGGATCGGAGTGCAGACAGACCTCGGGAGACGTCAGCGCTGCTCGTGTGCAGGAGGGTTGTTGGGGTCTGGTCGGCTGTTGGGGTCTGGTCGGCTGTTGGGGTCTGGTCGGCTGTTGGCCAGGTACTTGGCCCTCATGCTGGAGGTGTACTGTGTCGAGAAACAGAGCATGAACGAGTTCAAATCATCCACTCATGTGTTTACAATGCACTTTAAAGCAAAGTCCATGTCAGATTCTGTCATTAATATTTATGACAGATATTTAAAGATGCAGACTGTAAAGCCTGTAAAAAGGTCTGTGCTGGTAAATGAACTCATTTAACAATTTCCTTTTCCTTTGACAAGCAGGAGGAGTCCTTCTGGCAAATAAAACATCTGTAGCAAAGGAACACGACAAATATAGAGATACAGGGATTCATCAGAATGTAGACAGATTACCTTCCAAACTAATAACTCCAGAGTGGTGGTATCTAAAGGGATCGCAAATGATTCAAATACAGAGAGAACATACGAGAAACAGCCACAGAGGATGGGGAGATCAAAACAAGGAGATCAACACCAGTTGGAGTTGCAGTGTTTTCTTCTCCACTGTTTGTCCTTAAAACCCTCTTTGGGAGTCTTTCACATACATTTAGGATGCACTCATGCATTTCATTAAACAGGCGACACAAGCACACAAAGGCTGCATTTCAAACTCAAACAGAAAGATAAAGTATTTGTTTGTATTTGTGTGTATATGTCTGTATATTTTGATCTCGCTCTGGAGTTCATTAGAACAGCCCGTTGAAGCAACAACACTTACCTTTGATGTTTTGGAAACACACGTAACATTTGATAATAGTTTTATGATTCATCTCTTACTGCTTCCACATGCAGCTTTTTCTACCCAAACATGATTCAATAGTTGGAGTAAGGTGACGCTTAGATTTGAGACAATAGAACAATGACTACAATGAGGCTCATTTGCTATGATGTGGTTTTCATTTTTGTGAATATAAGACGACTAACTTTGAAGTCATAAAACCAAATATAGTTGAATCCTCTCAAAATGCAGGTGTGAAACATTTCACCCAGACTCCTGAGGGCTCACCCTCCAACCAACCAAGGATCAAGACAAAGCAGATGTAAACGGTTAAACAGCTTCTATATATATATATCTTAAAGGTGTTGGTGAGCCCCAGGGCAGGTTTACAGCACAGACTCACATTTTCCACCCAATGTTTCTGCAGTGCAGGGTGTGGGAGGGTGGGGGTGGGGGGGGGGGGGGCATGCAGCCCAGGGCTACAGGAAACAAACATCAGGTGAGACACCAGGTGGGACACTTAGCAAGAGTAAGGACGGGCTGGGAGTGGAGGGAGGGGTCCAGCAGCCCTGGTGGGACCTATATACAGGGTGAGTAGAGCTGGGAGTTTGGGAGGTGGTACAGAGAAGGGAGCAGGCCAGCAGGTGGAGGAGGCGGGCATGTTTAGTACCTGTTAGCATAGCAGATGAGGTTACCAAAAGGATCTTGAACTCCCCGAAGGCTTTAACTGCCAGCTCTGACCGCTGTTACTGTCCGCGGCAGTCAAATACAACTGTATGGAATCGCAGAACATAAAAAAAACCAGAAGAAGAGAGTATAGAGAAGATACACAAAGCAGCGTCTAGGTCCAGGGAGACACACGAACACCAGGGAGGGAGGGGGGTCTCTGGAGGTTCAGGCCAGGTGGGGGGGGGGACAGGTAGGAGTGATTGAAGCTTGGCCCTAATACACAGTATGTCACCTGTTTGAACCTCTGCATACCTCATCAACCTGTTGCAAGCTGCAACTTTTAGCGAAGGATCAAAAACTGAGAGAGATAACAAAGAGTCCTGCACACTGACCAACACTTTCACTTGTTTACTGAAACCCTTAACTTCCTCAGACAGTCATAAGGAAAAGTTCATATTGGAAAACTGAAACCAGGAAAAGGCATTAATGAGAGTAAACTGGGAACTCTCTGCAGACTACAATAATCAGAAAACTGAGCTCTTTTTACCAGACTAGAGCCGATTCACTACATACTGTGTTCATTACCGTAGTTTGATGCTCGTCAAAAGAACTTTATCTGATGAAGGTCTGAGGACCAAATCTTTTCAATACAATGAAAATAAGTGCTAACATTCAACTCCAAACATCTTACAAAGTAGCAGCTTTCATAGGAAACAAACAACTTTTTTGATAAGTTGGAATAACTAAACCAGGGCGTCCTAGTAAAACACTTCTGCAGGTTAAAAAAAAATCCCTGCAGTCTGGGGGGTTACCATGTTTTGACGTTTCTGGGAGATTTTGATTGACTGTCGTTACTAGTATCAACAAGTGAGGACAAGGAGTGGACATTTTTCATGTTTTTCTTTGGCGATGATCTTGATATGAAAGTTAAAGATAAGTTCGGTTTGTTTGTCTCTGCTTTTCTTTTTTTCTTTTTAAAGCAGAGTGGGAGTATATGAGAGCGAGGGAAATCGAGGCTGCGGTCGACTGAGCTAGAGTCTGATCATGTGGGAGGAAGCAAAGTGAGTGGAGGCGTGTAAAATAAAAAAGACGGTTTCATGGCAATCATTTTGTTTGTAACAGAATAATCTGAGCAGACTTCACACCTTGGAGAGGAACGCTCTAAAAGTCTTTCTACTTTAAATTATTTCATTATATCACACTCAAATATCCCAACAGAACAACTCATGCTGCTGTTGCTTTAATTGTTGCTCTTATTAACCCATTCTTTAACTTCATTGGACACGTTGCTGCTTTCGTTCCTCTGGTTCTACAGTTTATGGTACATTTGGGTCTTAAAGGACTAAAAATTGATAAACACATAAAAAGCTGGAGTTGTTCCTACAGAATTCCTGTTTTCACAGAAATGCAACACTTACCGACGGTGGAGGAGACTCTCGTCCTATCAGAGGCGTGTTTTCACAGCGGGAGTTCTGAAAGTTGGCGTTCTGTGCCCTGAAGCATGAAACACAGAGAGAGATCAGTACATGAAATTGAGTACATAGCACCTACACACAGCTTCCAGGACATTAACCATGTAGTGCATACATGAAACTGTGTGAGTCCATTTTAGCAACACAAGGTCTAATGATACTAAAACAGAAACATGGGGATCCCCTCCCCCCCAATAAGTCAGAGAGCTTTAGGTTTCATAGGCGTCACAGCTGGAGAGCAACAGCTGCATGTGCTGGCCACTGTGCGACTTTCTATCAGAGCTTAGCACTTCTCTGGAGACATGAAAAACCGACTCCTGAGAACATGAAGTATCTAATATCAGCCAGACTTGTTCTGAAAATTAATAACTACCACTTCCGCCGTTCCCTTAATGTGGCTTTAATTCATTGAGTGTGCAGCAGTGATGACGTACATGTACTCGGTGACAGGTGCATTGCTGACGGTGTGGGCTGCAGCAGGAATGGAGGTCTCGCTGCCGTAGCTGCTGCCACAGCTGTACAGGCTGGGCATGTGGACCCGGTACAGATTATCGTGGTTTTGCCGTCCCCCGTGGCTCAGAGACTCATCCTCACTGTCCTCGTCGCCCCTGCAAACATCACAAAACAGCAGCATGAAACCACCGCCACCAGAGGGACCCCTTGTCTTATGTGACTGATGACAAAGGGAGCACAGAAAGCGCCACGTGGTTACAGTTTTTTTTGTTTATTCTCATTTTGATTCACTTCCATTGCCGCCTGAGGGAGAAAAGCGAGATGAATTCTGGGCTGTGTGAAGGGAAGAAGATGCAGTTTTCCGCTGACCTGAATTGGACTGAACAAAGCTTCATGAAATTGGTTCAGTTTCGGATAGGAAATTTAAAAGACCTGGTTTTGCATCAGGACAATACATGCATTGGTTCCAGTTGTCAACGACAAGCAGCAGCAGGCTGCTGCAGACTGTGGTTACACTTGATTCTATTGAAACAATGGAGCTCTATAGAGTATAAAGAGGGACCATTAATGAGCTGAGAGGGGTATGTGAAAACAGTGACAATGACACCGACATGATGGAGCCTGTCTCCCTCTAGTGGTCATCCCGCATGCCTTTTCCTGCATATTTTACACATGAGGTCATTCCTTTTCATTCAGTGTACGCTACAATACATCTATTAACAATAAAGTAAGCATATGAGACAGAATGTGACTTACTCATTCATTTATAATATTGATGATTCTTAGGAAGGTTCATTCAGAAAATCTTCACAGAAGAAATTATTTGCTGACCTTTTAGAAAATAATCTAAAAGAACAAGCTTGGCAGGGGTCACCGAGAAAATCAGACTGGTAGCATGTGAGCCGTTGCTTTATAACAGGAAGCTCCAGCTAAGATCAAACTGATAAACAAGACCCCCCCCCCGCCCCCCGGTTAGGGATCAGCTAATTAAATGCTGCAGCTGAGCTGAAGGGCTGTGCCGGGAAAAACCTCTTTCCCCGTAGCTATCCTGCAAACCCTATCTGCCATAGACAGGACAAAGACATCAGAATGATTTCACCCCGCAGTTGTAGAAAAAGACACCCGCTCTGGTGGTGGTTATGATGGATTTAGGCTATCTCTGCACAATTAGTGGGGGGATAACAGGAAACAATCTATTTGAGGAAGCAGCTGCAGCCTTCTGAATACGACCCAGGGGTAAACAGAGCCGCTCTTTGACTAGTAAACAAACAAAAGTCTTACACAAAAGGAATCACATTTCCATATCTGGGGAGACTTATTGTAATTTCCTTTGTCATTCTATGCTGAGTAAAAAACACGAGCTGGAGATGGTTAAAATAAACGCCATAAAACTATCATTAATTGATAAGCTTATCCTCTTGAATTATTTCTCACTGTGTACACAGTCCCTCATACAAACTCAGGCTGAAAGCTTTTTGCCCTGGCTGCATGTGGTGGTGGAGTTGATGGGTGAATGCAGCTGCTGTGTTACCTCTTGCTATGCCAGGTGTGCGGCACGCTGCAAATAATAGAGCTGAACATGAGAGCGGTGATGAACGAGAAGAGCACGAGGTAGATGAGGCCTTCCAATCCGTCATAACACAGTCCTGTCATGGCCTGGACGTAGTCCTACAAAGAGGGGAGAGCAGACTTTAGTTAGAGGAGGTTAGACTGGGGATGCAACTTTCAATTTGAGATTAATCAGCTATTTATTTTTACAATGAAGAAATTAACAGTTAAGTCTCTAAGATTTCAGATAACTGTGAAAAAAGCAATTTCCTTGATGGCTTATTATGTCCTATCAATCTATCAATCTAAATACCAAAGACTCTTTATGTACTCTTTCTAAGAAAAAAACTAAATTGGCATGGGTTTTTCTGATCTTCTGGTCGGCATTAGTGTTACAGTTCTAGGCATGTCCAAATCAGAGTCTATTTTTAAGACAGCAACTTCTTTTTCATTTTTCAAAATTGCTGAGACAGAAAAAGAAGACGAAGTTGCTGTTTTTAAATGTTGGCTTGTGGACTCTGAGGGGTCTTAAAAAATGCATCCTCTGGGATTTCTCATTTAAACTAGGTCGAACCAATGAAATCATGGCTGGCAAGCTAGGAAGTCAGCGTATTTGTTAATCTTGTGACTGAGAATATCCGCTCTGTATGCTCCACACAGCTGTAAGACATTACTTACACGAGGAAAGTTATTCCAACTTTCATGTTAAAAAAATGAATTGGCACTGAAGCAGTAGATTTTTTTCGAGATATAGCAGAGAAGAAGCAAAAGAAAAATAGTGCTTCCTTTGCACATGTGCACTTAGAATCTGGAAGCTGCGGAGGAAGAATCCTCCAAAGCTTTGAGATAGCCAAGCACCTGTCATCCAGCCAGCTTCATAAAATGGTATGCAGCCAGCATCAAATGGACAAGAGCTCACATACAGGAAGGAACACTTTATTTATGGTGACAGAATTACTCAGCTGCACCAGCATAGAAGAACGGATTGCTTTATGCAGCTAAGCTGCACTACAAAGATGCCACAACAAATCAATCCACAGGTCCGTTTTCATCCGACATAGAGAACCCCCCACAGTAAGAATGTCTCCGTTTGTAAGAGTTCTCCCTGCTCACCATGTGAAGGCTGCGACAGTCCACCAGGGCTGTGAGCTGATGTAGACTGATCTCTGTGGTGTTCAGGATCCCCTGGATCTCTTCCAAAGTTCCCTGGAAATGAATGAAGATAAAAAAAAGTGACGTTTTTAACAGGCCTCACTTGACTTCTTCATTCTTGTCTCTTATACAATGTCTCCTTTAAAACATGTTGGTTGAACTCCTGTTGATTTGAAATGTGCTGCACAGATAAAGTGACTTAACCTATCAGTATCAGCAAAGAATTAAAAACATCAAATCTTACAGGTCATTTGAAAAACTGACAGGAAGAGTTATGATGATTTGAAGAGTTGTTCATTCACTGATTATCATTTCCAGACACATTTACCAAGGATGCATCTCTCATCAATATACAACAGTACACAGCAGTTGAGCTGAATTTGTCTGCATGGGTATGTGAAGTGAAATATGCCTCTGTCTATTCCCAATGTCAGCTCTCATTTGTGCCTCTGTCAACACAGTGTAAGGACCAGCGTTGGACAATGACCCAGTGTTGTATTGACAAGGGCCGCTGAAAGCCTAATGCAGCTAAATGGACATAATGCAGGTCCCAGGTGGGCCGTCAGCAGGTCTTTATGTGGACAGGTGCACTTCACTTCTCTGCAGGTCAGTTGTTTGGTCCCTTTGAATGGGATATTCTGTCACCACAAACAGTACAAAACAGCAGGACAGCTTGTTGCCTTGAGAGGGGGAGGGGGCATTTATGATTGTAGAGTGTAGTGATGCGGCTGGAAACATACCTTAGTTTGTTTATACTCTCTGGTGGCAGAGCGCAGCAGCTCAGATACATCATCCTGCATCTCCACTAAAGCTTTGTGGCTCCCGGAAAGCTTCTGAAATAATGTAAAAAAAAAAAAAAAACATCACCTAAAAGCATTTCCATTTCATTAAGGTGCCTTCAGCTGTTTGTAGTCAAAGGGAAGTGTGCTGACAGCATATAGCTTCTACTTTATATATAGCTTCCATTTCTGTACAGTCTTACTAATAATAGACGCCTGGAGTTCAATAGCACTCAAAGTTTTTGATTTATTAATGCTGTTTGCAATATAAAGTGAAGGTAGTCCATTGAACCAAAACCCCTATATTCACTGTGAAGTGGCCTTCACTTCTCCAGCGTCTAACACACATTTTCTCATGCACTCGTTTGCTATCAGTGTGGACACACAGGAAAAGGCTGCTCTGCTGAAGAATGGAAAGTATTGTGCTCTTGCACAGAGAGATAAAGTCCAGCTTTGTAGCCAAGAGAGTGACTCACTGTGCCCACTTAAATTCTCACCGAATATAAGATCATACAACATGCATGCAGAGACTACATCCAATGTTGTGAAGCCTGTTGTGAAGCCTGCGATTTTGACTGATTTGATTTTTTTTTATAGATATTTTCGGGCTATTTTTGCCTTTAATGGATAGGACAGCTGAAGAGAGACAGGAAATGTTGAGAGGAGATAGTGGGGAGGACATGCAGCAAATGGACGAGGTCGGATTCGAACCCACGGCCGCTGTTCATCATTAATGTTGTGTTATGAAGTCAGACAGTTTATAGGTTTACTATTAGGTTTATGAATAATAATTCTGAAAAAGAAAACAAATCTATTGATATACTCAACTATGCAGAAACAAAATTAGAAAGATACTCAACATACCTGCTGGAAGGGATTGGTTTGTTCCAGACTGCAACTTAGGTAGTACTTCAGGATATCTGTTAATAAGGGGACAGATGGAGATCAGAGTAAGTAAACAGGGTCACTTGAAATACAATGGAACGGCAATTTGGGCTGAAACTTTTTTTTCTACAAACAATTACAGTGTTGCCAAGGTGACACACACATAGTTACTTATTAGGTTTATTGAGACCATTTGCAATACATATTTTGTAAAAAAAAATGTATTTATCGCAATAAATAAGACAAATTATTCTATGAAAACAAGAAATGCTTTCTCACTCTATTGCTTACACACTGGATGGAGACGTCATTGTAATGGTCATATGTCCACCTCATTTTGATGCAGTCAGAAGAAGCTCAAGCTAACCGTTTTTGGGAATTATTTAAGCTTCAGGAGGAACATTTTGCACACAGGTATAATGTAAAAATTAAAAACAGCTGTTGGTTATAGAGCTGTGAACTCCTATGTTTTAGTGTATTTATTGTACTCTGAATTGTTCTTGCAATATTTAATAATATTGCACAAATTCACTTTTTTCTACTATTACTATAGGTCTACAATTAACATGCTCATGTGTATCACGTAATGCTGTACATCTTTTTCTCTGAGCAATAAGTCCAGATGCTTTAATTTTTAGAAACACTATTAAAGAGCAGAAAAAAATACATTGATTGAGAGTAATTGGCAACAATTATTTTATTATCACTAGTAGTGATAATGAAATAATTGTTTCAAAAGTCAGAGGGCTGCCACACTTGGTTTGAGATAATTATAAAAAAAAAAAAAAAAAGAGTCTTATGTTAAAACCATTTGACTTCACTTTAAAGAAAGGAAACTGGCCTGGTAGTGAAGTGAAAGTTCAAACATGTAATAACATTAAAAACAAGGAAGCAGCAACTCTTAAGGAACAGAAGAACACACAGCCAATCAGAGTTTAGGTATGAACCGCTCTTTGAAAACAGAGTCCCCTGTAAAACAGCACAAAGAGTTCTTCCTCTAAACGTTTTGTTAACTTATAACACGACAAAAAGTGTTCAATTCTCAGTAAATGAACTGAAATCAACTCCTTTTACTTTCACACACTGTTACAACCCACTCCAGCTACGTCTTCTCACTCACATCAGTGAGTAGGAGTCGATGAGAAATCCAGAGGGATTTAAAAGCTCCACAAATACAAGCTGTGAGAACTCCACCGCCGACATAACACATGGTGTAAGCGCGGTGACTCACTCAGCTCTGCTGTGTCAGGAGCTCGTTTCCCACTCAGCTGAGCAAACTCATGAGAGGAAGATTTCCGGTCTGGAGAGGTACATATTCAGTAAGCTTCTTTCAAACATACACTGACATAGGAATATCAGGAGGAGTCTAATTTTTAGACTCCAAGAAATCTGCCTCCTACACAGAAAATAAATAAATAGTATGTTTAATTAGAAAGCACTTTTCAAAAACAAGTCAAGTCGCAAAGTGCTTAAAACCTGGCAACATAGTACAAACAAAGACACAGATGGACAACTAATAAAACAAACAAACGGGTAAATAAGAGCAAATCATCTGTAACAAACATGATACAAACATGGTGAGAGAAGAACACAACAGAGCCGATGGTTAAGAATCAGTCAGCAGATACAAGTGATACAAAAAGTGATTTAAAAGCTGTGGGGTCAAACTGCAAAGGCGTGTCTGGTTTCAACTCTTCTGTCACATGGCATGTTAACTGTGCTGACACATGAAATAAAATCTTACTGCCAATAAAGATTAAAAAACAACAACTTTGTGGCTTCAGCTGGCACCAAAGGAAAAGAATGAAGTGAAGTGAATTTGTTTTGTGCATAACTCTGTGTTTTATCTTAGAACGAGACTTAAGTATGACATGAACAAGACGAGGGAACGGTTTTGTTTTTACAATCTGATCACTTATTAGTGAGCTATAATGAAGTTACTTTGTGTTTTATCCCACCTGGTCAAAATCTGGTTCCAGTGCCTTGAGCTTCATATTATTATCAAGCGATTTTTTCAAGCATGGGAACTCACTGAAGAGCCAGAGTGATAAAGAAAATGTTTAATAGAGAGATGAACCAACTGAAAAACAAGCTGAGAGTGAATAAATACTTAAATAAAGCAGTTTTTTAGTACTGACAGAATCATTCAGGTTTAGAGTTTCTTCTTTAATTTGTGTCAGGGGTGCAGCTGTTCTCTGTCACTTATGCTACTGCTATCATTTGAAACCATCTGAATAACAGAAAAGAAGAGTAAGAAAATGTGTCTGGCATCATGGTGCAGTGGAGAGAAAGCAGAGAAATGAAAGAATAACAATGTGGGTTGTTGAAATGATGCATGATCAAGACGATAGAGCAGCTTTCCAGCAGAGGAAAGCAATAAATCCACAACAGTCATAACACACTTTCTGCTATCCGGAGGATTTTGGGTGCAAATTCAGAAAGTCGGGAGCTTTGGAGGAAAAACAAACAACAACTGAGTGATATATTCTCTTCTTTTTGAAGGCAGCTATGTGTTGGTAAAAAGTAAAGTAGATGTGATGGCACATAAAACCTTTTCATTTCTATTTTCATAAATGTGCATTACAACCATTACAGTCTGTTGGGTTAAAAAACGGGGCACTTTTTCAAACAGCTGATAGTGAACATGAGTTACAGAGGAAAAAATAGAACAGACTCCGACTCCCTCCCCTTCCTTCATGAATCAGCCTTGAGGCAGAACAGCTTCATAGCTGCGGCATTAAACAGTGTTGTGCACTAATTAAGTGGGTGCGCATGCTTCAGAGGAGAATAAAACATTCACAGCTAATGTTCAGCCATGACTAAACAAAAGCTTGATTTTTGTGTTCAGCTATCACTATATTAAAGAGAGGAGGGGGGGGGGGGGCACATTTTATGAAGCAGATATTGTAAAAAAAGAAGAAGAGAAAAGCACATCAAGAGAGCCGGGAGTCCTCTGTGCTTTTATTTCTGAGCACCATCTTCATTTTTTTTTTTCAAGAACTGAAGAGGGATGTAGGAAATACAGAGTCTCTGATCCTCCTCTCCATTGCTCTTATCTCTGTCACACACTCCTCTGCTTCACACACACAACACTTCACTCACACCCATAAAAACGAGGTTGAAGCACTCCCTCTCCTCATGGAACAGAATGGGAAATTATTAAAACAAGATACGTTAGAGAGGCTTCTATACTGCTCAAAAAGGCGTGCCATCACCCTCCTGACCCTGCTGCAGATCATTTTTATTTGGTTAATGGTCCATTGATAAGAGCAAGCCCTGCTCTACAGAACAATGCTCGCTTACTGCTGCACACAATCAGAGCACGGAGGGCAGCCCTATATCAGGCTAACATGTAATTTGAGATGTGTGTGAGTTGTGTGAGCGAATAAAAAAGATAAACTCATTACACTGCTATCTCTGTACCACAGAAAGACTTTATGCATATGTGATTCATACCTTGATCGATGGCTGTATACTGGTTTACCACTTTGGTCACATACATATCAGGGGCGACACAGAAGTCACTGGATGTCTAGAAAAAGAAAAATGAAAGAAAAAATGAGCATACACAGCATACAAAAGAGTCGGACAACTCCACAAACACAACAGATGCAATCATCTGAATTAAGCATTTAATATGTGAGAGAGTGCAATAACACAAACCAATCAATGAAGATGTTGTGGTCCTCCCTAAAGGAGCTAAATTAACTATTTTCACAATTGTGAGCTGAGGCTGCTGTGTTTAAGCGAAAAAGCTTTGATCCTGATTCCTGATGTGTCACCACCACAAACCTCATCACACCTAGTTTGAAGACAGACGCTGTCTGTTCTGTACATCATAACTTATTATTACGTATTCATAGAAACTAATTAGGAGAAGTTCTGCGGCCAAATTTTGCATTCTTGGCTGCGCAAACAAAAAAATCGTGTAATCCAATTATACATAATGAACTGGGCAGCTCTACCTGGAAAACAGGATCATGCTCTGATGGAGACGCTTACCGCAGAGACGGCCAACTCCAGCCCCAGGGAGACCCAGCTGATAACCAGAGCAACGACACCAAACAAGCACACACTGGGGAGAGCGGGGAGAGGTGAGAAGTTTAAGAAACCTTTAGTCTGCAGAGGAATACCGCTCAGGTTTGCAGGTGAATCCATACACTGTGTCAGGGAAGATATCATGAACCAGTTTTCTTACTAATCTCATTTGTGAATTTTGAGACTAAACTACAGAAAGGACAGTAAACGGCTGGTATTCTTTATTTATCTAACACTATTTGTTACAGAGATTCTTTTTTATCTGCTCTGAAAGTAAAAACTGATGAAAACTCTAAATGGTCCAAGTGAAGGCTTTATAGCATTTACATTTCAGTTTTAGTGCCTATAAAATGAAAGTAGTGTTTTTACAGCTTCTCTATTTAAATGTTAAACTAAACGGCTGACAAAAACAGCAAACCTGTGGATTTCATTGTGCCATGAAGTATCTTAAGTAATCACTAGAACACCGTGGGAGGGATGCTTATGCTAAATGAATCGTGACTGGGATGATATTTCATAGTGCTTTCATTCATCACCACTACATAATATTACCACCAGGAAGGCTTAATCAAAGTCATCATTGGCAGTAATTAACACTTGCACTGTTAACAACAGTCAAAGCACAAATGTGTCCTCTTAGTGGCCATTGCAGGTGTGACGAGACTCACCCTATGAGCGTTCCCTTGGAGTTGCGAATGAGGCCAAACAGAACCAGGAGGCAGATGAGGACATCGAACAGAAGCAGGCCTATGTAGCCGAGCCACCTGTGAAGACAAATGTCATTAACCACACGTGGTCGGGTGCAGAACAGTGTACAACTGAGGGGGGGAGAGAGCTCTATCTTTAGAAAGCACACTCATTCAATCATGAGGCTCACAGAGGCCAAATTCTTATTTTCAAAAAGTTTAGTTAAATCAAAGTAAGAAGAAGAGATTTGTTTTTGCTTGATTTAATTTTACTATTTTGGCTTCTTGGGTGCAGCAAAAACAAGATGGAACACAGCATTGACATGCTATTGTCTTTAAAAGCTAATATAGTGAACCTTCATTCAGAGTCATGTTGAGTCTCGTGAAGTCCAATATTAACCCTATCTTAGCTCTGTTTTTAGTTCTTACCAACTCCTTCGTAAAAAGTCTGACTCTTGAGCTGCTGACTGCTCAACTGTGTTCACCAGCTAGTAGCTAACTCGGCTTGCAGTTTGGTGCAGGGCAGGTTGTGCCCTGTGGGTTCATGCGCTGCCTGCTGAAGCCAAAAATGTTGCTTTAAGAGCAGAGAGGGTAAAGCAGAACAGAAGTCATAATCCTCTAAAATGAAATACCTTTAAGTAAGTGCTGCCAGGTATGTTATGTAGCCCATTGTTTTTCATGCTCTACATGTGTGGCAGAGCCCAATGGACTCCTTTTTTTGTGAACCAGGGCTCCATTGGCAGCTGTGGCTCAGTGGTAGAATTGGTTGTCTCTCATCTGGAAGGACATGTCGGAGGAAAGTGTCCTTGGGCATTTGCTCCCAATGTTGCATCAGCAGTGTGAGAATGAATGTGTCTGTGTGTATGAATGGGATAACTTAATACCAATGGACACTTTATATATCAGCCTCTGCCATGAGTGTGTAAATGTGGTGTGACCGGGTGAATGTGACATGCAGTGTAAAAATAAAATAACACGGACTAGAAAAGAGCTTTAAAAGCTCTAGTCCATTTACCGGTGTTTGCATAAACCAAGTGGAAGAGATTATTGCCACACTGGTGACTTTAGGGAAGCAGGAGATGGTTTCTTTATCATCTCACACTCAGGCTGTGGCCCTGATGTCTCCAAAAGAGCAACTGTGTCCTCATATCATTTTTCATTTGTATTATTTTGTTCAATTGTAAGTTTAGAATTCAAATCATGACATCCCCACAATACTTGACTGTAAAGTCATCAAATCAGCAGATTCAGGATAAAATGTTCGTTTGGTCCATCACTAAAGACTATTTCACTTTTTTATGATGACTTAGTATCTGATGATATCAGGAAAGATTTGACTTCAGTGTCTCTGTACTCTAGTTGGATGAAATAATTAATCTCGTAAAACCCCATCCGTGTTTTGTTTTACAATATGTACCTGAAAACCCCCCAGTTTTTAAGTTGCGTTATCTGTGGCACTTCATGGATTACGATGCTCTTCATGTGGTAAGCCACTTGCTGTTAACATAACAGGAACCAAATGGCGCCAGGATTTTGAGTCAAACCAGGACCAGTGGAAAAAAAGACTGCAGCCAAAACTGATCCCCAGAAATGTGAATCCTTTTCATCATCATTTATTTGATTTAAATTCAACTTCAGCTTGGAGGAGACAAAATAACTTTTAAATTGCAACAATGTATAAAGTGAGGGGAGCGACAGCAAAGTCCTCACAAGGCAGTGAATAACTGAAGGAATATGTACTGGCGTTAAAGTTTAATGAAGGGATGGAGGAAAGGAATCATGCTCCATTGTTGTCTGTGGTGCCCATATGCTAATGATCACTGCTGCTGCTATGCCACTCCTTACCAAGTTTTATTTTTGAGCCTTTTTCCATATGGTAGGCTATCCCCAGCGCTGTGTGCAGGTTCTAAACAACAAAATTGACCAATTTAGCTTGTACTTCTTTGTTGCTGCCGTGGTGTTGAAGGGGGTGATATATTCTTTTTAACTAATATTGAATCAAGGTTTGATGATATTTGAGTGTGTATGACATAATTAGTAGGAGTGATTGTTGGGACTGCACCATTATAGTCTTACCTGTACCAGTCAAACAGCTCAATCTGGACCGCGATTTCCTCCAGAGAGATGTTGCCGTTGTCCCAGAAGGGAATGTCCACCATCTGCCGGACCAGCTCATCCAGCTGGCCCTGCAGCTTTTGGATGATGGACAGGTAGTCTGCGTGCTGTGCGTACTCGCCTTCAAGCTGTTGCAGATCGTCATCTACAGTCTGGTTCAATGAGGATGTACTGTCATATACCTGGACTCAGTGCAGGGATTTAAAAAAAAAGGGCAAAAGGGGAGAAGAATAAAAAACAAGGATTCACTGCAGAGCTTTTTTGGGAAAACGAGGGAAGCTCATGGCAGAAGAGAGATGAATTATTAAACATGCTGGCATAATTTATGCTCTCAGTCTTACCAGTTTCTGCACCCCAGTGATTGTGCGGTTAGCATGGCGCAGGGAATACGTCAGCCGATTCACTCCATCACAAGTCTCGCCGTTCCCATAGAAACCGACAGCAATGCCAGCGCTGAGGGGAGACAAAAGGAAGGGAGGGGAGACAGGGTGGTGAGGAGGAGGGATTAGCCAAAAGAGACACAGAGAGGAGACAGAGAAGGGAGTGAGCGAGGGGGATAGTGAGGCAGGGAGAGAGCCGTGTGAACTCGACATTAACCCTATCGGTTCAGAGCCCAGTCAACGGGCTCCTTTCAGCTGAAGCAGAAAGACTCCATACAGAACCATGGAAACACAGAGGAATGGACCAGCTATGCCCCAAACCCCACAGCACTGCTCACAAAGGCTGTACAGAGGCAGGAGATCGACTCTCATTTGCACAGACAGGCCTCAGGTTGCAGAAAAACAGTTCCGGAAACTGGATGGGAAACAGCTTCTTGAGGTTATTGACCACAAAAATATTTTCAAAATCCTCTGTATTGCAACAGATAGAAGCTGGTGACGTTGGTTTGTATGTTCCTTTTTTTTTTTTTTTTAAACTGACTTCCTCCCAGTGCTCTGAGGTGCAATTTGAAACAACAAGAACGTTATCTCCTCCTGTGCTGCAGCTGTTGGCCATTTTGATAACCCCGATCCTATGCCAGAGCGGATTTCATTAAATAGGATCATGATAAGTGAATCACTCCAAGCTAAGTCAGACCAAGTCTAACAGTGTTCAGCCACCAGTCCTCAGTGAATAAATGGGCCCTTCGTCTTCCGAGAGGTCTGCTAATCTCTTCCGCTCAAACTCTCCATTGTAAAAAAGGTGAAAAGGGGCAGAGTCACAGCTTAAACAAAAAACCAACCTCCCTGCTGTGATGTGAACCTGTGGAAACTGTGAACCCTTTTCTAACATAAAAAACAACATTTAAAAAGAACTACGGAAACACTGAAAAAAAAATTGGGTTAACCCCAGTATTGTTAACAAATCGTTGCAATGCTTTGACAGAGCGAAAGCCTGCCATCGTTCCCCAAAGAACAAAATCAAAATCAAAGCTCAGAAATGTTTGATCCCTTCCTGCTTTAACTGAAACACATTTGTGCATAGGTACAAACGCACACAGATGCAGTGATTGTAATGCAGTTCTTGTACTCTTCAGGTCTCCCAGCTCTTTGTGCTACTCTGAATCAGCCGTGATGGCTCTCCAGTGGCCCATCAACAGACGGAAGAAAACAGGAAACAAATTCAGCTGTTAAGGACACAAAGCCGGTCCAGATGGTTGAGTTGTCACTATCTACGTCAACATCAAAAGAACAAAACAAAGAAATAAAACCACTTGGCACTAATAGGGTGTTTTGTGCTTCCAGTGTTCCACACTTACAAATATTATTACCTTCACCACGATTGTTAAAGGGGTGTTCTACTAAGCTATTTTTACCCCTGATGCGAGTCTGATTCCTAGATATCACGGCTGCAATGTGAACACTTGTATTATGTTTTGGTTATTGAAACTAGTCCCATACCAAATGAATTCAGCTGTCATGGTGTGTGGCTAAGCCCTGTCAATCCAACACATGGAGCCCAACCAAGTGACTGATATTTTGTCTCAACAAGAGAGTTGATGGCAGGACTTCACACACGCATCACATTTGTGCAACTAAAAGCACCTGTGTAAAAGCAAAGGATTGATTAATGGGCAATACAGCAGAAACACATCAGTTGATTCTGTCAGTTTGTGTTTAGGGCTCTTCTGTAGATGCTGTAGAAGTTAACGGTGCGCAACGCAATTTGCTGTAGCTTTTTAGATGTCGGTATAGATGCAGGCATTAGCCAAATGTGCAAGCATTTACTTTTTATTGTTAATTTTAGCCTGCAAAAATGGAAAGGGATTGCCGAGAAAATCTGCATGTGTCAAATTTTCCTGATGATATTCTGGCTAAATCTATCAGATAACAGAAGTCTGAGCATCGTTTTAATGAATAGGAAAAGTGACTTGCTTGAGGATTCAGAAACAGGGACTGAATAAACACCACACAGATCCTGTGCTCGTACTCACCTGCACACAAGTGTTGCAATGATCACACACCAGGCCGTGCAGCAGCAGTCAGCGTTGGGCTGCTCTTCATTTTTTTTCCGCCGGCAGCACAGACAGATGGAATAGAAGAGGAGGAACAATAGGTCCAGGGCCAGACAGGCGAGAGCCAAACCTCCCAGTAACAGGATGGACTGATGGACAGGAGGACAGAGTTATGGAAACTTCATGGCTGAAACCACTTACACATCGATAACAGTGGAGATAATGGGCCTCTAAAGAGTCCATCACACAGTACGCTTGAAGCAGACCACTGAGCTTTGAATCGATTGGTTTGAATGCTAAAAGACATTTTGCAAAATTATTATGCTATTGTTATAATGTTCACTGGATGCTTTAATAAATATTCAAACTCTTTGAAACATAGGTTCCATTGTCCCGTCTATCTCTTCAATGAAAATAGAAATTTTAGGGTTGCTTGGATTTTAAAGAAGAATAGAAGAGCTTGTTTATTTTGGTACAATAATTCTAACACAAAGTTTGAAATGAAATGGAAGGAAACATATTATTTATAAGGAAAACATTGTAATATCGTTTACATATAACAGCTGTTAACATATACTGTTGATGTAAGCAAAATGTCAAGGCTTGCAGTAAAGCAGTATACGAGTATCATAGAGAAACCTCTCAGCCAGCAGCAGCACTTCCTATGTAGGTCAGTCAGGCCTCTGTGTTCACTGTACACTCCTGAGGATTCAGGGCTGGGGCAAATATCCATCCTGCCACTTTTGTTTTGTTAAAAACCCATGCAGGGCTGTTCTATTTGTTCACTTTTCTCCACGCTGCATCCCAGCGGAAGACACGTCCCTGATGCCGGGGTTGTGAACTATCATGGCAGCCCGCGAACTTAATTTCTCGATCGATTGTGACTATTCCTGTGTGCAAATCCTTTAAAGTGTCTACTGTTAGACAAACAACGGACAGGATGGATAATCAGACACTACAGTTATTCCGGTGAATGACACAGCTGTACGTTGGTCAGCACAGTTCAACAGTTCAAAGGAATCCAAAGATGCACCAACATGACATAGTCCTACAGCGTGCAGCACTCAGAGCTCAGCCATCTGGACAAGGAAAGACTTCCCCTGAAGGCAGGGAGAGCATTGGAAATAAGCAGTCTGTCATCACAGTGAGCTAGTAATTATGCTTTAGTAAGCTAGCTCAATGACCTCTTTTATGTTTCACTTGAGTGAGTAAATGTGCTCAAACAACTGCGTTACCTGTCTGTTTTCATCACATCTGCATTCTGCTGAATATCTTTATCCTTTTAGCAGGGATGTTGTTTATAACTTTGAAGTGAACACATTATGCAGCAAAGAAACCTTTTCTGTATCATAACTGGAATGTACACTCCCAGTGATACAGAGAGCTTAACAGTAGCGAGGTGGGGGTTGGGGGAGATTTGTCAGAAGGGAATCTAGTGCCACCTCAGATGAGCTAATTCTTAGACTAATCCTTCTGTCCGAACTAGAACTTATTCTTCTCCGTTATTGACCATCATACTGATCAAGACCAAGATCTTAATGTCAGCAAATACCTCACAGAATGTTTGAAGTTTTTCCTCTTGAAATGTCTCTTCATATCCATGAATAAAGGGCTAATTATCTTCACACATAACAGCTACTGAAGAGGATCCATGTCTGGAGCATGTCTTCCTTTTTCATAGGAACCATGATTCACCTCTGGATTTTCTGAATCATACTTCCACAGTAACAAGAAGTAACAAGAAGCATTGTTGTCTGATGACTTCTGCCAATTGTTCACTTGTATTAAAAAGTTAACCCCCAATCTCGTTTGATGTCCTATAGCCTCAGTTGTCTCTGAAAATAATAATAATGCAACCCAATCGTTAACTGAACCAACCTCTTTATAAACAACAGAATATTTAAAAAGTGGCAAGAGCATTAGCTCACTTAATAGCTGTTTTGAAAGGTCAGATGATGATTCATTCAATTCTTCCTCATTCCTGAGAAAAGACGTTGCCCAACAGTTGACTCTGTAGAATTTTAGACTACCAAGCTATTTTTAAGTGCAAACAACATTGCATGTTCAGACATAAGGGGACTTGCTTCTTCAAAGTACAACTAAAAGGAAAGTTTTATATTAACGCTTGGCCGTCTGGCACAATCAGACATACAATTTATCTAATTGTCAATCAGGACATATGTAGAAACATTTCCCTAGATCATGTGTAAAAAAAAAAGTGTAGTACCAATCACTACCTGCACTCCACCAGAGGTTTAACATACATCAATGGCACGAGTATTGAGTGCATTGTAAGCACCATACCTGCCACAACTACCACTGCAACAGGAGAGTATCACCTGGCCTGTTTTAAGAGACTCTTTGTTGACCTTAAGTGGGTGAAAAGACTTGGTATGTACCAGCTGTCTGGTGCCTGGGAAAGGTCAGGACGTGGATATAATCGTTGCACACAGATGGTGACATGGATCGAAAGGTGAAGAGAGAGAGAGAGAGAGAGACAGGTGCGTTCAAACAAGTCATCTGTCACCGAGAAAATCGGATAATGTTTGACTCGTACTTGGAGAAAGTATTGAACACAAGATAAATCTCCCTACTGATCTGCAACTGAGGAAGGACACCATACAATATCACCTACACATTTTTGTAAACATAGATCGGATGTCAGGGATTTAAAACTTCCAGGGTTTTACTTGATAGGAGGAAAAGAGGTGTATTTTTTTTTTTTTTACCTGTTGATATGTCCAGTCCTCTGGTTGGAAATCACTGCTGGTTTGCTCGAACTTGAGGTTAAAATGTGGAAGTCTGTGCAGGATATTCACCCACCATGGTGGAGAATAGCTGACCACCGCTGCCATGGCTAGAAAATGTCAATGAGATCCACTCGCCGAATAAGCAGCCAAAAGATGCTCCAAGCTGTAAACACAGAGGAGAATCCACTTTAGAAAATCTCTCTGGGATGAAGAACAAAAAACAAATGCAGTGCTGCTCATCAAGCTGTGGCAATAAAGTTAAGCTACCATTCTTTAGAGAAACACAAGTTTAAGTATTATTTGGACAGTGTCGTGTTTTAGCACTCATTGCAATGGCAACCATACAACATTTGAGAGATTTTAGGACACGCACGGCCAGACACTCAGCTGGCTAACAGGATAAACATTGATGCTGCTACTAGCTTGCTAACATAAACTAGTTGCTATGACCCCGGAAACCAGACGCCCTGCGAAGCTAGTTAGCTTGTTAACCAATGTTTTATCGCAATCGGCTACAGTGTATTTGTAAAGTGTATTACAACAACAAAGTGCCGTGGTCCATTAAAGTTTCGCTCAAAAACAACATGTTTAGAGGTAGGACATACCCGCAAAGAAAGCTGAAGTTAACTCGGCTAGCCGGGTTAGCTGCTGGTTAGTTCAGTTGTTCAGTCGCATAACAACAAGAAGAAGTCTCTTTTGTTCCTCTTGACATTCTGCTCTGCGGTTCGTTACATCCTGTGTTTCCCCCCCTGTAGTTAGTAATTCCTTGGTTTTGTCTTTTGCAGTCCTCTTTCGGTGCAATGGCTCAAACAAGCACCTCCAAGCACAACCTCCATCCAGTCATTGTAAGAGTGCAAGGGAAACTGTGGTCAACACCGGAGACTTGTTCACGACATTCACCGAGCTTTACCCCGCCAGGCCCCGCACACACAGCTTAGCGGCAGCGACACAGACGTTACACACTCGCGCCGCCCAGAGGAACAACAGTGTAAAGACCATGGGGTGTTCACGTGACATCGGAAATATGACTACTAGATTATTGAAAAGGGGGATGAATTAAACTGTTTTACCAAATATATTGCATTGGCTAAAAGCCCGGAAGCAAACAGTAACAATGTAATTAAACTGTCAATTTTCGGACCATGTTCTAACTGGTATTCAAACCTGCATTTTTTTTTATAGCGTTTAGCTAAAAATAGTCCGGACTTCCCTCTGAAATATTACGAGGAGCAGAAGGAGATATGAATGCAGCCGCCGCAGAGGAAGAAGGAGCACTTGAAGGCAGCATTACTTTGCTTCGTTTGATGAATCAGGAACATCAAATAAAACAAAATGAAAGTTACACAAGTGAAAGTAGGATATAAACCGGCCCAAATAAGACACCGTTCCCAGACAAATTGATTTAACGTGGACTGCATTTTTGAGCTGCTGATTTCTAGAGTCTAGAGAAGACGACTGGAAATAACCGCAAGCCCCAGACTGGAAATATCCGCAAGCCCCAGAATTGTTTCTACACTTGTGACTTAAAAAAAAAAATACACAGCAGGATATGACACGATCGTCAGCCATAAACATATCAGCGTAAGTTTGCACGGCTTTACTCCACACCTGGACTTTAACCAACGCTCACTACAACTTTAAGAAATAAATGACTTGTTTTTTCTTTTCTGCAGGAAATCACATGGAGGTGCTCTTGCGCTCACATGACAGACTGCACCATGGCAGGAGAGATCAATGAAGGTACAGTACGAAAACTTGTTGCCATGTCATTTCTTAGCTACTTTGCTGTTTTACATTGTGTTTCAATGTCATAGCAGTAACAAAAAAAAAAAAAAAAGTCGTGTAGCTTTATTCAAAGGATATCGTTTGGTGTGGTCGCGGTGAGAACTGACCAATGAGAACTTTTGGGTACATGAAGATCTCGGAACCGAGTCAGTCCATCTGAAAACCAGCCAAGATGTTTTATCGCTTTTTGATCCACCTGAACTACTCCCTCAAACCCGACAAGCCACAGTGACAGAGAATGTTAATGTTAAAGGGGTGAAACATGTTTATCAAACTGTTGATGTTTTTTTTTTCTTGCCACGTGAAAAAATGTGCCAGTGGTGAATTGTGTACTTTAGCAGAGGATAAGCAGGCACAGATTGAACTCATTTCAAATCTTTTTCTTATCTGTGTTGCTCAAGATCTTTAAGCTGTGATAAGATGATCGTTTGTGGAAACTAATTTGCTTGACTTTTGGATGCCTACTCACCTATGTGTCGGCATAATATAAAGTCATGTGATGGGAAATAGAATGAGCAGTTCTGTAAAAGCTGTTACCATAACCCCAGCAGTTAGTAGGCTACTACTGATGTAAAGCAAGGTCCCATATTAAGATTAAAAAAAAAATGTATTGGTAGCATACTGCTGCTGATCAAACATTTCTGGTCATTGGGTGGTTGTGATGCTATGTAGGTGTTGTTCCTCTTTTAGGCTCAGTTCCTGCCTATTACAGGGAAGTATTTGAGGCCATCTGCTGTAGGACAGATGACAGAGTGCAGGTTGAAGTTTTTCAGCGGTTGCTCCAAAGGACCGATCTCTCCAAGGCGGTTTTAGGCCAGGTGAGGGTTCACACTATACTGGACTGTGGGGGACAAATCATTAGAGGTGATGCAGCAAGGACACAGTCTATAAAAGGCAACAATGCAAACTGACATTGTAAGATTAAAAAAAAAAAAAAAAAGCACCATATAGTCAAACAGTCTCAAACTTTTCACTTCTTGTCTCTTAAATTTGACTTTCATGTTTATGACTTGATTAACATTTTGGAGGTTTATCTCATCCACTCTTTCACAATAAATACATGTAAAAAAAAAAAAAAAAAAGGGTCTGGATAACGACATGTCATTGGTTATTAAAATGCTGAGATTGATTTTGTTCACCAAAGGAAGACATTAAGTTTAAAGCCTAAATTTATAAGTAATGGAGATAAATGTATTGCATTTTCACAGAAAGTCAGTTCAAGCATCAGACTGTAAAAGACATGAGGTTCATATTATTATTTTTTGGTGACATATTTCAGGGTGTGTCAGATTGGATTATGTTAATGCTGACATGTGGGCTAACAACAGTATATCATATCAGTGTGATGAATAGCTTTGAGTGTGTCATTTCTGTTGGAATATTTCAGAGCCAGCTCACGGCTCAGTAGAATTCCCTTTTCCCTGACCTTTGTGTCCAGTGAGCACTTTTTTTTTTTTGACGACAGGAATGTAAAACCAAAGTTGAATTTAGATGTTGCTCTTAAAATCGGTGAACTTCATGTCATGTTGTCTTTGTCCCTCTCAGATTGCTGAGCATGTCGACTCTACGGACGGATTCCTGAGCAAATTGTCTCTCTATAAAGCACTCGCTTTGATTGCCTTTGCTCAGAAGGGAAAGCAGCCGAGCCCCAAACTGCTGGAGAACTGCATACAAGGTAGGCAGCAGTGTTGCAGTGACAGCAGAGCAGAGCAGTTAAAGGTTTTGCTTAATGAGTAGCTTGACGATTCCTCTGTGTGTCCAAGGACGACCTCAGCCATCCCTCCACTGTTCAGATATGTCATCTGCACAGGGCAAATGTCACTATTTTATTGGCTCACATATACGCAACATGTCTTTCCTTATAGGTTTTCTCTGACAGTTTATTACTGGGAGACATCCCCTCCCATTGCTTTCAATATGATACACTGCATATTATTGTTATAGAAATAAAATAATGACAATAAAGGAACACTTCGAAGTATTTATAGGGAATGTATTTGAACAAAAAACTAATAATTCAGCCCATATTTCCAGTTTCGTTTACAAAAAAAAAAATGTATTCAGCTTGAATTCAGCGTAATTTCTTGTATTGTATTTTGGCAGAGAGAACCCTGAGCAGTGTGCGAGTATTGCCTCTCACTGTTCCCACAGTGGGAAGATGATAGAGGGGAATTTCATGGTTTTCATAGAGGTATCCATTATGCTGGTTTGAGTTAGAGCCATTCCCAACCTTCTGTGATTATTTAAAGCTCCCTCTGTTATTTCAGGTGTGGCCAGTGTGTGGTAGCTAGCTGCATGCCACTTCCTATGTGAAAGAACCAGTTCTCTTCGTTTGTGGCAGTGCATTACATTCATTTTCATGACCTTCTTGGAATGTGCAGGAATAAAAGATCACATGGGCGCTATGCACAATATGACGCCAGCCAGAGACAAATAGAGCAAGGCACGTAGTTATCTGTTGAAAGAAGGAAAAGTGGTTTCAACCCAAGCATTCCTCCTAGTTAAGCAATTCATTCCTTTCGAAATTATTGATTGTAATCATAAAAAACAAATATTAGATAGTTGGTGTGGTGCCGGTTGTGTGTTTGACAGAGTTGCCAAAACCTCTGCTTGGGGAGCCGAGGGATTTGAGTGCGTTGAGGATGCAGCCGGCTCAGGAGGACGTACTGAAGCTGTCGCAGACGCTGGACAAACTGTTGTCCAGAGACACGGTCCAGGTGGAGCTCATACCTGAGAAGAAGGGCCTGTTCCTCAAGCATGTGGAGTACCAGGTCACCAGCCAGGCAAGGGATCCCATTAATCCTACTGCATGGAAATAATTCAGCTAAAAAAAAAAAAAAACATCTCAACAACAAGAAAAGTTGACTTTGTCTCACACTTTGATAACTTTGGTGATGAATGTTGTTTGTGAAACCTTTTTTCTTAATGTTGAACTACTCATTTCATGGTTATGTGGGCATTTAATTTGGTTTCAAGTAACAAAATGTGTATGCTAATCGCTGCAGGAAGACATTTACTGTGGGCCATTTAAATAGTGCCAGTGAGTTTTTTGTCATGCAGTCAGAATAAAAGATCTCATTCGCTCTTCTGTTATCAGCCGTGTAACTGAAATTTAAACGGAAGACTTGATGTTTATACCACTTTCCCCTTTTTCCTGATTGTTTTCTTCCTTTCCTTTTGTTTGTAGCGATACAAGATATCAGTGTACAGACGCTACAGCGATTTCGATGTCTTCCACGAGGTTTTGCTTCAGAGATTTGCCTACAGAGTGGTGCCGGCACTACCACCTAAAAGAATGTTGAAAGGAGGTATGTTACTCTGTCTGAACCCCGGCTTAAACAATCCCCCCCCTCGTGATTCTTCGATTCATCATCACCTCCCTTTTTGTAAGAGTCGTTATTCCTGACACCAATCTTTTAGTTTCATGTTTTCACTTACAGGTTAGTGGCATGTTTCAAGAGTGGTCCTTTAACCGAACGGTTATTTGTTGAAAAAGTCAAAAAAGAAAAGAGTTTTAATACAAACTGTTATTCCTGCAGGTTCTGTTGAATTCAAACACAATCATTACCATTCATCAAAGCTATTGCCTCAAAGGAAAAAGGAAACTAGTGATGCGTAAAATGAGCCTCTTTCAGCTCTCAATGACTGATTGTCACTTTGGAATGATAATTATGTCAACACACACACACACACACACACACACACTGAGGAATCTGTACAGTGACACAATCTGTCTTCTTAAAGTACCAAATTAGTCAAAAATGTACCACAGGAGACAATCTGTCACCCCAACAATTGACTTTTTCCTCTACTCTTGCTCATAAGTGTAGCTCAGTGTTTGCTTTATTAGCACTTGAATGATTTTTTATTTTGTCACCAATCAGTGCAGAAGAATTTTAGATTTTTTTTCAGGATGTCAGTCAGATTCTGAAAACAGTGAACTGAAAGACAACATATGATCTTACTGTATATAACGTTCTATGATTCAGGGCTGCAGAAAGAGCAGACTTATTAAAATGTCAAATATTCTTTTTCCTTCTCAAAACCTAGTTCCTACATTACCCATACTGCAATTTGAAAACTCTTGCTTGTCTAAGCCTCCAGATGAATGTGTTCTGGTGTCAGAAGCTTGCAAAGCTACCAGATTCGGCCACAGGCAAATTTAAGAGCTGCCAAAGAGGTCTGGTAAGCAGACTTGTATCTGACCCCACACGCAAATATTCATTTCATTTTCACACTCGTGGTCCAAGGCCCAAACAGATGCAGACTCACATGAGGATATTTAGCAGCTTTGGCATAGCTCCCATGGAGAGCCAAAACTGACAGGCTGAGATTTCTGAATCTCTTTGATGTTTCTGTGTATTTAAAGTTGATACAAATTCACCTTAAAGAGACTTCACTTCAGTTTATCCTCTTTATTTTTGTATCCCCTCTCCCTTAATATTGACACAATCTGCTAAATGTATTCTCATGGTGTCCTTCTCTTTCCTACCACAACAACTCCTCCGATTTCTGTTATCTCTCCACAGTCCTGACCTCTGTCTCTGAGCGGGAGTTCATTGAGGGGCGAAGACGTGCTCTCCACCGATTCCTTAACCTGGTGGCGCGGCATCCCTTCTTCTCAGAGGACGAGCTGGTCAAGACTTTCCTCACCTTCAGCGGCTCCGTATGTTGTCATTCTGTCACTTGTTCTGTGTCCCGGGCGTGTTGCGCAATAAGCGTTATTATCACCATGATGACTGAGACGGAAACGGCATCCTGTTCCAGCCACTCAGTGTCTTTTTCCTCACCCTTCTTCCCACACAGGATGTTCAGACTAAGCTGCGTGACACTTACAAGAAAACGGGCGATGAGTTCATGACCAACAGAATTGCAACACTAGCAAAGGTTAGTAATAGTATGCACAAAAAAACCCCCTGACGTGTTCTTGAAAACTCTTACTAATTAATTTAAAATGAGAATTTCAGAACGCCGTGTTTGATCTGTTTGCAGGAATATCTCCCATCTGACATTCAAGCCCAGTTCTCGACAAGCAGAGAGCTGATCAGAAACATCCACAACAGTTTCAACAAGCTGCGCGACAGAGCCGAGAAAATGGCTGAGCGCTCGAAGGAGAATGCCACAGATCTTCTCATGTTTGGCAGAGAACTCAGGTATTTTATTAAAACATTTTTTTAGTATCCTCTTAATAACATTCCAAAGCTTTATTTTTTATTTTTTTTCGCTTTTTCATAGTTGTTAGCTGAACATGGGTTTTGCAGCTAAGACGCTGCAATGTTTTTCATTCCGCCTCTGCAATAATACTGTTTGTTTTTCCTGCAGTACGCTGGGCTCAGACTCTTCGTCTCTTCCCGCCTTGGCCTCCTCACAGAGCACCTGGGGGACCCTGCGTCAGTCTCTGAAGAGTCTGTCTGTGGAGTTCGCTGTGTTGTCTGACAAAGCTGCTCAGCAGGTACAGCCCTCGGTCCTTCACCTGCACCGCCTGCTCCGCTCTGCCGGACCCAACATATGTCATAAATTCTGTTTTCTACTTTTTATTGATGTCCTCAGGGCAGACGGGAAGAGGATGATGTCGTGGAAAAACTGAATGTTTTCCTGGATTTGCTCCAATCATACAGAGTGAGTGCATTCGTTTAACCTGAGTCCACCTGACACAAGAGGGGATTCTGCTTTGATGTTTCAAGATGCAGAGGCTTGTGCACATTTTATGAAGCATTGCAGTTATGTTTTTGAGCCTGACTTCAGTTTATAAACCCCATGTGTCTGATGGAACAACACAACAAGGAGACGCATATTTTCAGGTCGCATAGTAATTAATTTCAACATAGTAATTCATTTAACCACCATGCATCCTATTTTTACGTATACAAGCAGTGTTTCTCAGTGGAAAATGTTGTTCCTATTAATATGTTGGTTCTGGATATCAAACAAGGGGTCTGGTTTAGTAGGCAGATAAAGTAGAATTCTACATGGCTTTGACTAAATCTGTTAACTCTAATATATATGCTAATTAATCATTTGCATAAACTGTTTTCCAGCATCCTTGGCTTGCTGTGTATTACTGTTACTGTTCTGCATACGACTATTGAGAGACAAATGAGAGGAACTTCATGCGACTCTGTGTGCTTTTTTTTTTTCTTCTTCTAGGATCTGTGTGAGCGTCACGAGAAAGGCGTGCTCCACGAGCACCAGAGAGCTCTGCACAAATACGGCATGATGAAGAGGCAGATGATGAGCGCCTCGGTGCAGCCCAAAGAGCAGGCGTCTGTGGAGCAGCTGGAGTCAAGAATTGTTCAGGTTTTCTCAGTCACTTCACATTCTTTCTGTCCACATTTGAAGGCTGTTTGGATTCTTTCTAATTCATTGCGTTTCGTATTTGACAAACAAAATACTAAATTGGGTTGGTAATCTTGTGGCTGTAGTTCCTTCGAGTCAGTAAAGTTTGACATACGTGGTTAGAAATTTAAAGACCATTTAAATAAACAAAATGAAATAGTCGGCCAGTTATGGCCAAGATGACTCCTTTGTCAGCTAACTTTTTATCAGTAACTTTAGGTTCCATAAGGTGTTTAAATGATTATATCAGCCGATAGTGTTGTAGACTTCAGTGTCAGATCTGTATTTAGAAAGTAGCAGCTTTTTGTTTTGAAAGTAAAAAAGTTTTAAATGTAATCATCTATATGTTTGATTAAAGGTCACATATTATACTCCTTTTCAACAAGTTTAAATGAGTCTTAGAGCTCCTCACAACATGTCTGTGAAGTTGTTTTGTTATAAAACCACAATCCTGTATTTGATCATGCGTATTAAGCCCTCTATTTCAGCCCTGCTCAGAACAGGCTGTTTCTGTGTCTGTAGCTTTAAATGCAAATGAGCTGTGTTTGACCACGCCCCTGTGGAAGGGGATGTGGCTTGTGCTTACTTGCACCATTACCTATTGTTTATGTTGAGAAGGCAGATTCAGAGGAAAGAACAAACACCTAGCTGTGGGAGTGTCACCCACCTGGGGGAGGGGTTACTTCCCTTTGTGATGTCACAAAGGGAAAATCTCCAAACGGCCTGTTTGAGCACACATTTTCTGAAAAGTGGAGCCTGAAAAAGACAGAGAGGATGGACTTTTCTCTTATTTGGGGGTTTTGTGGACAGGCTAGGGACACATACCAGTATTAGTGTTCAAAAAGTATGGTGTGCATGTGTAATTTGCACAATGTGTGTCCTCTAAATTAACAAAACTTTAACTTATAGTAATAACATTATTACTATCTAAACAAGGCTACATTCATGCTAACACTGCTCATTAGCAGCTAATATAAATAATATACCGACTTTTACATATAAGATACTCAGTTCTAAACTAAATTATTGCAGAATAAAAGATCTTTAAAGTAGTTGCGATTCATCCTGAGGGGCAGGTAAAAGTTAGCATCAGCCCAGAGCTATTCAACATCTTAAAAATAAAAATGTTTTCTGGACTGTAGGGATTGACTGACCATCTGACCACCAAAGTGATTTTATCTCCCATTTGCATAATTAGTATTGATCTTTTGTCCTTATTTGATGAGCGGTGACATTTCCGATAACGTCTTTTTTTCTGTTAATAGCAAGAAAACGCCATTCAGACCATGGAGCTGCGGAACTACTTCTCCCTGTTCTGCCTTCATCAGGAGACCCAGCTTATCTTCATCTACCTTCCAATCACATCCCACATTCTGGGCGCTTTTGTTAACTCTCAGGTCCAAGGACACAGAGAGGTGAGGCTGTTGGCGGGGAAATCATTTTGCTACTGATGCTTCTCTGCGTCGTCGACGCTGTGACGCTCCACAAGGGTCAAACCTGGTTTAAATTGCCTTTTATAGCCCAACAGAAGAACTAATGATGATAACACTGTATGAATAATATCATCATTTAGGACACGAATGACTGAATCCTACATCTGCCTTTGTATATTTTAAATCAATAAAGCACACATTCTCTGTTCCTCTGTTAGGTGAACTAAAGCAGTTTTTCACTCTGATCCAGATGAATACATTGAGAGAAGGTTTCTTTGGTTCTCAGAGGGCTTTAGGTTTATTCTGCTCAAATGTTCTTCTAAAAATGAATTACACTTTATTCTGTTGGTGTCTCACTGATATGTCACAAACTGACTTGCTTGCTTTCTTTCTTTCCAGATGGGCGAGGTTTGGAACGACCTCCAGCCAAAGCTCGGGTGTCTTTTTGGTGCTAATAATGGACTGAAGCCCCCCATATGAAAAACCTGAAAACTCGAGGAGAAGGAGAGAAACACAGCCAGGGATGAGGAACACAACCAGGAAAAATAACTTGCTACAGACAATGTACAACGCCAAACTATTCGATCTTCTACAAAGTCATCAAACATTCCAGTTAATAAGAGGATTTTTTTTTTAGAAATGTAAACTGAGTCTCTACTTCTTTAATTGTTTTTGGATTGATCATCAACTCTGGAACTGGAAAAAGATAACGGGCTCATAAATCAGACATTTCATGCTCGGCTGGATGAGGAAATAATTTCCACTTCAAAATCAAGAAAGGAAAAAAAGCTTCTAAATGTTATTTTACAAGGGACCAGCCAGCATGTCAGCTGTGAAGGATGACAGTATATTCTTGCATTCCAACTCATTTCTAAAGGCATCTGTTTATATATTAACCTTGTAAGAAGTTTTATACACTTAGATTGTTGAGTAAATGTAGGAGGGATAGAAAGTTTGACTGTTAAATGTTGAGGTTATTCTAAAGCTCCATTCCTGAAGGTTTCTGGTTTTACACACAGAATCATTTTACACCAATGTATTTTTGATACAGATGTCAGTTTATAAGGATGTGGAGCCGCATGCTGTTGATTCTCTTTCTCTCGCTGTAATGGAGCTTACCTTTGCTGTGGAGCAACATATTTGCAATTTCTGCTTTCCTATTTCAGTTTGTCAGCTGTTTTATAAAAGCCTGTTCTCAAAGTGAACAATACTACAAAGGGCAGATTTTGACATGTGAAATGGCACAATGTAAAAAAAATAAAATAAAACACTATAAGCTATCTGTTAACTGCCAAATATGTATGATAGGAATTAATCTTACACACAGCTCTGCAAAATTCACATGACAGCATTTTCTACAGAGTTAAGAAATAATCACTTCGTTTATGTCCTACAATCACTGGAAATGTTCGGCATCAACATAGATTAAATGAATAATTGTTGTGTATCGGCACAAACTAAATCTGTATATTGTTTTATACCTTTCCGAACACGATTAGAATTTCTGCTTTTCAGACAACTAGCATGAAAAACAACCCAGACACTTTGCATGTTTTATTACAAAAACCCCACAGGGACGATTTGACATATGAAGGCTCAGACTTTGAAAGATGCATAAACACATCTCATCTCAAATACTCTCCAATTGTGTTCAAATGAATGATGACAGAGTGCAGATCATGTGCACATATGCGACATTTACTTTATTTAGAAAGAAACTGTTTTTTTTTGTTGTTATTAATATTGGGAATGGAGTTGACTTAAACACAGAATAGGAGACCCAATATAAAAATATCTCTGTAGATACTGTAAATAGTCTTTAAGAAGTCTTTGCTGCATTGGGTTAAATCAGATACTCTCAGAAATAAAATCACATAATGGGTGTTTCTTGCATTAATCCCTGCTGTGGTTGTTGATCATTTGCAAATGATTTGAGTGATTGATAAATAAAAAAAGAAGCAGTACACAGTTGAAGTATTTTTACTCTGCACCTCAAAGCTAACATGGTGGTGTTAAAGGAACAGTCTCAGGATTTAGTTGGATATATTTGTAGATCTAATATTCACAC